>NC_138772.1:254910883-255278383 GCF_965119305.1 Pelophylax lessonae | reverse complement strand
AGTAAAATGTGATTGTCATGATGAAATGGCTTATCCTTTGCTTTAATTTTCCAGGAGTGGTACTGCTTGTGGTTGTAGCTGGTAGAAACCCACCTTCATGGACTCCACTCCTCTTCATTTGTGGTCAGTGGATATTTTGGGAGGCACAAGCCCAGAACTGGCCTCGATCACCAACATGAACACCCTGGAACTTCAGAAGTGGCTTGGAAGCTGAACAGCAACCTGGCCATGCCTGTCCTCTATGAGCTGGTAGAGATGCAAAATTGCTTCTCGACTCTGCATGAACTTGCTCAAGATATCTGAATCCCGTATCTTTGCCTAATGTAGCCATGGAGCAAAGATTGTGGGCTGGCGCAGTAAAGGCACAGGGACTGGAGACTGTCCCTCCTTATGCTGCAATTACATGAAAAATAAATAATTTTGTAAGGAACACGTCTTTATTTTTTGTGGGTGGCTGCAGACTTAAGCTGCCAATGCCGGGGCTTTGCACTTTGCATGCTGCTTGCACTGGTGATGTGAGGGGTTGGAAGGTAGGATAGGGATGGGACAGTGTTGTGTTGAGGTGTGAGGCAAAGTGTAGTGTTGGACTATGAGGGTCTGTGTTGTTAAAATATGGAGAGAGTCCAATACCAGACACATATATGTTTGTTGTTCCTGAAATTCAACAACCATGGTAAATGTGTAAACAATTGCAGCTCCAGAAAAATAGGACCACACTCATACAGTTAAAATTGTGTTTGTTCCATTAGTGCTCTGTATATTTATGTAGAGCTCCCCCTCCCCCCAAAAAAAAAAATATACAAACAAAAACCAAAGATAAATGATAGTGAAAAGAGATCCAAGTGTAGTGATTGTTGGGATTTGAAACCATGACGTTGTTAACTGTAGTTAAGTTGCAAAGCACTTAGCTATTCTGCAGAATAGAGCTGTTTGGTGAAAAGAAAGGAGTGTGTTAAGGCTAAAATGCACATATAGCTAAAGTACTGAACATTGTAGGGAATCTAGGAAGAAGACCATTGAAAAAGTGTGAGCTTTGAATGTGGATCTGAAGTGGTGTAGTGGTTAGAATGCTTTTCTCTACACCGTGCAAGCATGAGTTTGCATCTAGACAAAGATGAGATTATGAAATCGCTGAACATAATGTAAGTTTGTAAGCGCTTCACAGTGTATGTACGTGATGTAAATTTTGTAGCAATAGAAATGATCCAATCCATCAGAGTTTTTAAACAAACAAAAATAAAACACAAAAGAAGTTAGGTGGAGAGGGTCAGCCTCAAACCTACAGCAGAGTGAGATGCATGAATCAGAGGATATGTGCACGATCCCACTAGACCACGGTGCTATGTGAGACTGCTCTGTGCACATAGACATAAGTATGAGAATTTGACAAGCCACGATCGCCATTTAGCGTAGCTCAACGCCACTGAAATTGGAATTCACTGTTGTTGTCACGCTGTCCAATTCGCCACTGCGGGAGTTAATTAATTGGAATGCGGCAAGAAAGAAACAAGCCAAAGCAGAGTTAGGCTGGAGGTTTAATAAATTCGGCCCTTTGGGACCAATTTGGATATTTAAACTTAGGGGTGTATTCACTTTTGTTGCCAGCGATTTAGACATTAATGCCTATTTGTTGAGTTTTTTTGAGGGAACAGCAAATGTACACTGTTATACAAGCTGTACACTCACTACTTTACATTGAAGCAAAGTGTAATTTCTTCAGTGTTGTCACATGAAAAGATATAATAAAATATTTACAAAAATTTGGGGGCGTGGCCGGGATGTGAGCCTGAGTGGACGTGTGGCTGCAGAGCTCCGTGATCATCCGTGCAAATTCCTCCGTTTTAGGGCCATTCTGTTTACAATACCTGGCTTGCCGGCTTGTCCTGCTCCTCTGGATCGTCCTGGTCCAGCTGCCATGTCGACCAAGCCGAAGGGTAAGCTGCCCAAGGATCCGAAGCCTCAGCGCCCGGGGAAGAGCCGGGCCACGTGTCCTCCCGGCGCCATCTTGCCAGTCTCAGACAGCCCCCAGGCAAGTCGCTGCTCCAAGGCCTCGGCGGGGATGTCTTCCTCCCCTGACTCGCAGCCATCGGGCTCACGGACACCGGAGCGGAGCTCCCCTGCGCCCGCGGTAGTGGCGATGGAGGCGGCGGCGATCACTGGACCCATCCTCGCGGCCATTGAAGGCTGCAAAGCTTCCCTCATGCTCCGCATAGACAGCGTGGCCTCCGAATGCACCCTGATACGCCACGATCTGGACAAGATCAGGGGCAGGATGACGGAGGCTGAGGATCGGATTGGAGAAGTAGAAGACCGGCAGGGATCCCATTCGGCTCAGCTAGCAGACTTACAGGCATTGGTCGCCGCGCTCACTAGCAAGGTGGATGATGCCGAGAACAGGCAATGCCGAAATAACATCCGTGTGGTGGGCTTGCCGGAGGGCGCGGAAGGTGATCGCCCTGAGGCCTTTGCTGAGGACTTCTTCAAATCCCTTCTGCACCTGCGTGACCTTCCTGCTACCTATGTGGTTGAGAGGGCTCACCGGGTGCCCACGGGCAAGCGACCCTCGGGGCCCCCCCCCAGACCGTTCCTGGTCCGGATGCTGAATTACCGGGACCGGGATATGATCCTTGCTGCGGCTAGGAAGCAAGAGGAGTTGCCCTATGAGAATACCAGGGTGATGTTATTCCCGGACTTCTCGGCTGAAGTACAGAGACGCCGCAGATCCATTAATGAGGGGAGACGTCGCCTGCGGGAGAGGAATATTAAATACAGTATGCTGTATCCCAGTCGGCTGAGGGTGGCCCATCAGGGCACAGTGCGATTCTTCGAGACCCCCCCAGATGCCAGTGATTGGATTGACGCCTTGGGTGCTGCGGCCTGATTGTTGATGACCCCCTGTGTCCCCCTCGGCTGTGTGATAACCTGGATTCTGTAAGTGAACTCCTGTGCTGACTTCTGCCCTGTTTGCCCCTTTTGTTCCCACTCCTGCTCTCCTGCATGCTTCTACTCTGCCTCCCTCGGATGTGTTTCTCGGGACTCCTGGACACTTGCACCTCCTTCCTCACGGCAGATGCTTGCCCTGCATCCTCCTTTGGCCCTTATGTCCCTTTTGTTCACCACGGAGCTCGGGTGAACTGCACTGTTTTTTTTTTTTTTTCCCCTTTTTTTTTTCCCTTTTGCTTGACTTCTTGCCTTCTTTTTTGTTTTTTGACAGGCTCCCTGAACTGTGCTTTCCGCTGGCCCTGTTGGCGGTGGGCGGACTATTTTTGGACAGACTGTGGCGGTAGGCCCAGGCGGTCTGTTGGCCGGTGCCTAACCGTTTTTTTTTCTCAGTTTTGGGTTCAAACTGTCCCTGGGCTCTCCCCCTTGGTTTTTGGGGGTAACGGGGTACAGTAGGGTAAACGTTATGTGTTTGGGGTGTTGTGCTCTCCCTCCAGGAGGGCTTACTTTGTTTGTTCGTGTTTTTGTTTGGTGCATGGGTTTACTCGATCTTGCTGCTCCCCAGGAGGAAGTACCTATGGGTGATACTTCTGGGGTGTTCATTTATGTAACCTTCCAGGATGGCATCACGTAAACCTTCTACCTTCTCTGTGCTATCCTGGAACGTACGGGGTCTCAATTCCAAGTTTAAGCGGGCATTGCTCTTTCAGTATGTGCAGCGTTACAACCCCTCCATACTGGTTTTGCAAGAAACCCACCTGGTGGGCAGCAAGCTCCTGTCTCTTAAAAAACCGTGGGTACAGAAGTCGTTCCATGCCTCCTACTCTACTTATGCAAGCGGTGTTTCTGTACTGATTCACAAATCTTTGCCCTGTGTGGTGGAGGCGGTGCACACCGACCCCTCCGGACGATATGTGGTGCTGGTGCTCACTATGTGGCAGCAGAGGTATGTGGTGGCGGGCATTTATGTGCCCCCACCGTTCAAAGCTGAGGTCCTGTATGCCGTCCTGGAGAGGGTCTCCGGCTACTGTCCTGCCAATCTGCTTCTCCTGGGGGACTTCAATGCCATCCTCTCCCCGGACCTTGACAGGCCCTTGCCTCCCAAGGCCTTTTCCGAGGACCTTCTCCATTGGTCTTCGGCCGCCGGGTTACAGGAGGTTTGGCGCTGGAAACACCCCCAGGAGAAGGTTTACTCCTGCTTTTCTGCTACCCACAAAACATCCTCCAGGATAGACTATGGCTTCGCCAACCCGCACATGTTGTCTGATGTGGAGGAGGTCTCTTATCTCCCCAGCGGCTTGTCGGACCATAGTCCCTTGCAGGTTGTTATTCGCTCGGGCTGTGACCGCAGTAGTGCTCTGTGGCACCTCGGTGCCCAGTGGGTGGACCAGCCCGAGATTGTAGCCCAGACCCCGTCTATGATAAACGACTATTGGCAGACTAATGCAGGTACGTCCTCTCCCGGACTGGTATGGGACGCCTTTAAGGCGGTTACTAGGGGCCACTATATTTCAGCGATCAAAGCCGTTCGAGTTCAGCAGCTGGCTGCGGTGTCCGACTTGGAGGCGGCGGCCGAGGCGGCTTCTGGCCGCTATGTCCGGGACCCCTCGGCCGCCAACTTTGAGGAGCTGCAGGCGAGTAAGAGAGACTTGCATCTACACCTGACTGAGGTCTATGTACCACTCTAAACAGAGGTTTTTTGAATACGGGGATCGGAACGGGAAACTGCTGGCGGTTATGTCTCATCATGATGCCCCCCTCACCCTGGTTCCGGAGCTCACTTCTCCTTCTGGGGAGGCGGTCACCTCATCGGAGGGAATTTTGGGGCTTTTTGGGGACTTCTACTCCCGATTATATGCTACTACCTTGCCCGCGGACCTCCGGCCGGAGGATCTGCAACAGCTCCTGGATCCGTTTGCCCTGGGTTGGTTGTCGGACGCTGAGCGCTCCGATTTGGTTCGGCCGGTCACGGCAGAGGAGGTGGAGATAGTGATACGTTCTATCCCTGGAGGCAAGGCCCCTGGCCCCGATGGGCTGCCCATTGAATTCTACAAAACTCATGCAGGAGTGCTGGCCCCCCTGCTGGCGGCATTGTACAACGACTGCCTGGAGATGGGCTCCTTGCCGCCCTCTATGGCGGAGGCACACATTATCCTGATCCCTAAGCCCCCGAAGGACCCAAAGCTGTGCGCTTCCTACCGCCCAATTGCCCTCCTTAATAATGACCTCAAGGTTCTCACTAAAATTCTTGCCTCCAGACTTCGCCCCATCCTCCCCTCCGTGATTGACCAGGATCAAGCGGGGTTTATGGCCAACAGATCTACAGATGTCAATCTGCGTAGGCTTTATACTAATTTGCAAACTCAACATTTGAACTCCGGTGCAAGGGTGGTCGCCTCCTTGGATATAGAGAAGGCTTTTGATTCAGTGGAGTGGCTGTTCCTGTGGGAGGTCCTCAGGAGAATGGGGTTCCCCCTGTTGTTTATACGATGGTTGCAGACAATCTATAGATCTCCAAGGGCGGCCATTCGGTTGGGAGGAAGGCTGTCCCCTTCGTTCCTGTTGTCCAGAGGTACGCGGCAGGGCTGTCCTCTTTCTCCGGCCCTTTTCGCCATCGCCATGGAACCCTTGGCCGAGGCGCTCCGAACCTCGCCGGAGGTTCGGGGGCTTCGGGTGGCGTGGCTGGAGGAGAGGGTGGCGCTGTACGCGGACGACCTCCTGTTGTTTTTACAGGATGCGGGTCCCTCCCTTCGGGGGGCTCTGGACATCCTGGACGGCTTCTCCAGGGTGACGGGCCTAAAGGTGAATTGGTCAAAGTCCCAGCTGCTTGCGATCGACGAGGCGGCCAGGAGTGCTGCCCCGCCGGATCTCTCGCTACAGTGGTTCGACAGTTTCATGTATCTGGGGGTGAGGGTGTCTCAGGACCCCTCGAAATTTATTTCCCTTAATCTAGACCCGGTGATGCAGGATGTTCGGGCCAGGCTGAAGGCATGGGAGAACCTTCCCCTCTCCCTGTTGGGCAGGGTGAATCTGATAAAAATGAAGATCCTCCCTAAATTGACCTACCTCTTTCGCCACTCACCCCAATGGATCCCCAAAACCTTCTTCACCAATTTGAATAGGCTCTTCTCCTCCTTTTTGTGGGGCCCTCGCCCCCCCCCCGCTACAAGTTTTCAACGCTGATGAGACCCCAGTCCCAGGGGGGTTTAGCCTTCCCAGACTGTCATAAATATTTTTTGGCCTCCCAGTTGGTTTCCGCGGTGTGGTGGCTGTCTCCTGATGCCTCCAACTCCGCGGTGGTGCTGGAGGCGGCGGTGCTGGGGTCAATAGAGGCGCTGTCGCATCTGTTGTTTCGGGGCCCCAAGGCTCCGTATCCTTTGACCTCATCCATGCTAACGACGCTCAGAGCCTGGCGTCAGGGCCTGGCGCTGGAGGCTTACCCGAGCACTGCGGTCTCCCCTAGGGTGCCGCTGTGGATCAACCCTACTCTGCCCCACTTGTACTCCCTCCCCGACCCGGCGGCCTGGACCAGATACGGCGTTAAGGTGATTTCAGATCTGTCCTCGGACCTCTCCCTCCCTTCATTTGACCAACTTTGTGAGTCTCACGGGGTGCCCCCGTCTCACCTCTTCCGTTATCTCCAGTTGTCCCATGCCTTCGGGGCTCAGTTCCCGCGGGGGGGGGCGGGGGTGGTGCAGTCGGATCTGGAGCGGGTTCTTTGGTTTGATTGCTCCGCCCGCGCCGCCTCGGTCCTGCACGCCCATCTCCTTCGGGTGTTCTCTCCGGAGCTCTCGGGTCTCCGAGATCGGTGGACTCGGGATGTCCCGGACATGGACGCCGAGGACTGGCAACAGGTGTGGGACTCCCCCTTTAAGATCCTGGTCTCCCTGAGGGACCGCATGGTGCAGTATAAGGTCGCCCGCCGGGCGTACTTCACTCACCATCGCCTACATAAAATGCATGAGTCCCACTCCCCGGAGTGCTGGCGGTGCGGCCACGCGCCCGGGGACTTTATCCACATTTACTGGACCTGCCCAGATCTGTCTGAATACTGGTCTCGGGTCTACGCGGCTGCAAACGGAGTGTTGCAGGTTTCGATAGACCCCTCGCCCAAGACGGCCCTGTTAGGCCTACTAGAAGATCTGTTCCCTAGGGTGGCGGATCGCACCCTCATGGGTCTCCTCCTGTTTTTCGCCAGGAAGAACATAGTACTTCATTGGAGGCAGCGGTCCCCTCCCCCGCTCCGGCGGTGGAGGGCGCTGGTGGATTCGGTGATACCGTTGTACAAGGACACGTATTCTCACAGGGGATGCCCCAAAAAGCATGACAGGGTTTGGGCCAAGTGGCTGGCGGACTCCTCCGTGCCGCTGCTTGCCGCCTGTCTGGGCGGGGGCGGCTTGGGGGTTCCGTAGACCGCTATCCGGGGCCGGCCGAGAGGCGGCCTGGACTGTACTACTTATCCTATGCTGTACACTGATTAACGTTGTATTCTTGCTGCCAGTATAATTATGCCCCTGCGTGGGCCCACTTTTCCCCCTTTCTTTTTATTATTTTTTCATGTTTGATTGCCTTGACGTTGACAATGCGCTGCAAGACTGTTATGTGAACCTTTTTGCACCTATTGTTTTTTGTGTTGTTATGTTTTTCTGTTGAAACAATAAAAAGATTTTCAAAAAAAAAAAAATATTTACAAAAATTTGAGGGGTGTACTCACTTTTGTGAGATACTGTGTATATATATATATATATATATATATATATATATATATGTTGAAGAAAAAAAAAGGGGGGGTGACCAGCGCTATGGAATATAAAAAAATTATGTATACTGTGTGTACAGGTGTGAAGCTGCCACCGAACAACCCCTAGGTATAGGGGTCAAGTGTAAATGAAAGGTATGAAAAGGTTGGTACCGGCGCTACCTGTTGTAAATATGTATTGTTCTAGATCCTATAGGTGTGTACTCATCATAAAAAACAAAGATATAAATAAATAAATAATCCACGAGTGATGATAAAGTGCAAGTGCCAATAATAGGATCTATATTTGGGCTAGAATGTCTATGCCCATAAAGGTGCTCAGTGCTAGAAATAAATGTTGAAAACTTTTAAGTAAAACAAGGTGCAAAAATAATGAATTGATTCATATAGTGCTAAAAAGTGCAATATCCAGTGCGGGGTTTGTAAATAAATCAATATAATAAATAAACTTTTAGTGAAAAATCCACAAGAAATATATAAATCAGAATAAAAATAAATAAATAAATATAAATAAAGGGAGAAGGCCCCTTTAATAAAGTGCTATTTATCCCCATAACCTTGCCAGATCTCTTTTTTAGAGGTATACGTAAGATGTTCATAAATTATATATGGCTATCAAGAAAACCCATATCTTTTTGTATTTTACAGAGCCCCAAAAATAGAGGGGGTCTGGGATTACCTGATATCCATCTGTATTGCAAAGTTATCAGGGGAAGATGTCTGTTGCACCAGATGAAAAACATGCAGGGTAAGGCCAGTGGCATATGATGTTGTACACTTGCTGTTGATCCCTGGTGTGGTGTGTTTTGCCTGTGTTACTAACATACTACTCTATGGTCCTTTGTTCTTTCTCCTACCCATTATTACTTAGAGGTGCTGGCTTTGAATAATTAGTGAAGGAGAATAATACAGAAGTTATGTGGAGGTGGTGGAGTCAGTGGTATCCTAAGTGGTTATCATTTGGAGATCATTACTTTTTTTTTTTTGTTTTATATCCTCTATAAGACTCTATAGGAAAAGAGAGCTGTTTATGTTTAACTATTTTACTGAAATAGTAATTCTCAACTAGACTCAATTTGTGCTTATCCTCATGAAAACCTCAAGGACATAGGGGGAATGGGGGGAACACCACTGCAACTAGAATACTCTGCAAGCAGTTGGGAAGGAACTCCCCATAGTAGCTTGGTCTTTTGGAGAAGCTGCAGCTTATAGGCTTCTTCGAGGCTGACTGCATGTTAGATTTGAAAGTGGAGGACTGACTGCAGATCACGTGCCCAGCTTCCTCTACCTCATCAGGTGTGGTTCCTATGAGCTGCTGAAAGAAGGAAGCAAAGAATCTTACCTTCCCTGGGCATGTCAAAGAACTCTGGAACTTGTGCAAAAAGGTGTTTTAGGGGCTATGTCATCATTGCCCCCAATAAATCCCTTATAGATTAATCCTGCATGTGTATAATGTACTATATTTACATTTGTGCTAAAACCAAGGTAACTTGAATTGAAAGAGTACATAAGAGCTTGGAATATAACTGCTTGAATTTAGCTTTGAAAAAAAAGTTATGTTCATTATAAATTTATAATTCATGCTTGCTGGTTTTATGACATATTCATATTGATACTGACTTTAATTTCCACAGTATCTAAAATTCCAAAATTAGTTTTCCATTTACAAAATACACACCAAATGGAGAGAGCAAAAAGTAGTTTCTTTGTTCCGCAATGCACTACTGACAATTTAAGTTTTTGTCATTCTGTAGCCTTCCAGTTTTTACATTCTCATGTCTGTCTGGCAGGTTATTAAAATAAATGAGAGTAGTTCCCACTGATGTTACTCTTTCTCTTAATGGCAGTTCAGAAATTTGCAGGCCACACTAGTACATTAAAATGACTGATGGTGAAGGCTAAAAGGGGTTTGGTAAAGTAGACAATTAGGCCTATTTCTGTATAACTGAGTGAAATATTTCTTGTTATTTCAATAATTCAGACACCAGTCAATTTTTATATGCTGAGTTTGTCAAGATAATGTGCCTAGTGCTTGTCTGATTGTCATTTTAAACTCAATACAGCATGTTACAGGTGCAGTCTAGCTTACTAAACAGAGAAATCACTCAGTGAAGGATTTGCATAAGCAGTGCAGCAACATTAGGAGAGGCTAGGAAAAGATTTGAAGAAGCATACACAATGAGGGAAAACTGGTTCACCAAAACATTTGTTACTGTGGCTGATTCAGAAAAGTGAAGAAAAGCTGACCAACTGATAATGTGTATTTCGTTATTAAAGGACAGCTAGACAGGAAACCTGTCATGAGATAAACACGAAGAGTGGATTTACTGACTTCCTTTGTTGAAAATGCTAGTTACAAGACCATCATGCTGACCCTTTGGCATTAAGTACATTTTTACTTTTTACCAAAAATTCCCCTGCCCACCTACATAGCTCCTGTACTACACAAAGCTGAGGCCCTCTCCCGCACCTCTGTACTTATCTGTCCCCACTGTGTGCAGTCATGCCAGTAAAAATCTAGTTCAGGTTGCTCACACCTGTAGAGCAACCCATAGACACAAATGCATACCTCCTAAATGTCCTAAGACTGGAGCAGCCATAATCTGGAGCAGCTGTGCATGACAGTCAACCAAGCAGCTGCTAGCTTTATTTTCAAAGCTTACAAAATATGTTACCCAAACATTTCATATTTCCTATATGTGCCTGCGAAATCCCTAGTGTTCCTGCCTGTCCCTCTGTTTTCCTACCATAAACTGACTACACTAGGCAAGAGAACACACTGTGGTCAGTTCTCTAGCATTGCTTGGAACTGAGCCTGCTCTCCTCCAATGATCAGACTTGACCTGAACCCAAGCACAGCCTTTCACTGGGAAGCTCAGTGTGCTTCTGTTTCTCCTCCTCCGACTTTTAAGCAGAAGAGAACAGAGGGAATTTGATAATTTAAAAAAAAAAAGAAGAAACAAGGTATTTATGATTTTTTTTATATCTACACACAAATGTTTTGCCTTTCATTTCTATTTTAAACTAAATTAGTTTTTTTTACAAGGTGGGGGTTTCCATACACTTAAACTAAACAAGCTGATGCTAGAAGCTGATAGGCTACAATGCACGGATTCTGACTGCTCCAGTTGTAGTAAACTCCCTATATTACAGTGTTTCTGATTTCCAGTGTAGCACTTTCCCCATAGGGCTTGCTGTGTGAGGACTTCTTCCATCCTTACTCCCAGTTGCTCATTACTCAATAAACCGGGGATTTGGTTTTATATTTATTGTGGAAATTGGATTGGAGAAAGGGAATAGTGGAATACTCCAACTTGAACTATTCACAGTAGATAAGGACAACTCTCACTTGGCCTCACCAGATTATTTGTGAAAGCAGACACACTGCTTTGACCATACTGCCACTTGTATGGAAGAACTAAGTCCTCTTGCTCTCTATAGCAGCAGACTGTCAGTACTAGGATCCCTTTAAGACCCAGCGAACCTCACCTGACACAGCCTTTGCCTGAGAATCAACGGTGATTGGCCAGCTCACCTTTAAATCACCTGTATCAGCACACCACCAGTGCTCGTGATAGCGTTGTTACCTTGTGTGCACCTGCTTGACCCAGCTAATATCTGCTCTGTCTATATAGTTTATGACCCGGCTAGTTTTGACCCTGCTTGCTCGCTTCTGGTTCTGTACCGTTTGGACTCTGATCTACCTGGGTATGACCTAGCTTGTCTAGACTACGCTTTGCCTGATTCTACTGTAGTGCCAGACTCAGCATTACTACTTGGCTGCCCCGAACCTCCTGTTACATCTGCAGAAGTGAACCACAAGTACCAGCCAACCTGCTGCTACATCTGCAGCTGTTAACCACAAGCACCAGCCAACCTCTACCTTTATCTACAGCGTTGAACTACAAGTTCCAGCTGACCTGCTCTGCTTAGACCTGCTCATGGTATGTGCTCTTGTTTATTGAACTCTTTGCATATCAACACATCTGAACTGATTCCTGCTATCTGCTCCTAGCCTGACACAGACTTGATGCAACTACATTATCTTCAATAGAGATGAGCTTCAAGTGCGAGTCGAATATTGGGGCGTTCATGTGTTTGCTGAACACACTAACAAATGGGGCTGTTCATGGGAAATTCGCCCTGCCGCCACACCCGAAAAATAGAAAAGAAAAAAAAATGATCCCGTCACTTCAGACACCTCTAGCGTAATGAGTTGCTGGAGCTGTGACAGCTCTTTTATAGGACAGGGGCGGGGACACCATCCGGTGGCAATGCCCCTTCTGACGTGACATCAGTAATTTATTCACTGCATCTGAGCAGTGCATTATGGGGTGCTCGTGACATCAGATTCTTATAAAAGAGCTGTCAAATTTAACCACTTTAGGACCGCTCACTGTGCTGCTACTGCGGCACAGAGGCTCCCCTGGGTCCAGCGGCGTAGACCTACGTCGCTGGACTCCTAGTGGTCACGATTGCCACCTCTATTCCCTGATTGTCGGGGAAAGTGTGAGAAGATCCGCCCACTTGTGTAAACTAAGCAGGCGGAACTTCTCTGTGACAGACAGGGAGAGATCAAAGGATTCAGCACAGCTGAACCTGCAATCTCTGTCTGTGTCACAGAACCCCTTCCCCCCACACACGCCAGTAAGCATGAGGCATACATTTAACCCCTTGATCACCAACAGTGTTAACCCCTTCCCTGCCAGTGTCATTTATAGCACTGATTACTGTAGTAATGTCACTGATCCCCCAAAAGTGTCAAAAATGTCAGTTAGGGGTCCGATCTGTCTGCTGCAATGTCACAGTCCTGCAAAAAATCACAGATCGCCGCCATTACTAGTAAAAAAAAAAACAATAAAAATGACATAAATCTTTCCCGTAGTTAGTAAACGCGATAACTTTTGCGCAAACCAATCAAAATACGCTTATTGTGATTTTTTTACCAAAAATATGTAGCAGAAAACAAATTGGCCTAAAATGTTAAAAAATTATGATTTTTAAATTTTTTTTGGAATGCTATATATCAGAATGTGAAAAATATTGTTTTTTTTTTTTCAAAATGGTCGCTCTTTTTTTCAAAAATTAAAAATTGCACTGGGGATCAAATACCACCAAAAGAAAGCTCTATTTGTGGGGAAAAAAGGACATAAATTTAATTTGGGTACAGTGTCGCACGACCGCGTAATTGTCCGTTAAAGTAATGCAGTGCCGAATTGCAAAATATGGCCTGGTCAGAAAGGGGATAAAATCTTCTGGTCTTAAAGTGGATAAAAATACGCTCATTGAGAATTTTCTTGTCAAAGACATGTAGCTAAATACATTTTGGGGGGAGGAGCCTGTCAATGGCGCCAGCTCCGAATGTATGCTGAGGAGCCGTGGTATGCCGTCCGGTGAGATGAAGCTAGGAGCCCTCAACCCTCCATTCCCCGTGGTCGGATAACCCGAGACCCTTGCCACCCTCGCTCGAACCCCACTGTCCTGAAGACGCCTATGGATCCATTGGATCATTGCCACATACCTGAACCCTACTGAAGCCGCCGCTGGAAGACAGCAGAGAAGCCGAGAAGCCGAGCCCTGGAGACAGAGGGGGCGGAGGTACGGCCGGACGCTGGAGACCAGCGTGTGTCAGAGTGCTGCAGGCTGCATGTGAAGTGAGACGCCATAGGATACCAGGGGCACTCAGCCGGGAGCTTAGCGGTAGATGGCGGAGGCAGCGGGAGGAGAGAGGACACCCGAGCCGGGAGCCGAGACACCAATACAGAGGCAAAAAGGAGATAAAAACTAGCAACCTGCACAGGAGTGGTGGGAGGGTGAAAGCCCCCCCCTTTTTTTTTTTTTTCTTTCTTGCTTGGACTGTATATATGCACTGGTTTTGTCGGTATAATTACAAGGAAATTATTGGAATGTTCTCTGGAGCCCTCTAAATGCCCTAGTGGACTGTAGTATCCTAAGGAACTTTCTGTAGTAAAGACTCATTTTTTGCTGATCTCTGTGAATGTAAAGGAATAGTCTTGCATAAGGGGACAAAGGGGGTCAATGAAAGGAGGATAAGAGGCGGTGAATCAACACTGATAATCAGAGTATCTCCTGGCTTTTCTATTCCTTAAGAGGGGAGTGTGGCATAATTTTGTTGGAAAAATTACCTGAAAGTTACAGGATTGAATTATTAATGTAATCTAACGCATAGAAAGTCCCCCCAAACAAGAAGTGAAAACAATTCCCTCCGGGGTCAAACTAATTAAAGGAAATAGAAACCCCTAGATATGCCAAAAAATAAAAATACTAAGAAGATCCTAGAAAAATAGACGGACAAACATTTTAGGATAAGGAAAGGATCTACATTTGATTTCTCAGTACCTCCCTCTGCAGGTGACATAGGATATAATCTCCCACGGAATAAATAATATAAACTGCATTATTTCAAAATAAATATTTACGCCTACAACACTCAAAGTCGTTAAGAGAGTCCCGGAGATAAAAGTGAAAAACAAACAGACAAAAGAAGCAGCAGGGAAATCGGCAAAAATTACGGCAAGCCCAGGGACAATTAAAATGTACATGACTCCAGAAGGGAAAGGGCAAAATATGCTGCCAGAGAAACAACCAGCCGTCAGACCAAAACAAAATACAGAGGGAAGTAAAAAAACAAAAGCCAAAATCACATAGGCGCAAGCGGAGAAGAAAGCTTGGAAGTATCAAGAGAAAGTACTCAAACAGCAGGCGATGGAGAAATGAGCAGAGAAGAGGAAATGGAAGTGGAGAAGACCCCCCTCCATCAAAATCGGAGATGCTTGAAATGTTTGCTAGCCTTGAGAAATCAATTAAAACTGAAATGCCTACCCTTTATGGGGATTTGGGACATAGACTGGTTATGTTGGAAGAAACAGAAGATAGACTCCCATGGAAAAAAGATAAAAAACTTAAAAGAGCAAATGAAGAAAATGCAGCTGGATCAGAGAAATATGTTATATAAAATGGAAGATCAGGAGAACAGACATAGAAGAAAAAACCTACGAATAAGAGGAATACCAGAGAAAGGACAAGCTGAAAATCTGGGAGAAATCCTGGAGAGTATATTTAACCCTCTCCTGGGAAAAGCGATCACAGAAAAAATTGAATTTGAAAGAGTATATAGAATACGGAGACCTGCTAACATACCAAGAGAGAAAACAAGAGACGTGATTGCAAGATTCCACAAGTATGAGACAAGGGCCCAGATCTGGGAGAAAATGAGAGACAGACCAGTATTAAAATATGACAGAGAAGACCTTCAGATCTTCCCAGACCTGGCGCAAGAGACGATTAACAGAAAGCGCATCCTGAGACCAGTGGTGGAGGTATTAAAGAAACAAAACATACAATACTTTTGGAGCCACCCAGCAGGTCTAGGAGTGCGGCGAGATGGGAGGACCATATTACTTAAATTTCCAGAAGAAACCCAAGCTTTCTGTGAATCATTAAATATACCATTAATGGACATCCCGGGGTGGACAGACCAGGAGACCCCAGAAGAGGAAACAGATGAAGAAGATTCGCACCAGTGGAAAATGAAGAAAAAACAGAAAAAAAAGAAAAAAAAATGAAGAAGAGATTATGGGGGACATGGGAGACTGGGAGGGGGACTGAGGGGGGTGGCCGGTGGAGGTGGGGGGGAAAGGGAGGAGTAAAATAAGAGTGCAAAACGGATGGTACCATCGTAATCAGCAGGCTCAACCGAGGCTTACCGAGGCTCAACCTCGGTAACAAGTCGATTGGAAAGGGAGGAAGGGGTATCGACTGTCCTGGCCGAGGGAAGGGGGAACGCTAGGCCCCCACTAGGGCGAAGGAGGGGATGGGGGAGGGCGGGGGAAGGTGGGAGAGGGAGAGGGATGGAGGATGGGGGTGGGGGGAGGGAGAAGGAGGGAGGAGGAGAGGGAGGGAAAGAGGAAAAAAGAAACCCAAAAAATCAATTAACTCCTATAAGAAACTACTAGACCCAAAGGTATATGAGCCCTTAGGTACTTTGGCCCATACTAGAGCTCAGATGAGTGACAAGGGAATGAATAAAAGAACGAGGGTTAAAAAACAGAAATGGTGGTAGTCAATATAATGTCCTACAATGTGCGAGGACTAAATTCACCAGATAAAAGGAAAAAAAATCTTAAAGGAAATCAATTATTTGAAAGCAGATTTAACATTTTTACAAGAGACCCACATAATCCACGCATTCCAATATTAGGTTATATTCCCAGAGCCATCCTACCTGGTACTACGCGGACTCCCTCAAGAGGAAGTCCAAGGGTGTAGCCATTGGCATTGCCAGGGGCTTTGGATTTGCTCTAGAGGCGAGATTAGTAGATCCAGAGGGAAGATACCTCTTTTTAAGAGGAAAAATATAGGAAGAAGAAGTTACCCTAGCAAATGTATATAGTCCCAATGAGAGACGGGTAGACTTCCTGGCAAAGGTTCTGGGAAAATGAATGTCGTTCAAAAAGTGAGGAGTGATCTTTGCTGGCGACCTTAATCTATGCCTCAATCCTAAAATAGATATCACTTCTAAAACTCTACGAAATAATAAAAGCCAGACAAGGAAAATTAAGGAAAAATTATTTACAAACCAATTGGCGGATATCTGGAGAATTCTCCATCCAAAAGAAAGAGATTTTACTTGTTTCTCGAATGTCCATGGAACATATTCGAGATTAGACTATGTGCTAATAGAACATAGATGGATTGAAAGAGTAATCGAGGCAGGAATTGGGACTAGGACCTGGTCTGACCACACCCCATCACAGTGAAGATAAGAATGACAAGAGAACAACCTAAAATGGATGCGTGGAAAATCAATTAAGAGATGTTAAGGGATAAAAAATGGGGAAAAGAAATAGAGAAAGAGCTAGAACTCTACTTTCAAATAAATGATTCAGACGACTCACCAAAAAATATGGTATGGGAAGCACATAAAGCTTACATGAGGGGTATATTAATCTCAAAAAGTGCACAAAGGAAAAAGGAAAGAATAAAAAACAAGGATAGACTGATGAAAGAAGTATTTCAATTAGAGCAAAAACATAAAAAAACTCAAGATGCAAACACAAATATTCTATTAGAAGGAAAAAGAGAAGAACTGAAAGATCTCCTAGAACAAGAAATTAGACAGGAAATGAAAAGATGTGTAAAAGAAAAATACACGGAAAGTAATAAAGTGGGAAAAAACCTGGCAAGAACCCTAAAAAAGAAGAAAGGGGTGAATTTTATAGATAAAATAAAGAATAAAAATGGGGAAATAATTCAAACAACAACAGGGATAGCTAAGGAATTTCAAAAATATTACGCAAACCTCTACTCAGTAAAAAAAAGAGGATATACAGGGGACTGATCCGGATAGGAGCGAGAAAATCAAAGAATACCTTAGAAATGCCAAATTGACAAGGGTTGACGAAGACAAACTATCATTCCTAGAGAGGCCAATCACAGAACAAGAAATAGAGAGGGCTATAAAAGATACTAGTCCAGGCAAAAGTCCAGGACCCGATGGGTATACAATAAATTACTATAAAAAATACAGGGAACTCCTTACTCCAAGATTAAAAGAGTATATGAATGGAATAGGTACCCAGTATGAGATGAGTAAAGAGTGACGCCCTATCTGCCTCAATCACAGTTATCCGAAAAGAGGAGAAAGATCCGCTATTATGTTCCAGCTATAGACCCATCTCCCTCCTCAATGCAGATGCAAAATTATTTACAAAAATATTAGCTACAAGGATGAAGAGCTTGATGAGGGAGTGGGTACATAAAGACCAAGTGGGCTTTATTCCGGGTCGGCAGGGGCGGGATAATGGGATAAAATCTATCCTTCTGATCAATCAAATGTTAAAAAATAGACCATCAAGTATATTACTGTCAATAGATGCTGAAAAAGCATTTGACAGAGTTAATTTTGAGTTTATGTTAAGAACTTTAGAAGAGCTGGGAATAGGACCTAGAATGATGGCATGGATTAAAACACTATACAATCGCCCAACTGCAAAAGTAAAAATCAATGGAGCAATGTCAGAATCCTTTGAGATGTTCAATGGAACAAGACAAGGATGTCCTTTATCTCCAATGCTGTTCGTCCTATCCTTAGAACCACTACTAGAAACAATTAGGAGAAGTGTAGATATTAAGGGAATAAAGATAGGACAAGAGGAGTATAAGGTCTCTGCTTTCGCGGATGACATCCTGCTATATATAACCAATCCCAGGATCACCCTGCCAAACATAATAAAAACTATGAAACAATATGGAGAGTTATCTAATTTAAAAATTAATCAAAAAAAATCAGAGATACTGAATATTAATGTTAACAAACAAGAAGAAGAGAGGTTAAAAAAAGAATTCCAGTTTAAATGGAGAAAAGATGAAATAAAATATCTAGGGATCAAATTAACACCAACTCCGGAGAAATTATACAAAGTAAATTTTCTTCAACTTTTGAATGACACGAGAACAGAATTAAATAGACTTTCTCCAAGGATTTTCTCATGGATAGGGAGAATAAATACGATAAAGATGATAATCCTCCCTAAAATACTATATAAATTTCAAATGATCCCAATCCCACAAGCATTCTTTAACCACCTCCCACCCGGGCCATTGTACATATACGGCCGGGTGGGAGTCTCGTCCTTCTGATCGGACGTTTCGGAACGTCCTTCAGAAGGAGAGAGATCGCGCCGCCGCGGGCACGCGCCGCAGCGCGATCTCGATGTGCCTGTGTCCCTAGGACACAGAGCAACAAGACTCGGCAGGAGGGCCCTGTGATTGGCCCTCCTGATCACATGACGGCTGTGTCCAATCACAGCCCTCATGTAATGTCAATACAGCCGTTGTAACGGCTTCGATCTCTTCTCCTCCTGACAGATCCTGTCAGTGAGGAGAAGAGGAGAGGATCGATTCTGCAGCCGGGGTGATCAGTGAGTATTTCTAATTACTCACTGATCACAGGGGGGTCTGTGCTGGTAATCAGATGATTGATTACCAGTGCAGCCCTGGGGGGAGGGGGTGCCACTAGAGCCACTAGGTATGCCCACCCATGACCACCAGGGATGCCCACCATGGCCACCAGGGATGGCAAACAGGGCTCAGAGAGCCTGCCAGTGGTGCCCCCTATCAGTGCTCCCCACCAATGCCATCTATCAGTGCTGCCCACCAGTGCCCGTTATTGCCATCTATCAGTGCCGCCCACCAGTGCCCATTATTGCCCACCAGTGCTGCCTATCAGTGCCCATCAGTGCCCCCCATCAGTGCCGCCCATCAGTGCCACCTATCAGTGCCCATCAGTGCCGCCTATCAGTGCCCATCAGTGCCGCCAATCAGTCCCCATCAGTGCTGCCTATCAGTGCCCATCAGCGCTGCCTATCAGTGCCCACCAATGCTGCATATCAGTGCTATCTATCAGTGCTACCTATCAGTGCCCATCAGTGCTGCATATCAGTGCCACCCCATCAGTGCCACCCCATCAGTGTCTCCTCATTAGTGCCTGTCAGTGTGACGTCATCAGTGCTCATCAGTGCAGGAAAAAACGTATCTATTTACAAAATTTTATAACCTAAACAAAAAAAACTTTTTTTTTTTTTCAAACTTTTCGGTCTTTTTTTATTTGTGCACCAAAAAAGAAAAAACCTGGCGGTGATCAAATACCACCAAAAGAAAGCTCTATTTGTGGGGAAAAAATGACATAAATTTGGTTTAGGTACAGTGTTGCATGACCGCGCAATTGTCATTCAAAATGCAACAGCGCTAAAAGCTGAAAATTGGTCTGGGAAGGAAGGGGGTTTAAGTGCCCAGTATTGAGGTAGTTAAAACACTCAAAACTCTGATAACCCGGTTTATTTGGAAACATAAAAAGCCAAGGATTAGATACACAACACTAAGTAAAGGAAAGGGACATGGGGGTTTAGCCCTACCGGATTTTAAAAAATATTATTTAGCCTCAATACTCACACGGGTGATAGAAAAAAAAAAAAGCGATAAAAATTGAGTAATAATAGAAAACACGATTAGTGACACACACTTAGCGAAGATTATTTGGATACCTCCGAAGTTCAGGAAATTAAATATCAGTACTCACATAATTACACGACAGGCTCTCAAAATTTGGGACACTATACACACAAAAAAAAAATTGGAAACACAATTCACCATTGATCCCCCTTCAAAACACAAAATTTTTTGCACCTGGGGAAGGGAGGGAATTGGGTAGATGGATAGAAGATGGGGATGCACGGCTGGGAGACATAATAGACCGGGGAAAAATTATAACCTTTGCAGAGTTAAAACAAAAGAAAAAGGATTGGAAAATAAATGAGTGGAGATACCTACAGTTGAGACATTTTGTAACTACACTACCCCAGCCATTAAGAGATTTGAATGATCTGCTACCCTTTGAGCAATTATGTGTTTCAGATAAAGTAGCAAATAATATCTCAAACGTCTATAAAATTTTGTTAACAATAATAAAGGAGACAGGACCCTCACTAAAAGAAAAATGGGAGAGAGACCTTGGACCTTGTAGTAAAGATGTCCTTTGGGATAAGAGTCTGCAACTTGTGCACAGTTTGGCGATAGACACTAATACAGAAGAAATGAATTACAAATTGCTCACTAGGTGGTATAGTACTCCTGATAAAGTAGGTAGATTTCAGGTGGAGAGCTCAAGAGATTGCTGGAGGGGATGTCAGATGATTGGGACAATATCCCACATATGGTGGGAGTGTCCGAAAATTAAAATATTTTGGAAAGAAGTCTTATCCTTGATAAATAAAATCACAAAAATATATATCCCTTAAGATCCATGGAGATGTCTATTTCATGGAACACATATGTCAGTTAAACAATATAAGAAAACATTACTTATCCATCTATTAAATTCAGCAAAAAGTTCAATCCCCCTAAAATGGCAAAAAGAAGATTCCCCATCAAGCAAAGATTGGCTGATTAAGAAGGAGAAAACAAGAAAATTAGAACTACTAAGGAGCTGGGGAGAGGAGGAACAAGGGATTAGGGCTGAAATTTGGGAATAGTGGCAGATCTTTAAAAACTCAGAGGAATACAAATAAATAATAGGAGAAGGATTGACAGAAGGGGTAAGGGTAGGGGAGGGAAAAGGGAGGGATGAGGGTTAAAAGGGTTTAAGGGTAATATGTTAATTAAATTGTATGGATATGATCTCCAGTGATTGGAGTGTTGTAATGTTTTTTTTATTACCTGAAAAATTTAATAAAGAAATATAAAAAAAAAAGAAAAAAAATACATTTTGGCCTAAATATATGATATAAATTGAATATATTGGATATTTTTTAACAGTCAAAGTAGAAAATGTAATTTGTCGCAAAATTTCACTCTTTTTTTATTATTATCGCAAAAAATAAAAAGTGCAGCGGTGATCAAGTACCACCAAAAGAAAGCTCTGTGTGTGGGAAAAAAAGGATGTAAATTTCATTTGGGTACAGCATTGCATGACCGCGCAATTGTCAGTTAAAGTCGCGCAGTGCCAAGTTGAAAAAAGTGGCCTGGTCATTGAGCAACAAAATCTTCTGGGGCTAAAGTGGTTAAACAGCTCATTACGTGGGTCTGGTATGAACTAGGGGGGGACCCCATGTCGTTTTTTTCAAGTTTTTTTATCTGTATTGCCAGGAGCCGACAATACATTACAGCCGCGAGCAAGTTTAAATGACATTGTTTCCTTTAGAAATGTCAGTATTGCTGCAGCAGGCTACAAACATTGCATAAATGCGCCACTTTACAGGCACATTAAGGGGCCCCCCCCCAGGCACGATATTTAAGGAAATGTTCCATTTTTATTGTTTAACTTTAAGCATTATTAAAATCATTGCTTCTGTTAAAATGATCGTTTTAACATTGTTTTTTAAAAAGGGCCTGGTATGTACTGGGGGGGGGCACGCCATTTCTTTCAGCAATACTGACATTTCTAAAGGAAAAAATTTAATTTAAACTTGCTTGCGGCTGTAATGTATTGTCGGCTCTCAGCAATATAAATAAAAAACATGAAAAAATGGCAAAATTGAAAAAAAAAAAACGGTGTGGGGTTCCCCCCCCCCCCAAAATCTTTACCAGACCCTTACCTGAGCAAGCAGCCTGGCTGGGCATGCGCCCCCTTCCCTCCTGAACCATACCAGGCCACTTGCCCTTAACATGGGGAGGGTGCTTTGGCCAGTCGAAAACTGTCTTTTGTCTTCATTTTTTTGTACACTTTTTTGGTGAATGGGTAAGGGTACGATGTACCTGATATCCATTCACATGGGGGGGGGGGGTCAGGATCTGGGAGCCAGATCTATCCTGTCCAGCCAGGATGCTTGCTCGGATAAGGGTCTGGTATGGATTTTGGGGGGAACCCCACGCTGTTTTCTTTTCAGTTTTGGCGTGGGGTTCCCCTTAAAATTCATTCCAGACCCGAAGGGTCTGGTATGGACTGGGTGGAACCCCACACCATTTTGTTCATGGGAGCCGACAATACATTACAGCTGGGAGTAAGATTAAATTACATTTTTTCCTTTAGAAATGTGTTGCTGCAGCAGGCTACATACATCGTACAAATGCCCTACTTTACAGGCACAGTAAGGGGATCCCCCAGGCATGATATTTAAAGGAATTTTTCATTTTTATTGTTTCACTTTAAGCATCATTAAAATCACTGCTCCTGTAAAAACAATTGTTTTTAAAAAAAATCTTTTGCATTGGTACATGTCCCCCAGGGTCACCCAGACCCCCATACACTTTTTTTGGGCAAAAACTTGCATTTAAGCCTTTAAAATGAGGACTTTTGATTTTTCATGTTCGAGTCCCATTGACTTTAATGGAGTTCTTATGTTCTAACAAACTTTTCCCCTGTTCGCGGTGTTCTGGTTCGAACCGAACCGGGGAGTGTTTGGCTCATCACTAATCTTCGGGACACTCTCTAGCATCCCCTTGACTGACACCCGTCCACTGACTTTTCAAGCAGAAGGGGTGGCCCTCACAAGACAAGCCCCTTCACACAGATCTGTACTCACTGTAGGCAGAATCAGATCCTTTCCAGTGTCTCCCTTCCAGTCAGCTCTGCAGGACATCTGGGTTCAGCTTCTCTCTGACTCAGATCTTTAGGTCAACCACCTGAGGCTGCATGGCAGCTTCTACAGAGGAGGGGCAGCTGCCCCCTCCCTCCCGGCCCCAGCTCTCCACCTGAAAGACCCCAAGCACATGTTCCCTTGTGTAAGATTCTGGTACCTCCGGTACCCTTAATCACCACTTTCTCTGTAATGCGTCCCACCTTTCTCTTCAGGTGGTACCCATATACCTTTAAGAACGATGATGTCACTGCTGAGCGCCGCAGAGCGGCTATTTCAACCGCCGGCGGTCTCACTCACATTGTTCGTTCAACCGCATGGTTGGTTCGATCAAGCCATGTCTGAAGCAGCCATACCTGATGTTACTCGCTCATGTATCTCGCTACCTGGACTTGTTTCACTCACTGATCTTGTATCTCGCTACCCGATCACTCTTGGAATACTGCTTCTACTTATGGCTATCTCACCCTGCTTTTCTGCCTTGTTATCCACATGCTTTCAAGCCTGTCTCTCGATCGGAACCTCCAGCTATTCCCTTTACCTGGAGCAGACCGGAACCTCGCTACTGATCCCTGTATCTCGCTACCGGATCATTCCTTATCTACTGGACCTCTCTAAACTACTAACATTACAAGTGATAAGTACCCCGCAGGGGAACCCTCTATAACCTTATTGCACTATCTACCTATGCACATTAAGGACTGTTACTACCTATCCATACTATCCTATCATCTGCACTGTTACATAGATTGCTAGCTCTTGAGCCTACTACCATCTATCATCTGCACTGCTGCATAGATTGCTAGCTTTCCTGTCTACTACTATCTATCCTTGCACTGGGTTAGTCTATCCTGTATTTGTCATCTGCTGTCCTCACCACCTGTTAGCATACTCGATACTAACCTATCTGCATTCCTAAATACCATCTTGAACTCTCCTATACAAACCTATCAAGTGATTACCATCCTTGTCACTGTTCACACCTGTTCCTTCAGCACATCACCTTCATACTATCATATACATCCTATCACTCCAGGAACATCTCATTGAGTGTGTATATATCTGTATGTTGAAGCTGACAGGCCCACGGTGATGAGTCCTGGAGAGTTGGATCTGGTATTCAACACTTCTCTACATGACTACTGAGTGGAGATTTTGCAGCTGCAAATCCAGCCTATAATAAAAACGCAGGAGCGTTACAGATTGAACGAACCTTAAAAATGGATTCAGCAGAATTACCCACTCAAGTGACACAATTAACACAACAAGTAAAAGCGTTAATACTTGCTCTGACTGACGTACAAGAAAAGAATCAGACTCTGACACAGCAGGTAACCCAGCTCTCACGGCTTACTGCTGTTCAGCCTCCTGAACCTAAAATAAACCCTCCTCTAGTGTTTACAGGTGATTGGAAAAAATTTCGTGAATTCAAAAACGCATGTCAATTGCTTTTTTTGTTAAAACCTCGTACATACCCCACTGATCAAATAAAAGTCTGTAACGTTATTTCATACTTGACGGGTGATCCACGGGCCTGGGCAGACTCTCTCTTTGAGAATAATGATCAGATTCTCAACACCTATTCCTTATTCCTAGCGGAACTCGCTAGTTTATACGATGACCCCAATAGGCAGAGTACTGCAGATATTCAGTTGAGGGCCTTAAAACAAGGAAGGAGACCTGTAGAAGACTTTGTATCTGAGTTCAAAAGATGGACCCTTGATTCAGGGTGGAATGACACATTTTTGCGAACTCAATTCAGACTCGGGTTATCGGAAGCTGTTAAAGACGAGCTCGCCCGAGCGGATTTACCTGGCACCTTGGAGGCCTTGATACAACTTAGTATCAACATCGACAGACGACTGCGAGAAAGAAGGGCTGAAAAGATGGGAATGCCATTGTCTAGTCCTTCTCAGATTTCGGCCGTTGACCCTACTCCCATGGATGTAGGAACCATATGCCCACCTTTAACGACTACTGAACGAGCTAGAAGAACATCCAGAAATCTCTGCATGTACTGCGCATCCTCGGATCATTTGATAAGCACCTGTCCCCTTGTCCGCAAAAAAGAGGGTGAGTGTTCACATGTCTTGCTGGGAGGATTAACAACTTCCTTTTCTAACCCCTATCTTTTTGTTCATTTAATATTACAGTGGGACCAAACTAGGATCACCACCAAGGCTATGGTCGACACTGGATCTTGTGGAAACTATATTGATACACGCTTTGTTACCTTAAATAAAATACCTATTATTTCAAAATCTAAGCCTGTTTCTGTTCGTTTCATTAATGGTATTCCACTGTCTTCTGGTCCAATCACCAACCAGACACAGGCACTCCTTGCCACTACCAACGAATCACATGTGGAGACCATCACCTTTGACATACTATCCTCACCCCATTTTCCTATTATTTTGGGACTTCCCTGGTTACACACACACCAACCAATCATAGATTGGAAAAAACGGACTTTGGTTTTCCCTTCTCACTATTGTGAGAATACGTGTAACCTCCCATCTTATGGGAAGATTCTGTCTGTGGTGTCAGATGAAATTGCACCACTATGCTATCAGGATCTGTCCGAAGTGTTCCTTGAGAAAAATGCTCAAGTGTTGCCTCCCCATAGGGATTACGATTGCACTATCGATCTACTCCCTAACAGCAAATTGCCTTTCGGTCATGTTTATCCCCTTTCACAGGATGAACTTTCTCATCTCAAGGAATACTTGGATGAGAATTTGACAAAAGGGTTCATTAGACCCTCTACTTCTTCCACTGCTGCAGGACTTTTCTTTGTCCGCAATAAGGATTCCAGTCTCAGGCCGATTATCGATTATAGGCAATTAAACATGATTACGATAAAGGATCGCTATCCTTTGCCGCTCATCCCTGAACTTATTGAACAGGTGCGTGGGGCTACTTATTTCACCAAATTAGACCTGAAAGGGGCATACAACCTAATCCGAATCCGTGACGGGGATGAGTGGAAAACAGCATTCAGAACCAGATACGGACTATTCGAATACCTTGTGATGCCATTCGGGCTATGTAATGCTCCCGCAGCTTTCCAAAGATTCATAAACGACATCTTTAGAGACTTACTTGATGTCTGTGTTGTAGTATACCTAGACGATATACTTATTTATTCTCGATCTATGCCTGAACACATAAAACATGTAAGACTTGTGTTGTCCAGACTGCTCTCACACAGACTATATGTGAAATTAAAAAAATGTCTATTTCATAAAGAAGAAATATTATTTCTAGGATACTTCATATCCAAAACTGGAATTAAGATGGATATGAGTAATATATCCTGTATTCTAGACTGGCCTATACCAACAACTCGTAAGGCCCTACAGCGATTCCTTGGATTCTCGAACTTCTATTGGAAGTTCATCAAGAACTTTTCCGCTATTGTGAGACCTCTCACACAACTGACAAGTATAAAAAAAACATTCAAATGGTCAGAAGAAGCAAATCAAGCTTTCTGCTTGTTAAAATCAAGCTTTACTTCTGCTACCATACTACGCCATCCAGACCCATCCCTCCAATATATTCTAGAGGTAGATGCGTCAAATATGGCAGTAGGAGCAGTTCTCTCCCAACGACCAACAAACACTTCATCACTCCACCCAGTTGCTTTCTTTTCAAAATCACTAAGCAGCCCAGAGGTGAATTACCCAGTGGGTGAAAAGGAGTTGCTTGCCATAAAACTGGCACTGGAGAATTGGCGACATCTGCTCGAAGGTACCCAGTTACCAATACTCATATATACAGATCATAAAAACCTTCAATACCTCCAGACTAACAAGACTCTCTCCCACCGGCAGGTACGATGGTCATTATTCTTTTTAAGATTTAATTTCCTAGTGACCTACACGCCTACAGACAAAAATAAAAAAGCGGATGCGCTATCACAATTAACCGAAGATAACTGCGCCAAAATCCCTTCCATTTCCATAATACCCTATGAACGCATTATTGGTGTTGTCCGTTCCTTGAAGGAAGAGATTTTGCACAGTATAAGAATGGATTCACCTCCACCACAACTAAGTACTGATGCAGAAGGCTTCCTCTATTACAATGACAAACTCTACATACCCCCTACTATGCGCACCAAGATCTTGGAGTTATCGCATGATGTGCCCATGGCAGGACATATGGGTATAACGAAAACCTTTAATTTGCTCACCAGGCAGTTTTGGTGGCCTGATATGAAGACGTCTGTACAAAAATTTGTTTCTTCATGTGACATCTGTGCAAGGTCCAAAATTGACACTACAAAACCATCTGGACTACTTTTGTAGTCTACCAATACCCCAGGTTCCATGGGAAGTTGTGTCCTTAGATTTCATAGTAGAACTACCACCCTCTAAAGGATTTAATACCATCCTAGTGTCAGTGGACCACTTGACAAAGATGGCACATTTCATTGCTATCCGTAGACTACCTTCATCTAAACAAACAGCGGAACTACTGATGAAACATGTGTTTAAGTTGCATGGAATTCCAAAAACTCTTTTGTCCGACCGTGGTTCACAATTCATCTCTAAATTTTGGCAAGCACTTTGTCAAATTTTACGCATTGAGCGAAAGCTCACTTCTCCCTACCATCCTCAGACCAACGGACAGACTGAAAGAGTCAACCAGTGCATTGAGCAATATCTACGTTGCTACACATCCTCTAGCAGAATTTGCTTAAAACAATGCAACCCACAGTACTACGAAGCAAAGTCCGTTCTACTTGAACTATGGGTTTCATCCCACTCTTCTTCCACCACGCATCCTGCTATCGAGTAACCCAGTAGCCTCGGATTACCTTACCCAAATAAAAGACTCTTTGGGTTTACTCAATACCACTATATCACACGCTCACAGTCAACAAAAAAAAGTACTAAGACCTTCGTAGAAGACCTTCTCCTCAGTATGCTATTGGGGACCTTGTTTGGCTATCGACAAAGAACTTAAGATTAAAAATCCCTAGCAAGAAGCTTGGACCTTTATTTTTGGGACTCTTCCCAATTAAAAAACTTATCGGAAAAGCTGCAGTACAGCTCACCCTACCAGCAGATCTCAAGATCCATCCCATCTTCCATGTGTCGCTACTGAAGCCCCATGTTCCTAACCAAGAAATAAGGCCTACCATCTTGCCTACACCTCCAATACAAGTTGAAGGCGGAGAAGAGTATGAGATCAAGGAAATTTTGGATTCTCGCATGCATAGAGGAAGACTCCAGTATCTCATAAGATGGAAGAACTATGGACCCCAAGACGACACCTGGCTAGATACCTCTGATATTCATGCGCCTAGACTTATACGGAACTTTCACTCGAAACACCCAGAGAAACCTGTCCTATAGGCCTTCCGGAGCCGGCCTTAAGGGGGGGGTACTGTAAGATTCTGGTACCTCCGGTACCCTTAATCACCACTTTCTCTGTAATGCGTCCCACCTTTCTCTTCAGGTGGTACGCATATACCTTTAAGAACGATGATGTCACTGCTGAGCGCCGCAGAGCGGCTATTTCAACCGCCGGCGGTCTCACTCACATTGTTCATTCAACCGCATGGTTGGTTCGATCAAGCCATGTCTGAAGCAGCCATACCTGATGTTACTCGCTCATGTATCTCGCTACCTGGACTTGTTTCACTCACTGATCTTGTATCTCGCTACCCGATCACTCTTGGAATACTGCTTCTACTTATGGCTATCTCACCCTGCTTTCCTGCCTTCTTATCCACATGCTTTCAAGCCTATCTCTCGATCGGAACCTCCAGCTATTCCCTTTACCTGGAGCAGACCGGAACCTCGCTACTGATCCCTGTATCTCGCTACCGGATCATTCCTTATCTACTGGACCTCTCTAAACTACTAACATTACAAGTGATAAGTACCCCGCAGGGGAACCCTCTATAACCTTATTGCACTATCTACCTATGCACATTAAGGACTGTTACTACCTATCCATACTATCCTATCATCTGCACTGTTACATAGATTCCTAGCTCTTGAGCCTACTATCATCTATCATCTGCACTGCTGCATAGATTGCTAGCTCTCCTGTCTACTACTATCTATCCTTGCACTGGGTTAGTCTATCCTGTATTTGTCATCTGCTGTCCTCATCACCTGTTAGCATACTCGATACTAACCTATCTGCATTCCTAAATACTATCTTGAACTCTCCTATACAAACCTATCAAGTGATTACCATCCTTGTCACTGTTCACACCTGTCCCTTCAGCACATCACCTTCATACTATCATATACATCCTATCACTCCAGGAACATCTCATTGAGTGTGTATATATCTGTATGTTGAAGCTGACAGGCCCACGGTGATGAGTCCTGGAGAGTTGGATCTGGTATTCAACACATCTCTACATGACTACTGAGTGGAGATTTTGCAGCTGCAAATCCAGCCTATAATAAAAACGCAGGAGCGTTACACCTTGGCATTTATACAGTATCCCAGCATGCACTGAGGCACTTTCCTCTGCCAATCACCAGGGCTGCAGTATATGCCTGTGCACTCATTTGTCAGGTTTCCTCCCGCTGTTCAATATGCCTCCTTATTGGACCAGTGTGAAACACTTCAGACAAGCTGAGCTGCACCTGAGCACCATGAGCAGACCTTACTAACAGATCCTGCTCTCTGGTAGGCAGAGAGCAAAACAATGTACCTGGCAATCTCTCTGGTATTCAGAAAGATCATAAACTATACTCTCTCTTCTAGCAACTACCAAGGAGGGTGCTACATCAGGAACAAGTGTTAATTTCGTCAAATAAAATTATATTAGTTGACTAAATTAACACTAGTTTTGTCAATTAAAATACAAATAAAGAACTTCCGGCGCCCATGTAAGAGGCTGTGAGGGACATCGGCTCCGGTAATTACCCGCTAAATTAACCCTTTCACCTGGTCTGGGAGAGCCATCCGACCGCACAACCCGATCCCCAACCTCTGAAAACACTGCGGGATGGATCGTTTCCTCCGCCCAAACGGCTCTGCCGCACCACCGCTAATCGAGCCTGCGGCTCCAACTCCGGCCTACAACGAGGCCGTTATGGCGGACGCCGCGCCTTTACCATCCACGGCCCGGCAAGGTCAGCCTCCATCCCCTTTACCTGACACCCAAATCGCCTCCCTGGCCCAAGCAGTGGCTACATTGCTGTCACCAACGATCACCGAGGCTGTAGACAAGGCAATAGTCTCAGGGATGGCACAGCTCCGCAAGGAATTGGGGGATCACTCCCACAGGCTGCAGGAACTCGAGCACAGGCTGTCTGACGTTGAGGATGAGCTACAGGGCTCATTCTCCATGGACCAGCAAGCCAGACAGACCCAGAGATATCTGCTGGACAAACTGGACGATTTGGAGAATCGATCTCGGAGGAACAACCTCCGGATCATAGGCCTCCCTGAAACCTATGGAGCTGACACTCTTATGGACATAGTCACTACCCGCCTTCCTTTGGCCCTGGGGATCCACACCACGTGCACGGCCGAGAGGGCCCACCGTCTAGGGGCCCCTTCCAATGACAGGAAGACACCTCGACCGGTTATAGAGAGATATCTAAACTATCTGTGAGTACCTGTTACTACCTGAGTATCTGTGAGTACCTGAGTATCTCTGAGTACCTGTTACTACCTGAGTATCTGTGAGTACCTGTTACTACCTGAGTATCTGTGAGTACCTGAGTATCTGTGAGTACCTGTTACTACCTGAGTACCTGTTACTACCTGAGTATCTGTGAGTACCTGAGTATCTGTGAGTACCTGTTACTACCTGAGTACCTGTTACTACCTGTGTATCTGTGAGTACCTGAGTATCTGTGAGTACCTGTTACTACCTGAGTATCTGTGAGTACCTGAGTATCTGTGAGTACCTGAGTATCTGTGAGTACCTGTTACTACCTGAGTATCTGTGAGTACCTGTTACTACCTGAGTATCTGTGAGTACCTGTTACTACCTGAGTGTCTGGGAGTACCTATCACTACCTGAGTGTTGTGCGTCTGACCGGGCTGTGCGACTGAGTGTTGTGCGTCTGACCTGGCTGTGCGACTCAGTGTTGTGCGTCTGACCGGGCGGTGCGACTGAGTGTTGTGCGTCTGACCGGGCTGTGCGACTCAGTGTTGTGCGTCTGAACGGGCTGTGCGACTCAGTGTTGTGCGTCTGACCGGGCTGTGCGACTCAGTGTTGTGCGTCTGACCGGGCTGTGCGACTCAGTGTTGTGCGTCTGACCGGGCTGTGCGACTCAGTGTTGTGCGTCTGACCGGGCTGTGCGACTCAGTGTTGTGCGTCTGACCGGGCTGTGCGACTCAGTGTTGTGCGTCTGACCGGGCTGTGCGACTCAGTGTTGTGCGTTTGACCGGGCTGTGCGACTCAGTGTTGTACGTCTGACCGGGCTGTGCGACTCAGTGTTGTGCGTCTGACCGGGCGGTGCGACTCAGTGTTGTGCGTCTGACCGGGCTGTGCGACTCGGTGTTGTGCGTCTGACCGGGCTGTGCGACTCGGTGTTGTGCGTCTGACCGGGCTGTGCGACTGAGTGTTGTGCGTCTGACCGGGCTGTGCGACTGAGAGTTGTGCGTCTGACCGGGCTGTGTGACTTAGTGTTGTGCGTCTGACCGGGCTGTGCGACTTAGTGTTGTACGTCTGACCGGGCTGTGCGACTTAGTGTTGTGCGTCTGACCGGGCTGTGCGACTCAGCGTTGTGCGTCTGACCGGGCTGTGAGATTGTGAGTGTTGTGTGACTGACCGGTGTCAAGTGAGTGGAGCGGAATACCAGAGGGTGAGAAGGTAGCGTTAGGAAGCCAGGAAATAGCCACATAGGATAGACTTAAATCGCTGAATCCCCATTAGATTAGATAGTAGGTACATCTTGTAATATGTATGCGTTCCTCAGACATGTGATCGAGGGCGAATACAAATGCGCAAAATGTAAGCACGTTGCTTCCCTGGAAGCTCAGGTCCTGAATCTAGGGAAGCAGCTGGCAACACTGAGACGAATGTCCATACCGGAGGAGAGCCAGGATCGTACCAGTCAGGTGCAGACAGGGGTCTGCACAGAGGTGGGCGGAGTATTGGAGGTGCAGGCATCAGAGCAGAGTAGAGGGGTGACAGTTAGGAGGGGTAGAAGGGGACAAGGCAAGGAGGCTGATCCTGGGCTGGAGCACCCCAATAGATACGCCCCGTTGTGTGATGTTGGGGAAACCAGTCAGGGACCAGCATTGCTGGAGCAGAGCGACGCCCCTAGCTGCCAGGGGAAGAACTCCTCCAGTGAGGCCGGGAGAAAGGGAAAGGAAAGACAGGTGCTGGTGGTAGGGGACTCAATTATTAGAAGGACAGACAGTGTAATCTGTGACAAAGACTGTGTGCGCCGAACAGTCTGTTGTTTGCCGGGGGCTCGGGTTCGGCACATCGCGGATCGGGTGAACAGATTATTGGGTGGGGCTGGGGAAGACCCAGCTTTCATGGTACACGTGGGTACCAATGACATAGGCAGAGGAAGACGGAGAGTCCTAAACGATTTCAGGGACTTAGGCGCTAAGTTGAGGACTAGGACCTCCAAGGTAGTATTTTCCGAAATACTACCTGTACCTCGAGCCACACCAGAGAGGCAGCGGGAGATTAGGGAAGTTAACGAGTGGCTGAGGAGCTGGTGTAGTAAGGAGGGTTTCGGGTTCCTGGAGAACTGGGCCGACTTCTCAGTCGGTCACCGGCTCTTTGGTAGGGACGGATTGCACCTAAATGGGGTGGGTGCAGCCGTACTGGGTGAGAGGATGGCCAAAAAGTTAGAGAGGCTTTTAAACTAGGGAATGGGGGGGAGGGTACAGATGTAGAATTTGCCAGTGGAAAGCAAGTTTCAGAGGGCAGAAATGGGGGCATTAGCGGGGTGGGTACGGGGAAAAATCAAGAGAGCAGCCTAAAAACATCAAATGAGGATAAATGTAACCGATCAAAATTACGAGGCTTGTATACCAATGCCAGAAGCCTGGCCAACAAGATGGGAGAGCTGGAGCTGCTGATGTTTGAGGAGGACTTAGATTTTGTGGGGATAACTGAGACTTGGTTTGACAGCTCTCATGACTGGATGGCGACCATTCAGGGGTATTCCCTTTATCGCAGAGACAGAGAGGGTAAAAAAAGGGGGAGGGGTATGTTTGTATATTAAGAACAGTATACAGGTAAATATGAGGGATGATATTAATAATGGAGCTATGGACGAGGCAGAATCCCTATGGGTAGAGCTTCAAAGGAAAGGCACGGTGGGGAAGGTAATATTGGGCGTATGCTATAGGCCCCCCAACCAGAGGGAGGAGGGTGAGGCGGACCTCATGTTACAGATAGGATTGGCAGCAAGGATGGGAAATGTCATTATAATGGGGGACTTTAATTATCCTGATATAGACTGGGCAGAAGGAACCGCGCATTCAGCCAAGGCTCGGCATGTTTTGCAGGACAATTTCATGGGTCAGATGGTGAATGCACCGACAAGAAACAATGCGGTACTTGACCTACTGATTACCAACAATACAGACCTGCTCACGGATATAGAAATACGGACAACTTAGGGAACAGTGACCATAGGTCAATTGGTTTCAGTATTAATTACAGTGATAGGAAACACAAGGGTAATATAAGGACACTGAATTTCAAAAGAGCCAATTTCCCTAAACTGCGCTCGCTGCTAGAAAATATCAAATGGGATAGAACCCTGGGAACAAAGAACACGGAGGAAAAATGGGAGTGCTTCAAGAGCATACTTAACAAGGGGGTGGGCCAGTGCATTCCACAGGGAAATAAATTTAAAAGAGCAAAACTAAACCCTGGGTGGCTAAACTCCAACATAAAAATGTATATTAGAGCTAAAGAAAAGGCCTTCAAAAAATACAAGACTGAGGGGTCATTGGCAGCATTTAAGCACTACAAAGAGTGTAATAAGAAATGTAAAGACGAAATCAGGGCGGCTAAAATAGAACACGAGAGTCATATAGCGGAGGAGAGAAAAAGAACCCCAAGAAGTTCTTTAAGTATATAAACAGTAGGAAAGCGAGGCCAGAGCACATTGGCCCCATAAAAGATGATAAAGGAAAAATGGCCACAGAGGACAGAGAAAAGGCGGAAGTGTTAAATAATTTCTTTTCTTCAGTCTTCACAAAAGAATCGGGGGGCTACACGAACCCCGCTTGTAAGGCCGAACTAAATAATACACCTCAGGAAGTGCCGCCATGGCTAACAGAGGATAGACTTAGAGCTAAACTAGAGAAACTTAACATAAATAAATCCCCGGGACCGGATGGCTTGCACCCAAGGGTTCTTAATGAGCTCAGCCAGGTGATTGCCAGACCATTATTCTTGATCTTTAAGGATAGTTTACAGACGGGTATGGTGCCAGCTGATTGGAAAAAAGCCAACGTTGTACCAATATTTAAAAAGGGGCCGAGATATATCCCGGGTAACTATAGGCCGGTCAGCCTAACATCAGTAGTCTGCAAAATTTTGGAAGGGATGATAAGGGACCACATACAAGACTTTAGTAATGAAAACGGTATTATAAGTAGTAATCAGCATGGATTCATGAAAAATCGTTCGTGCCAAACCAATCTATTAACCTTCTACGATGAAGTGAGCTGCCACTTAGATAAAGGTAAGCCTGTGGATGTGGTGTATCTGGACTTTGCAGAGGCCTTTGACACCGTTCCCCACAAACGCTTACTGTACAAACTAAGGAAGGTAGGTATGGACCATAAGGTGAGTACCTGGATAGAGAACTGGCTCCAGGGGAGAGTACAGAGGGTGGTGATTAATGGGGAGTACTCGGATTGGGCAGGTGTGGAATGTGGGGTCCCCCAGGGTTCTGTCCTGGGACCAATCCTGTTTAATTTATTCATAAATGATCTAGAGGAGGGGATATCTAGTACAATCTCAGTATTTGCAGATGATACTAAATTAGGCATGCCAATATCTTCTATGCAGGATGTGGAAATCTTGCAAGCAGACCTGAACAAAATAACGGGGTGGGCAACTACATGGCAGATGAGATTTAATGTAGAAAAATGTAAAGTAATGCACTTGGGGGCCAGAAACCAGAAAGCAAGCTACTCACTAGGGGGGGAACCTCTGGGTGAGTCTAGGATGGAAAGGGACCTGGGGGTACTGGTAGACAACAGGCTTGGCAGTGGCATGCAATGCCAAGCCGCTGCAAGTAAAGCCAACAGAATACTGGGTTGTATAAAAAAGGGGATTCACTCCAGAAATAAAGAGATTATTCTTCCACTCTACAAGACTCTGGTCCGGCCACATCTGGAGTATGCTGTCCAGTTCTGGGCACCGGTCCTCAGGAAGGATGTGCTGGAACTGGAGAAAGTCCAGAGAAGGGCAACAAAAATAATTAGGGGAATGGAGGACATCAGCTATGAGGAAAGACTACAAGCACTGAACCTATTCTCTCTGGAGAAGAGACGATTGAGGGGGGATATGATATCAATGTACAAATACTGTACTGGCGACCCTAGCATAAGGAACAAACTATTCAGAGAAAGGAGATACAATAAGACACGTGGCCACTCACTAAAACTCGAGGAAAGGCGGTTTAACCTTAAAGTGCGTAAGGGGTTCTTCACTGTAAGAGCGGTAAGGATGTGGAATTCTCTTCCACAAGCAGTCGTATCAGCGGGGAGCATTGATAGTTTCAAAAAACTATTGGATGGACACCTTAAAGACCACAACATACAGGGGTATACAATGTACGGCTAAAAGCAAACACACACACACATCATAGGTTGAACTGGATGGACTTATGTCTTTTTTCAACCTCACTAACTATGTAACTATGTAACTATATGGACCGGCAAAACATCCTCAAGTCATTCCGAAACGCCAAAACGTTCCAAGTTGATGGCCACAAGTTGTTGGTCTTTGCAGACTTCTCGCAGGAGGTAACACGGCGTAGAAAAGCCTTCCAGCCGATTTGCCAAGCACTGTACCGAAAATCTATCAAATTCACCTTGGCATACCCTGCTACTTTAGTTTATCGGACTTGTCAGGGGAACAAAAATCGTTCTCGCATCCTGAGGAAGCCATGCAATTTCTCAAACGCCACTTCAATATCCAGGTGGACATGCTTGCAACGCCTTCTCCCCAACGCCCGCAGGGGGCGAGAGAACAACGCAGCCCGAGAAAAGACCCAGCGAAGAAACGACGCACCAACGGATCCGCGTCCCGCCAAAGACAACGCTGAACTTATCGACCCTCCTATGGTGTGATGGATCTCCACTCATCTCATTGATGTCTGTCTCTCCTACCCTCCAGTGTCGTTATTCGAGGAGTCATTTGCCTCTGCACTGGCAACGGTTTGTTTTTTCTTTGACCACCACGTCTGTCGCTTCATCTTATGGTCTATAGCACTGCATTGCTGTCCTGTAAGTTATCAGCACTACTTATTCCTGTGCTCAACACTACACGGAACTGTGTGACTACTGCCACCCTGGCAGATCTACGAGAGGTCTATGTTTTCTATGTTGCTTTCATTATGTTATTATGTTCACCTATGGTGATATGTTATGTTATCTGGTTTGATGCTATCTGCTCCTTTATGTTATGGTAATGCACAGCCTTACAGTTATCCAGGCCTTGGCCTTGTCCTTGGCGTCTATGATCAACGCTTCCACCCGCACTAAGCGGTCAATCTAACCCATGCGCTTCATATTTGAACCGGACGCAGATCATAGAGATTCCTGTAACGCTGTCCATAAGCATGTCTCCCTACATGAGGAAAAAAGTGAAGTCCACATGCTTCTGGTTTTGCACCCCTTACCTCCTTCCTCTGACCCCAGTTGGGTCTTGTTATCCCCTCTTTGCACCCACCTTTATGCTAGGTCTAGCTAAATCATTCTCAAGGTGTACAGGCCCCTTGCCTACTTTTGTGTACTACACGTGGCACCATCTCACTCCCCTTGTTGCTCTGTACTACTTAGCGGCTCAATCCTACCCATATGATCCCCCATGACCATAATCTCATGGAACGTTAAGGGTCTCAGGTCGCCTCATAAGCGGATGGCCGTCCTTAGACACTTGAAGCGTCTACGGGCGGATATAGCCATATTGCAGGAATCCCATTTGGAGGAAAGGGACTTCAATAGAATGAAAAAACTCTGGGTAGGGCAGGTGTATGGTTCACCGGCAGTTAAAGGCAAATCGGGTGTATTGATCCTAGTTCACAAGAATTATCCTGCCACAATCAAATCCGCCCATTTTGACAAGGAAGGGCGAATAGCTCTTCTGCATCTCACCGACTCTCACCAAGAATGGGTAGTGGCTGGGGTGTACGCCCCTACCACTCCCTCTGCGATTTTTTTCCAGACACTGTCCCACGACTTGGCCCCCTTTCTGCACTTGCCATTGCTGGTAGTAGGTGACTTCAACCAGCTTATGTCCCCGTCTGAAGACAGGTCTCAAGCGATAGGCTCCTCACCCGCCTCACGCCACTATCACTCCCCCCTGTTGCTACACATGACGGAAAGCCTACACTTGACTGATGCCTGGCGTCTGTCAAACCCCACGGGCAGGGAATTCACTTTTTTCTCCCATCCACACCGTACACTTTCGCGGATTGATTATACACTGACGAATGACAAATTGCTCCCGTACACTAGTTCACCTAAAATACATGACATTGCCATCTCGGACCACGCCCCCGTCTCTATAGACATTTCCATATTTGCCCAGGCACCTTCCTTTAAACACTGGCGATTCCCCTCATACCTAGCCAGGGATCCGGGGGTGGCTACGCTAATTCGCGACGCATGGACAGAATTTGTTGACACCAATGCCTCCTCCTCTGTATCCCCTATCCTGTTATGGGAAACGGGCAAAGCAGTCCTCCGGGGCCGCATCATTTCATACTCGTCAGCCTACAAGAAACGCATTGCAAAAGCCTACATGACAGCCAGCACCTCTCTGAGGGAAGCTCAGGCGACCCTGTATCGCACTAACTCCCCTGCTCACAGGGAAGCATGGCGAAAAGCAAAGGAGGCTTTTGACACATGGGCCGACACCAGGGAACGCCTCTATAAATCCCAGCAGGAGTGGAAATACCATTCCTTTGGCAACAAACCCGGAAAACTGCTAGCTTCCCTGTGTCGGGGGCCCCTTCACACCCACACACGTCACCTCCCTTAGAGACTCGGAAGGCAAATTGGTAGACTCCCCTTCAGACATCAATAGGGTATTTGCAGACTTTTACACTTCCCTGTATAGCCACGAACCATGCGACGAAGCCATGGCCTCACGCTGGCTGTCCTCGCCTGACCTCCCCAAAGTAACCGCTGAGCAACTGGCCACCCTAAACGCTCCAATAACCTTGGAGGAAGTGCGCAAAACCATCCAAGGGCTGTCACCCGGGAAATCTCCTGGGCCTGATGGCTACACCCCGGAGTTTTACAAACTGGCAATAGAACAGGTTGCCCCCACCCTGCAGTCAGTTTTCCACCACATCTTGACCGGACACCCTAATCTTCCCACGGGCTACCAAGCTCACATCAAGTTGATATATAAAAAAGGGAAGGACCCCAGAGACCCGGGATCGTATAGACCCATATCTTTATTGAACATAGATTCCAAACTGCTTTCCAAAATTATCGCAGACAGACTGGCTTCCATTTTACCCACGCTTATACATCCGGCTCAAGCAGGTTTTACAAAAGGTCGGTCAGCCACATCCAATATAAGGAAGGTCTTGCTAGCACTCGAGGCCTCGAAACTGAATCCCGCTAACCAGGCAGCCATTATCACTCTCGACGCCGAAAAGGCCTTCGATAATGTTAACATTCAATGGTTAGACAAAGTATTAACCTGCTTCGGCTTTTATGGCCCCTTCATACACATGATCAGGACCATGTACGCCTCCCCTGCAGCTCAGGTGATAGTGGCCGGGCACGCTTCACAACCCTTCAAATTATATAAGGGCACTAGGCAGGGATGCCCTTTGTCACCCCTGCTGTTCAACCTGGCCCTGGAACCTTTGTCAAGGTATATGCTGACGCACCCTGAGCTCCGGGGCATTGAGGTGGGACAGGAAGAACTGCGCATGGCTATGTTGGCAGATGATGTGTTGATATTCACAGCAGATCCTGGCCACGACCTACCTATTATACAACAAATCTTTGCAGAATACCGACGGTGCTCTGGCCTCCGCATCAACTTCGCCAAAAGTGAGGTACTCCCGTTGAACACCACACAATCCCCGCAGTGGGCGTCTTCCTCTACACTTCGTATTAACACCAGCCACATCACATATTTGGGAATTAAAATAGGGCCCTTCCCGTCCTCTTTGTACAGGCTGAATTTCACCCCTGTAATAGACAAGATGATAGCCGAATTGAAGAACTGGGCAGATCTCCCCCTCTCATTCAGGGGCAGGTGCCACCTGTACAAAATGGCCACCTTCCCCAAATTGCTTTACCCCCTTTAAACTATACCACTTCTACTAAAACACACTGACATCAAACAGCTACATAGAGCAGTTTCTCTCTTCTTATGGAAGGGGAAACGGGCTAGGATCTCAATGTCTAAGCTACACTTATCTACCCGAGAGGGGGGCGTGGATCTTCCGAACACCCGCACATACAATGTCTGTTTGCTACGGACATGTATGGATTGGTTGAGCCGCGAATCGAGATACACCAAATTCTCCCTGGAATCGCAGTTGGCTGCCCCTTATGATCTAACAGCACTGCTGCACTGTGGGATCGCGGACTTACCTGTGTCTCTGAGACACAATCTTTTACTCAGAGACACTGTAATGGCGTGGAGAGAACTGAGAAAGCGCTTCAAATTGTGCCAGCAACTCTCCAGCTATCTACCTATCCGTAACCATCCCATGTTCCCACAGGCTCAGCAGTGCTCGGCTTATGAGGAATGGTCAAAGCGAGGGATCACAAAATTTGTGCAGTTGTATGATATGCAAACTGGTAAACCTCTCCCCTTCGCAACATTTATGGAAAAGTTCAACCTCCCGTCTGACCATTTCTTATACTATCATCAATGTGTAAGCTTTGTGGATTCTCTCTGCCATACGCCTTTAAACCGCTTCCGAACCTCTGTCTTGGACACTTGGATACAACAGGACAAGCACAAAATATCACATATATACAAACCGTTACATTCTGCACTCTATCAGGGGACCTCTACTCAAATAGCTAGGGCATGGAATGACCAACTACAATCCGACAATGCTCCGTATCCTGTCAGGATACCTAATTACCCATCACTTCATCACCAACGAGTTTTGGAGGGAGCAACAATTCAAAATCATGCACCGGGCATACCTCCCCCATATCAGATGGTCCTCAGACATCTCCCACCACTTCTGCATGCTGTGCAAGTCACAGTTCCCCTCCCTGCTTCACAAATTCTGGCAATGCCCTTCTATATCCTTCCTTTGGGACAAAGCACTGAGATACATAGCCAGATATACGGGGATTTCCCTACCGAAGGATATATACCTCCTATTGTTTGGTGACCTCTCTTTACAAACGCTACCGCTATCCAAACACTCTAGGAAACCTCTACTGGACTACAAACACTGGATAATAACCTGCCTCATGGTGACGCGCAGACTAATACTAAAACATTGGATGGACACCAAACCTCCCACCATCCATGAACTGCATAATGACTTATCCCTCCTCAGGGATAGAGAACTGGTGGGCATGCAACATTCCTCCTCTAATGGACATACCCGCTTACTTAGAAAATGGTCCGCCTTCCCCCCTCCTGGGGGAAAGCACCCCCCTTCCATGAACTGACCTGGCCCTGAATAACACGACAATGAATATTTGATGGTTCACCTGTTTATCTAGGCTGATAACGCTCCTCTCTCACACACACACATTTACCTACCTGAGAGCCGAGCGTCATCACCCTTTTGCCAACATAAAGGCAGGTGATCCTTGGTATTATTGCCAAATGGGGTAGATGAGACGGTGGCCTGCATTGTTCCTTGCTTTATGTATTTAGTTGTATATTTCTCACGGTGGGCATTGAATCCACCGATACCTCTTTTACTGGAGTTACACAATGATGTGCCTAGCCCCCCCCACCCCCACTCTCCCTCCTCCCCGCTCCCACCCTTCTCTCTCCACTCCTCCCCCCTTCGCACCTCTCCCCTCTTCTCCCCCTTCTTATCACCACCCCCCCCCTTCCCCCTCTGCCCCCCCTTTCTCCCCACGCCTTATAAAGAAAATTGAAAACACTCACACCAAAAATTTTTCCATACCCTCCTTCCAACCCCACTTTATGTGAAGTTCCTCGAGAATTCTCCCAGGTTTACTGTTGTGACTGTTATGTAGTATGAAGTACCATGCTGTACGCACAATACCCCTTGTAATTTTCACATGTGGTCGGACTGTTTATTTTTGCTGTACAGAGTTGAACTTCAATAAAATGTTTTTTCAAAAATAAAAAAAATACAAATAAAACTAAAACAATACAGGTGACTAAAATACGAAAAAAACTAAAATGGCATTTTAGTCAAAAGACTAAAATGTGACTAAAATTAAAATGGCATTTTAGTCAATAATTACTAAAATTAAATAGAAATTTGACGTAAAAAAAATGGCCAGGAAATTATGTTGTCTTCTCGTGGAGCCCTTTTCATTGGTCAGAGTACTGGTCTGACTACGCCGGGCTCCACAAGCAGCACCTGAGCAGGTGGGTTAGCCTGAGGTGGTCAGACTGGTACTCTTCTTCATGCCTCGCTGAGCAGACTGGAACTTCCAGTGACGTCACGTCCTGTATTCGGAGTACAAACTGCAGATAGAAACATAGAAACATAGAATGTGTCGGCAGATAAGAACCATTTGGCCCATCTAGTCTGCCCAATATATCTGAATCCTATGAATAGTCCCTGGCCCTATCTTATATGAAGGATAGCCTTATGCCTATCCCATGCATGCTTAAACTCCTTCACTGTATTTGCAGCTACCACTTCTGCAGGAAGGTTATTCCATGCATCCACTACTCTCTCAGTAAAGTAATACTTCCTCATATTACTTTTAAACCTTTGCCCCTCTAATTTAAAACGGTGTCCTCTTGTGGTAGTTTTTCTTCTTTTAAATATGCTCTCCTCCTTTACCGAGTTGATTCCCTTTATGTATTTAAAAGTTTCTATCATATCACCTCTGTCTCTTCTTTCTTCCAAGCTATACATGTTAAGGTCCTTTAACCTTTCCTGGTAAGTTTTTTCCTGCAATCCATGTACTAGTTTAGTAGCTCTTCTCTGAACTCTCTCTAGAGTATCTATATCCTTCTGGATATATGGCCTCCAGTACTGCGCACAATACTCCAAGTGAGGTCTCACCAGTGTTCTGTACAGCGGCATAAGCACTTCTCTCTTTCTACTGCTTATACCTTTCCCTATACATCCAAGCATTCTGCTGGCATTTCGTGCTGCTCTATTACATTGTCTTCCCACCTTTAAGTCTTCTGAAATAATTACTCCTAAATCCCTTTCCTCAGATACTGAGGTCAGGACTGTGTCAAATATTCTATATTCTGCCCTTGGGTTTTTACGCCCCAGGTGCATTATCTTGCACTTATCCACATTAAGTGTTTTAAATTGGAGTTTACATGCTTTTACCCAAAAACATTTTTTGTAAGTGTTCAATTTGTTTTTAAACATGTTTTTTTAATAAAATGGAATCACACTATGGATATCTCCTGATTCTCCTTTCATGATAACGCACATGGAAGACTTGTCCATCCTGTTGGAGTGTAAGAAAGAGTTGTATGCCAACCAGCTCAGAAATATGAGGACTGTCAATTCCTTCACAGGTGATTTATCCACTGAGAGTTGGTGAGTGACGGTACATGAGTAGGGGAGCACAGCACTTAATGTTCACCATTGGCACAAGAAAATAGAGACACTGACAGAACTTTAAATGATTTATTTATTTGTTGGCACTGAATATAAGTTGCACTATTGGAACTGTATTTGGTTTCTTTATATGTGTTATTTTTTGCATTATTTATTATTGTATTTGTGGCAGAAATTATTAACCTAAGTTTTTTTGGAGTGATAATTTGTAGGTTTACACAAGTTTTGGTTAGACGGCGCTGGGTCTACACACCATAATGATAGAGCTCATAGTGTCCATCCTGATGTGCTTGCAAATCCGGATTGGCAGCCCACAGATTCTGCAGCACCCGTACCCCCACCCCCCCATTCACTGCCCAACCCGGAATTCAGATGGAAACAGCAAATTTAACCCCCCAATGTTTTTTGGGGCTGTTTTTCATGGAAGATCTGTATTGATCAATTGTGGACAAAGCAATTTATATGCGGAGCAATTTATCGTCGCCAATACAAATTCAAACCTTGGCAGACAATTTGCATGGAAACGTATCACGGTTTTCAAATGTAAGAATTTTTTGGGCCGAACCACTTAACATGGGCATTACTAAAAAGTATGAGTCACAATCATATTGGTCCAAAGACCCGATTCATCATATGCCCATGTTCTCTGCTGCCATGGCCATGGGTAGATACAAGAATATAATGCGATCTATGCATTTCAACAACAATGAACTCTGCCGTCCTGTCTTCAATTCACGCAGACATAACAGTCCAAATTACAACGGCTACTAGTGTTGTTGAGAAGCCCCTCTGTGTCCACGACTAACCTTAACATGGGAGAGGTGGACTTCAATGATCAGATGATGACACCGTACTTAATATCCCATGTTTAATGCATTTGTACTATACAAAGTGTCAGGAAGAAGTGGATCCTTCCTAAAATTTCAGGAAGAGATTATCACAGCTCTTTTGTATCCAGAAGGTGCTGTGGCCCAAATTCCCAATCCAGATGTAGTGAGCCGGATGCATGAGAGGGATTTTTTCCAGATGCCATTCCTGGTACCCTGACCCAAAAGTCACCTAAAAGAATGATGTTGTGTCTGTACCAAATACTAGTAGAGCACTACTATAGGATACAGCATGGCATAGTCTAGGGCACACATTTACACAGGGTCTTAAAATATGTTACATAGTCAGGAAATTGGCTATTGCATTCTGGGAGACACCAGTCTGGAAGGTTTACAGTTTATAAGTTAAAAAAATAGTAATAAAAAAATGTAAATTAAAAAAAGTAAAAAGAAAATTAAAAAAAAAATCAAAAATGTTTTATTGAGTTAAAGCGGAAGTAAACCCATCAATTGAATAGTATAAAAAACAGTTACATTCCCCGCATTCCAGAAATGCTAACTGTCATATTTCCTGTTTTCTAAATCAAACTGTCAAACTATCCAATGGCTGGTGTCAAAACTGATCACGTGCAGCATCAAGGCAGTTCAAGATTAAACAGAGGCCAAGATAGCAGCTTCCTTGGCTAAAAACAATAGGATAGGGTTTACTTTGTAATGTTCTGTTCTTACTGTGTTTTTTTGTGAACCGTTGTTTCCTTTGCAGGAACACCATTCAGCTACAGCACTGATCTGTTTATTCAGAATACATACTGTACGTCAGTGACTGCGGCGCTGTAGGAGGAGATTTCTCCTCCACAGTTAAAAAAATAGAACATGCATACCAAAGCATAGGGCCGGAGGTGGTCAGTGGGCGGATCGCCCCTATGCTTCAGCATATATTTTTCCACTTTTTTTGGTAGGGATTTAATTCATCCACATCGATTTATGTTAATGGAGGAATCTGTTAAGTTCTTTTTTTTTGTTCATCCCATGAGCTGAACAAAAAAAAAAGCATGCATGAATGCCCATCATTATAAGTGGGTGGATGCAGGGCGGCATATTCTAATGATGGGCATACCACGCTCTTTTTTTGGCAGAGATTTTAATTTAAAAAAAGTTGTTGTTTTATTGAGTTAATGTTCTGTTATTACTGTGTTTTATTGTTAACTGTTGTTTGCTTTGCAGGAACCCCATTCAGCTGCAGCACTGATCTGTTTATTCTAGCAGCAGCAGGATGTGCTTTCAGAATACATACTTCAGTGATTGCAGCACTGTAGGAGGAGATTTCTCCTCTGCAGTTAAAAAAAGAAGTCCGAAGCATGGGGCCTGGGGTGATCAACCCCCCCCCCCCTCAGGCTTCCACAGTTTTCCCTGGCTCCCCTGTCCCCCCGGGGAAACAGAGAGTGCCGTTAGAAGTTCTGCCAGCTGACCATAGAGCTAATTCGAGAACGGAATGGCTCCTATCACCTCTATGGTCTAAGAATCTGGAAGCTACTAGCATTTACATAGTTACATAGTTGGTAAGGTTGACTGAAGACAACAGTCTATCCAATTCAACCTGTGTTGGTGTGTGTGTGTGCGTGTAGAAAATAATTTCCCATATCCCCGTATATTGTGTTTGCCACAAGTCCAAGAGTGTTTTAAAACTCTTCTACTCAAAACCTTCTACGCAGCTCAGGGATAAACCACTTCTCTTCCAGTCTCATGGTGTGGCCCTGTGTCTTCTTACACTCCCTGGGCCTGAAAAGTTTAATACTTACGCTGGGATCACAGTTAAGGTATTTATATATCACTATCATATCTCCTATCAAATGTCTCTTCTTCAGGGAGAATACATTTAGTGCTTGTAGTCGTTCCTCATAATTGAGGTCCTCCAGTCACCATATTAATTTAGTTGCCGTTCTCTGGACTATCTCCAGCTCCAGCACATTCTTTCTGAGGATTGGTGACCAGAACTGGATGGAATACTCTAGATGCGGCCAAACCAGAGTTTTATAAAGGCGGCGAGCATATGACCATACAGAGGGCCATACAGAGGGCTTGGATAGCCCAGGACTGGGGGTCCATATAATTGGATAGATGTGCGTATAGGCCCTATTTACCTGCCTGATGTACTTCTCAGTCTGAGGAGAGGTCAATTTTGCTATCATTTAGGACAAGTTTGGGGATATCCCTCCTACAAACTACACAGAAAAAAGAGTCCCTTGAGCCTGGCTTAAGTTGTTGCAATATAAACACTAGATTGATTGGATCTGGGGGTGAACGCACATATGGATGAACAAACCAGGAAGAGGATACCTATTTGCTGAGGGGTGACTATACCCCAAGATGCTTAAGTGGAGCCATATTTAGCAGCCCTGACCTTGATGACACAGCTGGGACCTAATATATCGGATTTTATGCAAGGAATTTCTTTTTGATGCCTATATAGATTATGTGTGGTGAATACAGAGGTATTATCTTCCGAACAGCCTATGCATCGCTATAGCCCTGTCGCCTAACACAAGTCACTGTTCAAAAAGGAAACATCGGTCTGTTATGGTCTCTCAGGCCCTGAGGAAGCCTTAAGCGAAACGCGTCGGCTTGCTGGGGACCTACCGTGACCGAATTCAGCTTGAGACCCATCATCCACCTACACAGGCTTTGTTGTTCGCTCTAATCCCTTTTGGGATATGTTTCTATATAAACAGTGATGTTAGAATTTGATTTTAACAATTTTGTATGTTATTTTGTTGCTATCATACATGCATGGTAACCCATGCTTGTTTTTTACTTGCTACAATAAAATGTTTTTTTGATTTTACAATTGGTTTTGGTTCTGATCCTTCTACTCCCACTGGCCCGCAAAGCCCCGCCTTTTTCTATCCCAATGTTTTCCACTAATCCTCAACAGGGGTAAGGGCCTATCTTACACGGCATTTTTTTTGTTTACAGAGTTTTATAAAGTGGCATAATGATTGTTTCATCACAGTAATTCTAGCACTAGAGCCCCTGTGTAAATCTAAAGTGCTAACCTTTACAGGCTTTTAAACGCTTTTAAAAACATACATAGTTTGTTGCCGCTGTGCAGTTTTAAAGCATGTCATGTTTGGTATCTATTTTTTTTACAATTCAAATGGTTCCTTTATTGACTTAAAGTGGAAAGACACATTTACAAGATAACAATACCATAACAGTATAACAGGAGATACAGTAGCAAGCAAATAATACTGCAGCAAAACAATACAATCACAGAGGAGTACAGTTTCTAGCCCTCCCTCCGCACTTCCTCCGGGGAACACCATATTCATAGCAGTGCCAGCACCTGCACCTAGCTCATAGGTGCCAGCCAAGGCTGCCAGACCCTGTCAAATTTTTTAAGACAATTGCGCAACAGGTAGGTCAATTTGTATAGTGGCAGAACAGCAACTATGGAGTGTTCCCAGGAGATCACCGAGGGGGGGGCGATCCATTTCAGAATTATCTCTCTCTTGGCATAATACAACAGATAATTGATGATCAGTTTCGTGGGCCTAGGCCTCTGATCATCATCCGCAATACCCAAGAGGGCCAGAGCAGGCGAGACCGGAAGAGCCATTCCCAACCTGTGATTAATAACATCAAAGACTTGCAGCCAAAACTGTGCTATCTTAGGGCAGTCCCAAAACATATGGAAGAAAGTCCCCTCCAAAGTCAGGCAGCGCGGGCAATACGGAGATCTCTGGGGGAAGATCCTATGTAATCTCTGAGGGGTGTAATAGGTTCTGTGCAAAAACTTGGTCTGAATCAAACGATCTCTGGCAGAAATCATAAATTTTGTACCGGTCTCAAAACAATCCTCCCAGTCCTCTCTGTCCAGGTCAGGAATATCCCCCTTCCAGGAATCCCACAGTTTGTCCATACGGGGAGAATTAGTACATTGCAGGGTAAGATAGAGGGAGGAGAGCGGCTTGGCCAACACCTCATGAGCCAATAACTCCTCTACCGGGTCCATCTCCAGGGTTAAACCCTCAGGAAACTGGGCCCGGAGAGCATGTCGCAGCTGGAGGTACCGAAAGTACATCCATCTCGGCAGACCCCACGCCCTTTGAAGATCTGAGAAAGGGAGGACGGAGCCCGCCGGACACACGTCACGGAGAGTCTGCACTCCATGCCTTGCCCAAATCTGGGGGTCCTGCATAGACCGCAAATGCTGTAGGTTAGGGTTCCCCCATAGGGGGCACACCAGGGACCATTTGGTAGGCTGCAAAAAACTCCGCCGCGCCGCCACCCACACCCGCAAGGTTACTCTAGTGGGCAGGAGAGCCGGAGGGCAAGCCCGCAGCCCCCTGTACACCAAATTACTAAGGCCCTGCAGGGACCCCACTAAAGCCGCCTCCAAACATACAGCTGCATTCCCCCTAGACTGTGCATACCACAAGCCAACGGTAACCAGCACCGCCGCCCAGTAGTAGGTCCGATAGTCAGGCACGGCCAACCCCCCACAACTAGTGGGAAGGCACAGGGTAGACTTCGCCAACCGGGGAGACTTCCCAGCCCAAATAAAGGAGCCCACGAGACCGTCAACGAGCCTAAAAAAGGACAGAGGCAGCCAAATTGGACAATTCCTAAAAAAAATATAGAAACTTGGGCAAAAAAATAATTTTGAGTAAGTTAATTCTACCCATGAGATTAAGTGGTAGGGAGGCCCAGAGTGCACAGCGATCTCGAAGATGGGCGACAAGGGGGTCGAGATTAAAGGATCTAAAGGAGGCCGTGTCTCTACGCACCTCCACACCCAGATAGCGGAATTGATCCACCCACCACAGAGGGGTCACAGCCGCACCGGCCCTGGTCCCCGCATCCAAGGGGAACAGAACCGACTTGGACCAATTGATCCTAATACCAGAGAATCGGCCAAACTCGTCAAAGATCTCGAGGGCAGCCCGCAAGGAGGAGTCAGCATCATGCAGGTACAAAAGAGCGTCATCCGCATACAGAGAAATTTTCTCCTCCAGGGGGCCCACCTGCAGACCCTCAACGGAAGGCGAGCTCCTGATCAGGATGGCCAGGGGTTCAAGGGCTAACGCAAATAAGGAGGGCGAGAGTGGACAGCCCTGACGAGTACCCCGCTGCAGTGGGAAGGATCCAGAGATTCCCCCAGAAGTGCGGACCCCCGCTATGGGTGAGTGATATAACATTTGCAGCCAAGTCAGGAAATTAGGACCAAATCCAAAACGCTGTAACACTGCCCACAAAAATCCCCACTCCACAGAGTCAAAGGCCTTCTCTGCGTCGAATCGGAATGTTCGGGGGGAAGCAAGTTTTCTTCAAAGTTGACCTCCCCAATGATCTGGTCAGCATCCGCAACAGAATGAAGCAGCCCAGGGAGAGATCAGCCACCCGAAAACGGAGAAGTGAGCCGGTATCACAGCAGAGCTCCAGAGAAGACGTCTGCTCACGCCGCCATATTAGCCACACCCCCCGTTTGGTATCTATTTACTTGGCATGAGATCATATTTATATTTTACCAAACAAGCGGGCAATATATTGTGTTTTTGGGTATTAAAATTTTAAAAAAAGTGTATTTTTTCCAAACAATTTGAGTTTGAAAAACCGCTGCGCAAATACTTTGTCAGAAAAAAATTGCAATATCCACTAGCTTTTCTGTAGGGCCTCTGCTTTAAAAAAAGATATATAATCTTTGGGGGTTCAAAGTAATTTTCTAGCAAAAAAAAATACATTTTTCATGTACACAAAAAGTGTCCGAAAAGGCTTGGTCTTCAAGTGCTTGGAAGAGTGGGTAATGTGTGGCATAAGCTTATAATGTTTGGTATAAAATGCCAGGACAGTTTAAACACCCCCAAATTACCCTTTTTTGGAAAGTAGACACCCTATTTGCTAAGAGAGACACTGAATAAGAAGAGACTCTGCTTTTTTTGTCCCTCCTGTCCTGGCCAACCTGGTCTATGCCTCAAGGACTGCTTCTGTCACTACCATACACCATTGGAGTATTCATTTAGGGTACAGTATGGCACAGTCTAGGGCATACATTCACACAGCGTCTCAAAAGATGTTAGATAGTCAGGAAACTGGCTATTGCATTTTGAGAGCCCCAAGTTTGGAAAGTTTACAAGTTACAAAAAAAGGTAAAGAAAATACATAAAAAATTAAAAATGATTATCTTACCTCTCAATGAAGGATATCAATATAATAAAGCAGAGATTCCTCCGCCGGAAGTGGTCATGTGAGGACGTGCTCCTCGACCCTCGTGTGATACTCCCTCCCTACTGATCGGCAACTGACCTGAACCCGAACCCGACCGACCCCGACCGGGGGGTGCCTGCACCGGGAATGGAGCGTGAGTGGTGACCCGGGAGAAATAGTTGCTGTACCCGGCTGGCCGGCGGCGGTGACCGAGTGATGCGGTGAGTCCGCTGGCCTGGAGACTCCTCCCTTGCCTCTAACCTCACGCAGCCATACAGCGGGATCGGCGCCGAGGACTGGAGACACCATCCGTTCCACTCCACTGGCCCGGGCCCAGCACGAGGAGAGCCAGGAGATCTGGTCGCACCGGGCAGCAGCGGTATCCAGCTGCCCTGCTCCCCCCAGGTCGGAGGTCGTGGTAACCCAGCGCGCTGTGGTACTGTGCTAGTGGCGGGGGGTTGCACCACCTTCCCGCTGGTTCACATTCCCAGCCAGCTGAGCCCCATACAATAAGAGCTCAGTGAGAACTGGAGATCACACCGAAGGAGAAAGAAAACTGCTCCAATACCTTGTCTTCCCCAGTCTATCCTACCTACTCCTCGGTTGTTCTGCTGGAGGTCTAGAGCCGTGAGAGGATGTGGAGGTATGTGACCCCGTGGAGAGAGTGAGTTGGAGAGGGGATGAACTACCGGAGATTGTAAGTGGAATCCCTTGTTATTAGCTAAAACTGACTGTGTCACTAGATAGCCCTATTGAGAACACTCTATTAAAGCATATTGAGCCTCTTGCGAGAGCCATATAGGCTAGAGAAGACGGAGGTACGGAGGGTCTGGGGTAACACGGCAGAAAGTGGTGAATGATCGGTGGCCCCACAACCCCAAGTTGCTGGCCAGATACCCCGAAAGATAAAGAGCTAGCATGACTCTCACAAAAAAACGAAAGGCTAAAAAAAATACCGCAAAAAATCCAGGGAAAGCAGAAGGAGAGATAAGGAAGTTCCTATCTACCAGTTTAAAAACATCAACAGCAAGCAACATGGTGGAGGTGGGGGAATTACAGACAGATTGGGAATCTAGTGATATCATAGACTCTAGAGCTACATCACCCATAGCGGAAAGAGACCCTGGGCCTAATTCTAAATTCCAGAAAGAGCAGATGGTAGCCTCCCCGAATGCCCAATGGGCAGCGCAAATGGCGGAATTTAGAGCCATGATTAGTTCGCTTCCAACTAAAAAGGACATGGAACAGCTAGTGAATCGGGTAGAGGAGACCCATAAAAAGGAAATTCAGCTGATTAAAAAAGAGATTCAAGTATTATCTACTAATCAAAGAAAGGAAGATGCGGAAATTGTCGCAATAAAGGAACGGATAACAGCATTAGAGAGGAAGGCAGAACATCAGGGTGAAAATGAGGCTAGGCTACAGCTTCAGATCGAAGACATGGAAAACCGAAGCCGTCGTAATAATTTAAGAATCCGAGGCCTAACAGAATCACTAAAAAATACACAGCTGGAAGATTCAGTAAACAACTTATGTAAAGAAATTATGGGGACAAGCTATCCGGGTAAAATAGAGTTTGACAGAATACACAGGGCCCCCGGCCCAATGAAGAGGGATCAGGAAAGACCAAGGGACGTAATATGCAAGTTGCATTACTATGCCCAAAAAGAACTAATACTGAGGTTTGCCCGGAACACCAGAGAGTGGAAAATGGAAGGAATGTCCATACAGGTCTTCTCAGACATATCTAAAGGGACCCTAAAAAGAAGAGCTATACTGAAACCCATTCTGGAACTGGCTAAATGAGAGGGATGTTCCTATAGATGGGGCTTCCCTTTTTCGGTAACTTTTAACAGAGATGACCGTTTTTTCACGTTGCACAATTTTCAAGATAAGACGGCTCTCTTTGACTTTCTAGGGGTCCCGGCGGTAGAGATCCCAAATTGGCTGGGGAAAATTAATGGAAACCCTTTTGGAGAACCCACACAACCTTGAGAGATGGAGGGGAGGAGGGAGGGTAGAGATTAGAATTTAAGATCTAGAATGAGGGTTACGGGCGGTCGGGCCTCGGGGGGGTCCCGGGGATTAGCAAAGATGAAGATGGACGCAACCCTGTTGGTATTGGAGAGGGAGGGGATGTGGACAAGGGGAAAAAGTCTCCCTGTCTAGGCCCCTTTCTATACACTCTACGAGGAAGGTCTGGGGAGTTGTTTCATTTTTTTTTTTTTTTTCACTAAGAAAATAATGAATCTAGGGGTACAAGTCCCCCTACTTAATTTAGTCACGGGAGTTTTTTTTAATAGGAAGGGGTTTGTATTTCTTTTTTTTTTCCACTAAGAAAATAATGAATCTAGGGGTACAAATCCCCCTACTTAATTTAGTCACGGGAGTTTTTTAATAGGAAGGGGTTTGTATTTCTTTTTTTTTTTTTTCACTAAGAAAATAATGAATCTAGGAGTACAAGTCCCCCTACGGAATTTAGTCACGGGAGTTTTTTTAATAGGAGGGGGTTTGTAATTTTTTTTTTTTTCCTCTTTTAGGGGTCTGTTGTTTGCTTTTTAACGCACTAAGAATATATTAAAATGAAGGGTATAATTTCCATTAATGTATTGACTTTTAATAGATGTGTTGTTGTGTTGTAATTCTTTTTCTTTTTTTTTTCCACATATTTGTTTTTATTAATGTTTTATTATAGAGCAGAGCACAGAATTGAACACAGAATATGCCAATAGGGAATGTGGGAGGTTCTGCGGACCTGACCGCCCAGACCCCCACTCCACTGAAACCCCTGAAATTCAATAGAAAATGGGGGACAGAGTGCCCCAGCAATACAGTGAGAGATCATGGGAGGATTAGTAAGATAGAATGCGGAAACCGTATAGAGGATATGTTAGATTCTTTACTGACCCCCTACTCCCCAGTTTTTCAATAATTTATCATCCCCTTTTTTCCCCTCCCCAGGGGGGGGAAAAAGAGAGGGAATATTTTTTTATTTTTTTTTTTTTATATATATTTTATCACGATGAAATGTAAGGGTATAATACCCCATATTAAGATACACAAAGCTGGGCGTAATTGCCGGGTTCACTTTTTACTTAATGTTTTTTTTTTTTTTTTTAGGATGGGGTATAATAGCCCCTATTAAATAGAAATTTATGAGTAGTTTTAAGGGAAGTGGGAGACTCACGCATTGCTGGGGTGTCTGGGAGGTACCCCCTTCCCCCCTTCTTTTTTTTGTTTTTGTTTTTTCTTTCCTTTTTGCTGTGTCGTTGTTGGGGAAGATATGGTTAGACATCAAGGCTCTAAGACAAACATAGAAGCACAGGTGGTGGGTTATAGGATACTTGGGGTTTGGTATGTAGAGATGATAGAGAAGGTTGAGAAGACCGGAAGAGAGAATAGAAAGGGAGGGGTAATGGAGATAAGGAAATAAAGCAAATAAGTATATAAACAAGTGTAGGGAGGGAGAAACGGGGAAAGAGGTATTTCCCTGTAAAAAGTTTAGAACACACAAGTGGCAGTAAAATGCCGTGTGTTGGAAGGATTTAAAAATCTGACCTGGGATCCGACCGGGGAGAGCTATCAGCCCCACCCGGGAGGGCAAAGATTCACAGAAAAGGGCACGAGAGTGATTGAAATAGCGTGAGGTGTTTGAATAAAAGACTGAGTGAGTGTTTCTTGAAAGGGCGTGGTGAGACTAGTTGGAGGTTTTTTTTTTCCTCTCTCTCTCTCTCCCTTTATCTCCTCGCTTCCACCTATCCTTGATTCCACCTAAGCGACATACTTTGATAGGTGTAAATGGAGAATATAAAGATTGTTTCAATTAATGCAAGGGGCTTAAATACTCCCGAAAAAAGACGAATATTAATATCAGAACTCAAAAGAGTAAAAGCAAATATAGCGTTTATACAAGAAACGCATTTCAGATCGGAGAATTTACCATATCTCAAAAAAAATGCATTCCCCTATATATAACACTCAACTTACACACTGTCAAAATCAAGAGGGGTATCAATACTAATTGATAGTAAGACACCATGGCAGCTGGAGGAGAAGCTATGCGATGACAGCGGTAGATATCTCTTCCTAAAAGGGAAAATAGGAGAGACGCAAATGACACTGGCAACACTATACTCTCCAAATAAGCAACAGGACAGATTTGTTGCCAAAACATTGAATGCACTTAGAGAATTTACCCAAGGTCAATTGATTATGGGAGGAGATTTCAATACACCGCTGTCTCCCCTGGCGGATACCTCCAGAACTAAACCTATATCATCAGTAGGGATGTGTCGGCGGATGAGGAAGAATATACACAAAGAACAATTGATAGACGTTTGGCGTCTCCAGCACCCAACTGAAAAGGAGTATACATATTTCTCACATCCGCACGGGACCTATTCGAGAATAGATTTCTTTTTAGTGCCACACGCTCATCTTCGGGCGGTAAAATATACCGACATTGATAACATCTCATGGTCAGACCATGCCATGGTGTCGATGATCTATAATATCTCTACAGTTAAATCATCTAAACAAAGATTCTGGAAATTAAATGAAAGTCTGTTACAGATAGAGGAAGTAAGGTCAGAGGTACAAAAATAACTTAAGGAGTACTTTGATCTTAACGACGAACCGGGCTGTAAGATAGGCACGTTATGGGAGGCACATAAATCAGTAATAAGGGGAATTTTAATTAAGCACGGGGCAAGAATAAAAAGGGAAAGGAACAAACAGCTGCTAGCATTACTAGACAAGCTTAAAAAACTGGAAATAGACCATAAAAAAAAAAAGGAAAATACAACAGTAGGGGAATTGACCCTCGTAAGAAAGCAAATACTTGATTTAATGCAATATAAAGCTAAAGCCGCATTGCAAGTATCAAAGAAAATCATGAATGAGTCAGGGAATAAATGCGAAAAACGCTAGCAAGATCCGTTCATAATCAAAGAGTAAGATCATATATCCCACAAATTGTCTCTCCAGAAGGAGTTAAAAAAATAGTGCCGGATCAAATAACGGAGGAATTTAGAAATTTCTATTCATCGCTTTATAACCTCCCGGAGATAGGAAAAACGCAAAAGGAAATGGATAATTATATGGCACAATCAGGAATACCGAAACTATCTGAGGAAGATAAAGAGGACTTAGAAAGGCATATTACACAGAAAGAAATAGAACAGACTATAAAAAGTATGAAAAGTGGCAAAGCGCCAGGCCCTGACGGCCTGACATCACAGTACTTCCATGTATTGGCCCCCATTCTGGGACCATACATGGAAAGACTGTTTAATGAGAGAGGCCCAGAGGGGACATTATCGAGGGATACCTTAACGGCATATTTAACTTTAATATTGAAAGAGGGTAAGGACCCTTCAAATTGCGGAAGTTATAGACCCATTTCGCTCCTGAATTCGGATTTAAAAATTTTTACAAAAATTATAGCGGCAAGGATGGCAAAGGTACTCCCCAAAATAATACACTTGGATCAAGTTGGCTTCATGGCGGCAAGGGAAGCAAAGGACAGCACTACAAGAGTGCTGTAGCGAGGCCAGAACACATTGGCCCCATAAAAGATGATAAAGGAAAAATGGCCACTGAGGACAGAGAAAAGGCGGAAGTGTTAAATAATTTCTTTTCTTCAGTCTTCACAAAGGAATCGGGAGTCTACACGAACCCAGCTTGTAAGGCCGAACTAAATAATACACCTCAGGAAGTGCCGCCATGGCTAACAGAAGATAGACTTAGAGCTAAACTAGAGAAGCTTAACATAAATAAATCCCCGGGACCGGATGGCTTGCACCCGAGGGTTCTTAAAGAGCTCAGCCAGGTGATTGCCAGACCATTATTCTTGATCTTTATGGATAGTTTACAGACGGGTATGGTGCCAGCTGATTGGAAAAAAGCCAACGTGGTACCAATATTTAAAAAGGGGCCGAGATATATCCCGGGTAACTATAGGCCGATCAGCCTAACATCTGTAGTCTGCAAAAAGGGGATGTTAAGGGACCACATACAAGACTTTAGTAATGAAAACGGTATTATAAGTATTAATCAGCACGGATTCATGAAAAATCGTTCGTGCCAAACCAATCTATTAACCTTCTATGATGAAGTGAGCTGCCACCTAGATATAGGTAAACATGTGGATGTGGTGTATCTGGACTTTGCAAAGGCCTTCGACACCGTTCCCCACAAACGCTTACTGTACAAACTAAGGAAGATAGGTATGGACCATAAGGTGAGTACCTGGATAGAGAACTGGCTCCAGGGGAGAGTACAGAGGGTGGTGATTAATGGGGAGTACTCGGATTGGGCGGGTGTGGAAAGAGGGGTCCCCCAGGGTTCTGTCCTGGGACCAATCCTGTTTAATTTATTCATAAATGATCTAGAGGAGGGGATATCTAGTACAATCTCAGTATTTGCGGATGATACTAAATTAGGCATGCCAATATCTTCTATGCAGGATGTGGAAACCTTGCAAGTGGACCTGAACAAAATAACGGAGTGGGCAACTACATGGCAGATGAGATTTAATGTTGAAAAATGTAAAGTAATGCACTTGGGGGCCAGAAACCAGAAAGCAAGCTACTCGCTAGGGGGGGAAACTCTGGGTGAGTCTAGGATGGAAAAGGACTTAGGGGTACTGGTAGACAACAGGCTTGGCAGTGGCATGCAATGCCAGGCCGCAGCAAGCAAAGCCAACAGAATACTGGGATGTATAAAAAAGGGGATTCACTCCAGAAATAAAGAGATTATTCTCCCGCTCTACAAGACTCTGGTCCGGCCACATCTGGAGTATGCTGTCCAGTTCTGGGCACCGGTCCTCAGGAAGGATGTGCTGGAACTGGAGAAAGTCCAGAGAAGGGCAACAAAAATAATTAGGGGGATGGAGGACATCAGCTATGAAGAAAGACTACAAGCCCTGAACTTATTCTCTCTGGAGAAGAGACGATTGAGGGGGGATATGATATCAATGTACAAATACTGTACTGGCGACCCGAGCATAAGGAACAAACTATTCAGAGAAAGGAGATACAATAAGACTCGTGGCCACTCACTAAAACTAGAGGAAAGGCGGTTTAACCTTAAAGTGCGTAAGGGGTTCTTCACTGTAAGAGCGGTAAGGATGTGGAATTCTCTTCCACAAGCAGTCGTATCAGCAGGGAGCATTGATAGTTTCAAAAAACTGTTAGATGGACACCTTAAAGACCACAACATACAGGGGTATACAATGTACGGCTAAAAGCAAACACACACACACATCATAGGTTGAACTGGATGGACTGATGTCTTTTTTCAACCTCACTAACTATGTAACTATGTAACTAAGAGTTCTTAACATAATTCATATGGTCACCAAAACAGAAACACCCTGCATCCTGCTGAGCACCGACGCAGAAAAGGCCTTTGACAGAGTTGAATGGGCCTTTATGCAGTCGGTGCTCAAGTATATAGGAGTAGGTGAAATAATGCTGGAAAGAATAACTAGGGTATACTCCAACCCGACCGCAAGAGTAAAGGCGAATGGGGTGTTGTCGGAACCGTTGAGTATAAAAAATGGCACAAGACAGGGGTGTCCACTATCCCCCCTGTTATTTGTGCTGACATTAGAGCCCTTTTTAAACAAAGTCCGACTAAATCAGGATATAAAGGGAGTCTTAGTAGGTAAGGAACAATACAAGACTGCAGCATACGCAGACGATTTATTGTTCACATTGATAGAGCCAGAAATATCACTACCAGTACTCCTGGAGGAAATTAAACAATATGGGGAATTATCAAATTTCAAAATAAATTATAAGAAATCTGAAGCGATGGGAGTGGGATTATTAAAAGTAAATAAGGATAGAATAAAGAGCAATTTCGGATTTTCATGGGTAGAGAAAGCAGTGAAATATCTAGGGACTTATATACCCGCAAGCCTAACCCAGGTACATGAACTAAACTTCACTCCCCTGATTGGAGAAACAAAGAAAATTTTAGAACAATGGAGGGGTGGCCTCCAGTCATGGTTTGGAAGAGGAAATTTAATTAAAATGAACATTCTGACAAAATACTTATATATCATGAGAGCACTACCAGTTAAAATTCCGAACAGTTTTTTCAAAATTATACAGGGTGTGCTTGGTGGTTATATCTGGGCGGGCAAAAAAACGCATATAGCGCGTAATATCATAACACTACCTAAAAACATGGGTGGATTGGCCATACCCGACCTGCGAAGTTATTACCACACCATTCATTTAAATAGAATATTAGACTGGTGGCACCATCGGGAAACGAAAAGATGGGTCCAAATGGAACAAGCACAAACGATGGTCTCATTAAAGAGAGCAATTTGGTGTTATGAGACACTCCCCAAACCCCTGAAGACACACCCCTTGCTGGGAAATACAATAAGAATAGGGTTCCAGCAGACCCTGAGACAAAATTTAACTTCAAGAGAATCCCCATTATATCTGATTTTGGGAAACCCCAAATTTACTCCAGGCCTAGAGAGACAGCATTTTAAAAAACTGTGGGAAACAGGACAAGATGGTATCAAAACATTCGCGAGCCAGCGGTCGTGGCCTACAATCAGTAGACTAACAGATGGGGAGGGAACATATAGGCTACTCTTATGGGAGGCATTTCAGTTGCGACACTTTTTAGAGTCGCTGCCGGAGCCGGAAAAATTTAAGAAACCACTGACACATTTTGAAAAACTTTGTGAAAAAATAGGAGGTATTATCTATTCTATATAAAATGCTTAACATTCCGTTGAACCAACCAAATCTGAAATGGCTGGAAAAATGGAAAGCTGATCTAAACATAGACATAACGGATACACAGAAACAGAGTATGTTTAGGGCAATATTTAGACCAACTAAATGCACTAAAATTCAGGAAATAAACTATAAAATCCTGACGAGGTGGTATAATACACCAGTTAAAATGCATAGGGGGTATACCCAAGAATCGGATAGGTGTTGGAGATGTGGAGAAGGGGAAGGTACAATATATCACATCTTCTGGAACTGCCCTGAGATAAAGAAATTTTGGTCAGAGATTGGTGACATAGTCCAAAAAGTAACAGACTTTAAAATCGAGGGAGAAGCTGCCTTCTGCCTCTTACAGATTCCAGGGCAATCAGAGAGGAAATATGTTAGATCAGTATTGCCACACATGTTGAATGCTGCAAGAGCATGCATTCCCCAACACTGGAGAAAAAGACAAGCTCCCTCCGTGTTTGAGTGGGTAAGAAAATTAGAACACATCAATAAAATGGAGGACCTTGTGCTCTCTGCACAACATAGACAGGAGCAATATAAAAAGACATGGAGAATTTGGAACTTGTTTATATCCTCGGATGCGGGTAAACAATTGTTACTACCATCATCCCAGAACGCGGAAAATACATGAGAGGGAAAGGATCGCTAACCCTGCCTGAGGGGAGCTGGAGGAGTGGGAGAGGGGAGGAGAATTATTGTAAGGGGTTTTTTTTTTTTTTTTTAAATAAAGCAGAGATTCCTAGAAAGGGGTATACCGGCACTAATATTGATTTGGACATTTTAAAATTGTCCAATATTGATTGGAAGACCCTGTTGGAAGACAGGGCCCATCAAAATCAAAATCAAGACACTCAATTGCAATGGTCATTTTTAATTCCTTCTCGATTCAACATAGACAAATAAAATGGAAAATTTATATCAAATACTTACCGTAATTTTCCTTTCCTTATAGACTCCATGGCAGCCTACGTGTGGGTTAGTCCCGCCTCCTCCTACCTCATAGGACCCCACTCCCATAAATTTAATTCTGCCCCAGAGACCATGTTCCATAAAATAGCCTCCTCTGGCAGATGGGTGGGGACTCCGGCTGCCATGGAGTCCATCAGGAAAGGAAAATTACGGTAAGTATTTGATATAAATTTTCTGTTTTCCTGACAGACTCCATGGCAGCCTACGTGTGGGAAATAACTAGCCAAACACACCAGGGTGGGCAATCTGCTGTTCAAAAGAAATTTAATTTGCACCATCAACTGATAGTATCCGCAAACCAAAATCAACAGATGATAACGAAGCTGACTCGACACAATAATGAGCCATGAAAGTATGAATTGAGGACCATGAGGCCGCCTTGCATACAACTTCAGGAGCCACATGATGGAACACTGCCCAAGAAGTCGGCATTCCTCTTGTAGAATGCACTGTCACAGCCTCCAGGGGAGCCAACCCTTTAGCTCTATAAGCCCACTGAATGGACTGGACAATCCAAGATGCGATCGTTCTAGACGAAACACGCAAGCCTTTATTCTTCCCATAGAACAGGACAAACAAATAATCCGTATGGCGTAAATGAGATGTGGCTTCCAGATATAGTTTCAGAATTTGCCCTACATCCAGTGGATGAGTCGCAGAGTCAGAGGATTTGAATGTTGGCAAGACAATTTCCTGATTTTCATGAAAAATAGAGGATACTTTGGGATGCGAATCCAACATGGGAATCAGAACCACCCGATCCGGGAAAAACCTCAAAAAGGGTACTTTGCATCCCAAAGCTCCCAGCTCAGAGACCCTTTTTGCTGAGGTGGCTGCCACCAGGAACGCTACTATAAGAGACAATTCTTTGATGGAGAGTTGAACCAGGTTATCTCTTCTGAGGTCTACAAAGAAATCCAGAACAAGTGAAAGATCCCACTTAGGGAATCTAGGCTTCCTTTGCGGTCTGAGCCTAGAAGCTTCTCTGAAAAATTGCCTCACTAGAGGATGCTTTGCCCAGGATGCTCCTGTGAAACCCGAGATAGCTGACACTTGAACTCGAAGAGAGCTGACTGATAAAGGCAAATCCAGGCCAGACTGTAGAATTCTCAAAATGTGTTGAACCTTTGGAGTGCCTTGCACACCCATATTCCCGGTGATATGAGACATGAACTTCCTCCAAATCCTTTCGTAGACTCTATTTGTTCCAGCTCTTCTCGCATTCAACAGTGTGGCGATAGCTCCACTTGGATACCCTAATGCCTCCAGCCTTTCCCTTTCAAAAACCAGGCCATCAGGTGCAGATGGGCCGGGCAAGGGTGTAGCACCGTTCCCTGAGACAGGAGATCCTGCCTGGAAGGTAGTGGGACTGGCTCGCGAAAGCTCAGCTGTAGTAGCATCGGAAACCAGGGCCTGTTCGGCCAATATGGGGCTATCACAAGAGCCTCCACCTCTTCCGACCTGAGTCTCGTCAGGAATCGAAGGAGGACTGGAACTGGTGGGAAGGCGTAAGCCTTGTGAAACCTCCACTGCTCTGTTAGGGCATCCACCCCGAAAGCTTGTGGGCATTTGAATCTCGTGTAGTACTTCTCCAACTTGAAGTTGCACGGGGAAGCGAACAGATCCACTTCCGGAAGGAACCCTAGGGATTTAAGCCACTGAAACACATCGGCATGCAGACTCCACTCGTTGTTGTCCATGGAGACTCGTGATAGAAAACCCGCCTGGATGTTCTGTGTCCCTGGCAGATAAACCGCAGTGAGGTTGGATAAGTATTTCTGAGCCCAGACCATTATTGGCTCAACTTCTCTCAATAAAGAGTGACTGCGAGTTCCCCCTTGTCGCTTTATATACGGCACTGCTGTCATGTTGTCCAGCCTCAGGAGGACAGATGTTTCTACTGTAAGGTGATGAAATGCTTGGAGAGCCTGAAACGCTGCCCGAAGCTCCAGGATATTCGACACTTTCCTGTGTAACCGAGGATTCCATTTGCTCTGGGCTATCTCTGATAGGCAGTGAGGGCCCCAACCTGTGTTGCTGGCGTCCGTGGTTATCGTGACCCAAGAGATGGGAAGGATAGAATGGCAATTGAGTAGATTCCTCTTCTGCAACCACCACAGGAGACTGTCCCGCATTACTGGGGAAATCCAAATCAGATGATCCATGTCGCCTGGGCACTATTGGCGAAGAAATCCTGTTTGAAAAGGACGCATCCTCCATTGAGCCCATTTCACCAGGTGTCGTGGCCACCATAGTACCTATTATTTTGAGGCACTGTGAGGCCCAGGGATGAGATGATGACATGGCCAGCTGTACTCTGTCTCTAATAATCGGGATTTTCTCTAGAGGCAAGGAGATGGTGCCCTTGACTGTATTGAATTGAGCCCAGAGAAAGATAAGTGCCTGTGTGGGCTCCAACTGGCTCTTTGCTAAGTTTAGCAACCAGCCGAACTCGAGAAGAGTCGCCGTGACTAGATCTCTGTGAACCAGGAGTTGCTCTCGATCTTGCGACAGAAGTAGTAAGTAGTGTTGAGCGAACACGGACTGTATTATTCGTGTTCGTACCGAATAATTGGATTTTTGTTACCCGAACACGGACCCGAAAACTTTACTGTATGTTCGGGTTTAAAATCCGTGTTCGGTCATTTTTATTTCCGGGTTTGTATGTAATGGCACGCTTTTAATGGCGGGCTTTTAACAGCCAATCAACAAGCGTTTAACTGGTGTGCCTTAAGCCATCCCAGCCATGCCTACTAATGTATTAGTAGCTGTGATTGGCCATCTGAAGCATGTGACCATGTCTTTATAAGTTCGAGACCCAGTGCCGCTGCGTCATTCTGCTGTAGTATAGGGACAGAGCACACTTCATACGTGCTGGCTGCTGACAGTCAAGGACAGACAGTCTAAAATTATATTTTGTCCGAAAAGAATTCAGGGACAGGTCGGAGTGCTGCAGGCAAGGCGAGTGATTAGGGCATTTTAGGGCGAGGCTGGAGAATAGGCAGGGTCAGTGTTCTACATCGATTTTGCTGTGTGGGGGGTTTGCAGTGCCAGTGACCGATCTTATCGATCATTTTAGGGCGAGGCTGGAGAATAGGCAGGGTCAGTGTTCTACATCGATTTTGCTGTGTGTGGGGTGGTGTGAACACAATATTTTTGCCTGCTGAGGAGGAGGGAGAAAAAAATCTTTTTTATCAGTCAGTTGTGTGCAGCATTTTTCCTTCAGTGCTGCTGACTGTGATAATACACTGCTGTGTTCACATGTGCTATTATTGAGTGATTTTAAAATGTATACACTTTTTTCTATTCCACTATTCAATATACACCCTTTTGGGTTAAAAAAATTAAATTGTGGCATAGTCTGCACTAATCTATTTAAAAATGACAAACTTAAAGGGGAATTTTCTTTTTTTTTCCCCCTTCATAGCCTGCAGCAGAGCTGACTGATATAAGACACTGCTGTGTTCACATGTGCTATTGAAAAATCACCAATTTTATATCATATTTTCTATTCCGCTATTCAATCTACACCCTTGGGGTAAAAACAATTAAATTGCAGGATAGTCTGTATCGATACGTGTGAGATAAACCTTTCCAATTTTTGGGGCGCATCTCATACCGCCGAGGAATACAGGGTGCTTCAGTGTGCCTCCTGCCTGTTCCGAAGTCCTCCTACTCCTCATCCTGCCTTTGGGGGTACAAAAAATAGTAATCGGGGCCTAGTCTGGGTCTGTACGTGTGAGATACATACACCTTTTGATATCATATTTTCTATTCCGCTATTCAATCTACACCCTTGGGGTAAAAACAATTAAATTGCGGGATAGTCTGTATCGGTACGTGTGAGATACACCTTTCCAATTTTTGGGGCGCGTCTCATACTGCCGAGGATTGCAGGGTGCTTCAGTTTTCCTCCTGCCTGTTCCAAACTCCTCCTACTCCTCATCCTGCCTTTGGGGTACAAAAAATAGTAATCGGGGCCTAGTCTGGGTCTGTACGTGTGAGATACATACACCTTTTGATATCATATTTTCTATTCCGCTATTCAATCTACACCCTTGGGGTAAAAACAATTAAATTGCGGGATAGTCTCTATCGGTACGTGTGAGATACACCTTTCCAATTTTTGGGGCGCATCTCATACCGCCGAGGATTGCAGGGTGCTTCAGTTTGCCTCCTGCCTGTTCCGAACTCCTCCTACTCCTCATCCTGCCTATGGGGTACAAAAAATAGTAATCGGGGCCTAGTCTGGGTCTGTACGTGTGAGATACATACACCTTTTGATATCATATTTTCTATTCAACTATTCAATCTACACCCTTGGGGTAAAAACAATTAAATTGTGGGATAGTCTGTATCGGTACGTGTGAGATACACCTTTCCAATTTTTGGGGCGCATCTCATACCGCCGAGGATTGCAGGGTGCTTCAGTGTGCCTCCTGCCTGTTCCGAACTCCTCCTACTCCTCATCCTGCCTTTGGGGTACAAAAAATAGTAATCGGGGTCTAGTCTGGGTCTGTACGTGTGAGATAGATACACCTTTTGATATCATATTTTCTATTCCGCTATTCAATCTACACCCTTGGGGTAAAAACAATTAAATTGCGGGATAGTCTGTATCGGTACGTGTGAGATACACCTTTCCAACTTTTGGGGCGCATCTCATACTGCCGAGGATTGCAGGGTGCTTCAGTTTGCCTCCTGCCTGTTCTGAACTCCTCCTACTCCTCATCCTGCCTTTGGGGTACAAAAAATAGTAATCGGGGCCTAGTCTGGGTCTGTACGTGTGAGATACATACACCTTTTGATATCATATTTTCTATTCCGCTATTCAATCTACACCCTTGGGGTAAAAACAATTAAATTGCGGCATAGTCTGTATCGGTACGTGTGAGATACACCTTTCCAATTTTTGGGGCGCATCTCATACCGCCGAGGATTGCAGGGTGCTTCAGTTTGCCTCCTGCCTGTTCCGAACTCCTCCTACTCCTCATCCTGCCTTTGGGGTACAAAAAATAGTAATTGGGGCCTAGTCTGGGTCTGTACGTGTGAGATACATACACCTTTTGATATCATATTTTCTATTCCGCTATTCAATCTACACCCTTGGGGTAAAAACAATTAAATTGCGGGATAGTCTGTATCGGTACGTGTGAGATACACCTTTCCAATTTTTGGGGCGCATCTCATACCGCCGAGGATTGCAGGGTGCTTCAGTGTGCCTCCTGCCTGTTCCGAACTCCTCCTACTCCTCATCCTGCCTTTGGGGTACAAAAAATAGTAATCGGGGCTTGGTCTGGGTCTGTACGTGTGAGATAGATAAACCTTTTGATATCATATTTTCTATTCCGCTATTCAATCTACACCCTTGGAGTAAAAACAATTAAATTGCGGCATAGTCTGTATCGGTACGTGTGAGATACACCTTTCCAATTTTTGGGGCGCATCTTCCACCGCCGAGGATTGCAGGGTGCTTCAGTTTGCCTCCTGCCTGTTCCGAACTCCTCCTACTCCTCATCCTGCCTTTGGGGGTACAAAAAATAGTAATCGGGGCCTAGTCTGGGTCTGTACGTGTGAGATACATACAACTTTTGATATCATATTTTCTATTCCGCTATTCAATCTACACCCTTGGGGTAAAAACAATTAAATTGCAGGATAGTCTGTATCGGTACGTGTGAGATACACCTTTCAAATTTTTGGGGCGCATCTCATACCGCCGAGGATTGCAGGGTGCTTCAGTGTTCCTCCTGCCTGTTCCGAACTCCTCCTACTCCTCATCCTGCCTTTGGGGGTACAGAAAATAGTAATCGGGGCCTAGTCTGGGTCTGTACGTGTGAGATACATACACCTTTTGATATCATATTTTCTATTCCGCTATTCAATCTACACCCTTGGGGTAAAAACAATTAAATTGCGGGATAGTCTGTATCGGTACGTGTGAGATACACCTTTCCAATTTTTGGGGCGCATCTCATACCGCCGAGGATTGCAGGGTGCTTCAGTGTGCCTCCTGCCTGATCCGAACTCCTCCTACTCCTCATCCTGCCTTTGGGGGTACAAAAAATAGTAATCGGGGCCTAGTCTGGGTCTGTACGTGTGAGATACATTCACCTTTTGATATCATATTTTCTATTCCGCTATTCAATCTACACCCTTGAGGTAAAAACAATTAAATTGCGGGATAGTCTGTATTGGTACGTGTGAGATCAACCTTCCAAATTTTGGGGGCGCATCTTCCACCGCTGAGGATTGCAGGGTGCTTCAGTTTGCCTCCTGTTCGGACCTCCTCCTACAAAAAATTGTAATTGGGGCCTAGTCTGTGTTTGTACGTGTGAGATACACCGTTTTGTAAAAAATTTTCTATTCCGCTATTCAATATACACCCTGTTTGAGTGTAAAAAATTAAATTACGGCATAGTCTGTATCAGTACATGTGAGATACACCTTTTTAAATTTGTTTGGCGCATCTCCTTCCACCGCCAAGGATTGCAGGGCGCTTCAGTTTGCCTCCTGTTCCGAACTCCTCCTACTCCTCTTCCTCATCCTGCCTTTAGGGTACAAAAAATTGTAATCGGGGGCCTAGTCTGTGTTTGTACGTGTGAGATACACCGTTTTTTATCCTTTTTTCTATTCCGCTATTCAATATACACCCTTTTGGGGTCAAAAAAATTAAATTGCGGCATAGTTTCCATATTTGACTGTGAGAAACACCCATGCGATACTGTTGTTGTTTTGTTTTATTCAATAAACACCTTTCTAGGGCAAGATCATAAATTACATAAATATGAGGAGACCGTCAAATAGGGGCCGTGGCCTGGGTCGTGGTGCTGCTGGTAGAGCTCCTGTTGCAAGGAGAGGACGTGGTCGATCTGTGTCAGCTACACGCACAAGTGAAACACCTTCCTCAAGTGTGAGTAGGCGACAGAACCTGCAGCAGTATTTGGTAGGGCATCATGCGCCTCTAGAAGTGATGAGGCCAGAACAAGTAGAGGCGATAGTAGATTGGTTTGCTGCTGACAGTGCCTCCAGTTCCTTCACATTGTCTCCCACCCAGTCTACTGCTGAAAGGTCAGAGTTGGCACCTGCAGCCAATGTCCAACCGTCTTTCACCTCACCCCCTTTCAAATCAGGCAAGCAGTCTGAGCCCCAAGTCATGCAGCAGTCTCTTCTTCTTTTTGATGACTCTGTCAGCAGGGTTTCCCAGGGCCATCCACCTAGCCCTGCCCCAGAAGTGGAAGAGATTGAGTGCAGCGATGCCCAACCACTTATTTCTCAAGATGAGTATATGGAAGGACCATCGCAGCACGTCTCCGATGATGACGAAACGCAGGTGCCAACTGCTGCGGCACTCAGAATTGTGGAGACCGACCAGGAGGGCAGGGGTGAAGACTGGGTGGAAGATGATGTGGAGAACGATGAGGTCCTCGACCCCACATGGAATGAAGGTCATGCAGGTGACCTGAGTAGTTTGGAGGAAGAGGCGGTGGTCGCACAGAGCCACCAGCACAGCAGAAGAGGGAGCAGGGTGCAGAAGCAGAGCGGCCGTGCCCTAGACACTACGCCTGCTACTGCCCAACGCAGCAAGGGAACGAGCGCAACAAAGCCAGCTCAAAGGAGTTCTCTAGCGTGGAAGTTCTTCAGAAAATGTGCTGATGACAGGACACGAGTGGTTTGCACCCTGTGCAATCAGAGCCTGAAGTGAGGCATAAACCTTCTCAACCTGAGCACAACCTGCATGATCAGGCATCTAAGTGCAAAGCACGAGCTGCAGTGGAGTAGACACCTTCAAAACCAAGAAAGGTCTCTGGCTCCTCCTGCTTCCTCTTCTGCTGCAGTCTCAGCCTCTCCATCCACCTCTGTAGTGATACCGGCACCTGCCACCCCGCAAACAGATGATCTGTCAGCAACACCACCACCTGGGTCACCAACCATCTCCACAATGTCCCGTGGAAGCGTTCAGCTTTCCATCTCCCAAACACTTCAGAGGAAGAGGAAGTACCCCCCTACCCACCCGCGATCCCTGGCCCTGAATGCCAGCATTTGTAAGAGATGCTCAGTGCGCGTGCCCAGGCACATGGGAAGCAATGTGCGAATGCGCATGCGCCAATGCGCGAACGTGCGTACGCAACGTGCGCACGCAATTGGCGCCAAACGGCCTATTTATACCAGGCGATGACAGGAGCACATTGCTGAGTGGTCTTTCAGCTTGTGTTCCTGTTTACCTGTGCCTGACCTGCTTGTGGATTTCCCGTTATACTGACCCGGCTCGCCTTTGACTCTCCTTGGATTCCTGCCTGCCTACCTGTGACCTCAGCTTGTGTTTGACCCTGCCTTGCCTTATGCCTTTGTACCTTGCTGCCAGACTGTGTACCGACTTCGGCCTGTATCCTGACTCCGCTTTTGTCTCGCGTTCCTGTACCCGTGCTGTCCGGCTGTTGACAACTACTTGGCTAGTGTTCCGACGTCACTCCTGCCTTCTCATCCAGCATCACCGGGTTCCAGTTCCAGGTGTTCATCCGGTGATCCACAGCCATCCTGTCACAGCGTTCAGGTACGAGATCTCTTCTTCATCCTGTTGCCTTCTTTTCCAGGAAACTCAGCCCAGCAGAAAGGAACTACGATGTTGGAGACCGGGAATTACTGGCCATCAAGGCGGCCTTGGAGGAATGGCGCTACCTATTAGAAGGAGCATCTCACCCTATCCTGATCTTTACCGACCACAAAAATCTGGAGTACCTCCGAACAGCTTAGAGACTGAAACCACGTCAAGCCAGGTGGGCACTGTTCTTTTCTCGTTTTACCTTCCATATCACCTACAGGCCAGGCTCCAAGAATGGCAAACCTGATGCACTTTCCCGCATGTACCCAGAGGACGAAGAGTGTCACCGAGTAGACACAATCCTGCCATCCCAAAGTTTTCTACTTTTGCAAGCGGATCTGTTAACGCAGCTGAAGCAGGCGTCCACAAGGGATGTTTTACCATCAGGTATGTGCCTTCAGGAACAAGAAGGTCTGTTTTTCTATAACCGAAAAGTGTTTGTACCTCCAGGTCTACGTGCCAAGGTCCTTGGCCTGTGCCATGATCACCCCTTGGCAGGGCACTTTGGGATATCTAAAACGGTTGACCTGGTACAACGGTCCTTTTGGTGGCCTGGTCTGAGGTCCGACTGCCGTAATTATGTTAGCACCTGTACAATCTGCATCCGGAACAAGAATGACAAGGCCAAAGCCTGGGGTTTACTAAGACCCTTGCCCATTCCCAAGAGGCCTTGGGAAATGATAAACATGGACTTTATCGTTGAGCTCCCTCCTTCTGAAGGATTCACGACCATCTTTGTGGTGGTCGACAGACTAACAAAGATGGCCCACTTTATCCCTATGTTGGGAACTCCCTCAGCAATGGAAACTGCCCAAACCTTCATCAAGGAAGTGGTTCGGCTCCACGGGGTTCCTAGTAATATCACTTCAGACCGAGGGGTGCAATTTACTTCGAGATTCTGGAGAGGCCTTTGCAAAACATTAAAAATTGACACGTACTTTTCCTCAGCTTATCACCCGCAAACAAACGGAGCGTACAAACCAGACCCTGGAGCAGTACCTCCGGTGTTTTTCATCTTTCTCACAAGACGACTGGGCATCACTTTTACCCCTAGCAGAGTTTGCATATAATAACGCAGTGCATTCAGCCACGGGTCAAGCCCCGTTTTTTGCAAACTATGGGTACTTCCCAGCCTTTATGCCTGACGTAATACCTGATTCCTTGGTTCCCGCAGTCCAGGAAAAAGCTACATTTTTGCAAACCAACAACAAATTATTGCAAGATGCCATTGTCAAAGCACAGCAAGACAACAAAAAAATTTTTGATAGGAAGAGAAGGGGAGATCTAAACCTCAGACCGGGAGACAAGGTTTGGTTATCCTCTATCAATCTGAAACTGTCATGTCCCTCTAAGAAACTGGGGCCTAGATATATCGGTCCATTCTCTATTAAGAGACAAATCAATCCTGCTGCCTATGAACTTTCACTCCCGGAAACATACAGAATTCACCCTGTTTTCCATGTATCCCTACTGAAGCCTACCAGACCCAATCCATTTCCTGACCGAGAGTCGGATCCACCTCCGCCTGAAACTATTGATAGCAACGAAGAATACGAGGTTGAAGCAATATTAGACTGTAGGAAAAGAGGAGGTACTGTCCAGTACCTAATTAAATGGAAGGGCTATGGCCTGGAAGAAAATTCTTGGGAACCAGAAGCCAACCTCCATGCTACGGATCTAATTCAAACCTTTTTTCAGCTTCATCCTGAGAAGATGTTGCAGATGGGCATCCGGAGGCCGCCCATTGGGGGGGGGGGCAATGTAAGAGACACTCAGTGCGTGTGCCCAGGCACACGGGAAGCAATGTGCGAATGCGCATGCGCCAATGCGCGGACGCAACGTGCGCACGCAATTGGCGCCAAACGGCCTATTTATACCAGGCGATGACAGGAGCACATTGCTGAGTGGTCTTTCAGCTTGTGTTCCTGTTTACCTTTGCCCTGACCTGCTTGTGGATTTCCCGTTATACTGACCCGGCTCGCCTTTGACTCTCCTTGGATTCCTGCCTGCCTACCTGTGACCTCAGCTTGTGTTTGACCCTGCCTTGCCTTATGCCTTTGTACCTTGCTGCCAGACTGTGTACCGACTTCGGCCTGTATCCTGACTCCGCTTTTGTCTCGCATTCCTGTACCCATGCTGTCCGGCTGTTGACAACTCCTTGGCTAGTGTTCCGACGTCGCTCCTGCCTTCTCATCCAGCATCACCGGGTTCCAGTTCCAGGTGTTCATCCGGTGATCCACAGCCATCAGTCTTCTGCCAAGACATCACCCGCTACACCGGCCCTCGTGCCACTCTGTGTCCTACACCGCCTGTCATCTCTATCAGGGGTGTTGGACAGGAGGTGCAAGAGAAGCCCCCTCTACAGCTTGGTCTCCACCAGGTACGTGATAGCATTTCAAAATTCTTGGCCTTTGAAATGCTGTCATTCCGTCTGGTGGAGACGCACAGTTTTAAAAGCCTTATGTCGGTGGCTGTCCCACAGTACGTCGTGCCCAGCCGCCACTGCTTTTCCAGGCAAGCCATCCCTTCCCTGCACAACCAAGTGGGGGAAAAAATCAGGTGTGCACTGGGCAACGCAATCTGTGGCAAGGTCCACCTAACTACCGATACGTGGACCAGTAAGCAGGGTCAGGGGCGTTATATCTCCCTAACGGCACACTGGGTAAATGCAGTGGCGGATGGGCCTGAGGCGGATAGCAATTTGGCGCATGTCCTTCCACCACCGAGGATTGCAGGGCGCTTCAGTTTGCCTCCTGTTCCTAACTCCTCCTTTTCCGCTTCCTCATCCTCTACCGCCTCCTCATCCGGTCAGCGTAACACCTTCACCACCATCTTCAGCACAGCCAGGGGTAAACGACAGCAGGCAGTTTTAAAACTTGCCTGTTTGGGAGAAAAACCACACACCGCGCAGGAGTTGTGGAGGAGCATGGAACAGCAGACAAATGAGTGGTTGCTGCCAGCGAGCCTCAAGCCCGGCCTGGTGGTGTGCGATAACGGGTGAAATCTCATAGCAGCTCTGGGCCTAGCCGGTTTGACGCACATCCCTTGCCTGGCGCATGTGCTGAATTTGGTGGTGCAGAGGTTCCTTAAAAATTACCCCGATATGTCAGAGCTGCTGCAGAAAGTGCGGGCCGTCTGTGCGCACTTTCGGCGTTCTCACCCTGCTGCTGCTCGCCTGTCAGCGCTGCAGCGTAACTTCGGCCTTTCCGCTCACCGCCTCATATGTGACGTGCCCACAAGCACAGCCGCCTGTCCAGAGACAATGTGGACAAGCTCACGTTCATTAAAATGAACCAGGCATGGATCCCACAGGACTTTTCTGTACCTTGTGCAGAATAGAGATGGATACCGACCTTACCCAGCCATTGTTCTATTTTTGCTCTTTCTCACTCTTTTGGGGTGTACCCTCATTTAAAATGACTGAAAAAATGCAGTGTTGGCTACCTCGTCCTCCTCCACCGCCGCTTCCACCTACACCGCGGCCGCCACATCCACCACCACCTCAACCTCCCTCCTACTCCATATGGGCCTCGTCCTTCACAGATGAAGAACATTGTTTTATTTTTCTGGTTTTTTTTTGTTGTTTTAAGTTATTTCCCTATCCACATTTGTTTGCAGAGCACTTGCCATGCTCTTAACTACGTTTTGCTGCCATTTGCAGCACTCTAACCCTTTCCATTGGTGTTTTAGAGCCATTTTAGTGGACGTATTTTCGGGTGGCCTCCAACCCCGTTTGGCAGTATATTATCTCATTGTAAGTCCTTTCCCATATTTTTGTATCCCTGCCCCCTTTGTTTGGATGCTATACCAAATATATTATATTTTCCAGAGACCGAAATTGCCTGCTCCTGAGGAAGTGAACTATGTTTCACGAAACGCGTAGAGCCTAAGAGGCTTTTTCAACCGATAGCTATTGTACAAGCAAGCATCCAATTATTTCTATACTGTCTATGTGTTGGTATATTGTATCCATTTATGTACCATTGCCTATGATTGTATCATGTTATCTTTATATATATTGTTTATATTCCCCGTTTTATTCTATCAATACTCAATGTACAAATGTTTAAGTGCTATGGAATATCTCAATAAACACGTGATGATTTATCATATGCTCCGTTTTGCTTACCAGCAGCTGTGTATGTATTACCAAAACATCATCATTTTTGCACTGGTCACACCCCCTAAAAGTCCCACGTTTTTAGCCTTGAACACTATGTGTTCCCATTTTATTGTATACATTAGGGATGGAGACCCTATAGTACAGGTCTCATTCAAAGTCCCAATTTCCTTTTCTTCCCCTATTGTCCCCTTCCCCTATCCTCCCCCTTTTTCCTTATTCCCCCCTTTGATACATTTCTACAATGATTTCAATACTTCAATACTTACTCATTACAATTATAAAAATTACCACTGCCAGAACAGTAGATGGCAGGTTTCATGAAGCTCAAAACGTGTATTATCAGCGCATACGAAAATAAAAGCTACTGTATGTATAAATAAAAGCTGCATTTGAAATAATAAAAAACAATATGATGTTCAAACTTTTGACTTCTATCTTTAATAACTACATAACACAGTGCTTGTACTTTTACTTTCAGTACTTGAGTAGCAATTTGTTTTTCAAAACTACTGGTACTTTTACTTTCAGTACTTGAGTAGCAAAATTTAAAAAAAAACTACTTGCAATACTTAAGTACAAAAAATGTTGAATACTTTAGTACTTCTACTCAAGTCAATTTTTGATCGAGCACTTCCACTTCTACTCAAGTCACTTTTTGATCGAGCACTTGTACTTTTACTCAAGTATGAGTTTTGAGTACTTTATACAACTCTGATTACTAAGAGGAGTGGAGAATAGAGGCCTTGAAACCTTTCTTTGGCTGGTACTGGAACTACTGCGTCTTTGAATCATCAGCGCATCTACGTATGCTGAAAGGATTTGCCTTTTTTCTGACCGTGGAAGAGCTGTGGGAACAAACTTGAGAATAGGTGGACTGCAGAACGACCAAGTGTGGCCTGTGGAGATTGTCCTGATGACCCAAAAATCTTTTATCGAGGCTGCCCAGACCTGTCGAAACCGGAGAAGGCGAGCACCGACCTGATCCGTCTGGAAAGGCCCAACATCAAAAGGACTTAGCCGCTTCCCAGCTACTAGAAGAGGCTCCTTTGGAAGCCTTTTGGTTTGAAGATGAATTTTTCCTCCATGTTTTCCGGAATTTACGACCAGGTAACTTGGGGTATACATATTTATGTTGAAGTCTCACACTTGCTGGCTAATTTTATGCATATCAACACTAGACTCATTCCGCTCTCTAATTCATTTTTTATTCCTGTATAGGCATACTCTTTTCCACTCCTGATAAGTGGGCATTTAGGACCCACGAAACGCGTCGAGTTTAAACTCCAGTTACGAGCCTATGCATGTTATTTATTTTTATTTTTTACATGGATGTTACTATGTCATTACGCTTTCATGCTGTGTATTGATGTCTGTTGTTTATATGCATTTCCATATGTATCACATTATTTGTACGCAACAAATTTGTTACTGTATACTTATGTTTTTAAATTTTTTTTTTTTTGCATCCACCTCACTCAAAGTCCCACCGGGCACTCTCCTTTGCTTTCTTGTAACTTCGAGCATCCTTCGCTCTATCTGAAGATTGTCTGGACTGTGTCCTTCTCTGACCCAGCAGGTGACGATCCTGTGGGAGGAACCCCGACTTACCGCCCGTGGCCCGCGAAATAGCGCTCTCCAGCTTGTTTCCGAACAAGGAAGACACTTACGGCACCAAGCCTGCTTGGAGGCAGGATCAGACAGCCAGGGGCGCAGCCTTAGGGCCCGTTTAGCTGTCACTGAAGAGAGCATGACCCAGGCCACCAGACGAATAATATCTAGGGAAGCCACCCCCAGAATAGAAGCCGCCAGTCGGAGCTCATTCACTGCTGAAGCTCTAGCTACTTCTTCTGATACGGACCTTAGATCCGAATCCACCTCTATTGTCCAGGCCTCCATGGCCTTGGACAAAGCCCCAATGGCTAGGGCTGGCTTACAAGCCATTCCAGCAGACACATAAATTTTCTTAAGGTCAGTGTCGATTCTTCTTTCCAGCCCATCTTTAAAAGACACTGTGTCTTCGAGTGGAAGAGTAACGTGCCTCGCTAATCTCATGAGGGCGGCGTCCACTAGGGGCGCTGACTCCAGGTGTTTCACATCCTCACTCTTGAATGGGTACATTCTGGAAACTTTGGATACCAGAGAATTTTTCCTCTCTGCACATCCCCACTCATCCAAGATAATTTCACCCAGCTCACCTAAAATGGGAAAGTTATGGCGCTCTTTCTTTAGGTGCTTGAAATACCTTCTTTGTTTAGATGGTGACTCTACTGGCTCCTCCCACTTTAGGGCTCCCTTAACTGCCTTAACCAGGGTAGGGACCAAGGCAAAATCAAAGCCTGCGCCAGGAGTATCCGATTCGTCCTCAGTATCCGAGGAGTTGAAGCCGGAAATGCTCTGCTGAGAAGGGCCCGGGAGTACTGAGGCTATCCCTAACAGGGATGTCTGCCAGACCAGCCGAGGGGCTACAGGTGCGGTCAACCTCCAGGTTTTGTAGGAATTCTTGGACCACCCGTCTAACCAGGGATTCTACCTGCTGGTTATCTTTCCCCCTTTCTCTAGAGGCTTGGGCAAAACATGCATTGCATAGTGATTTGCCATCAGAAACACGTGCTACACAGCCCCAGCAAGATCTTCTATCAGGGTGTCTTTGTGCTGATGCAACAGTGGAGCCTTCCTTGTGATGTTTGGTAGAAGACTTGTGGCGACTAGTGCCAGGAGATGTGTGATGACGTTGTCACCTGGTAAGGTCCTTATCTTCGCGTGCTTTAGGTTGTTTATCAGACCTAGAAGGGCTAAGAGAAAGGGAAGGATTACCCATACTGCCCTAAACCTGAACCTTACAGGGATAGGTAAAAAGAGCCACTCTTACCTGTAGAGTAACGGTTGGCCACTGGGGGGCGGTGAAGTATCCATACTGCTCTTAACAGGAAGACTGTAATAAACACAAGTATAAGGAAGTGCTACACACACCAGACTGCACAAAGACATCCAGCAGGATTAAGCTTACCACTAATAGAGACCGATCAGACACAGGGAAGCCGCCGCATATGCCCGCAGTACAATCCCAATGTGATCCGCTGTGACAGCAGTTTAAATCTGCCGCCAGATGATGACGTCGCCGCCCCCCCCCCCCGTGACAGACAGCATTCGTGCGCATGTGCGAGCACGGAACAGCCACTCCACTGCACCGGCACCAACCCCAGACACCCAGCGGTGACCCGGAAGCTGCGCTGGGACACAGGAACAGCCGGGGCCGCAGCATGGAATGCACCTGCGTTCCAAAACACTGCAAAGACAAAATACAAATACAAAATACGGCTGCCATACATTACCAAGCACGCTCCGAACCACGGTCAGACCTGGGACACGAAAACTTCCAGCGCATCGATTTGGGGTGTATTAATGGGCCTCCCGCTAGTAGCCAGGACGATTGGCCGTATTCAGCTTGCCCGCCAGTGGCCAGGCTTTATGCTTCTCCAATGCATGGGATTGCACACCCGTGTCCTACCCCGCTAGTAGCTAGGGCGTACTGCACTCTTCAGGAATTCAGCCTGGAATCAATCGTGTAAATCACCAGGAAATAGACCGAAAATCTTCATGAGGTAAGACTTGATATCCATCCAACAGGAGGAGGACAAAAAAGGAACATGGTCTCTAGGGCAGAGTGAAATTTATAGGAGTGGGGTCCTATGAGGTAGGAGGAGGCGGGACTAACCCACACGTAGGCTGCCATGGAGTCTGTCAGGAAAAAGTATTTTAAATAAACATTGTAATGTTCTGAAAAATTATCGTATTTTAGGCTCTTTTCTCCCAGAACGGGCTAAAGTAAAATATAGGGGTGCACCTTTATTGAGAGGTAAGATTGCACCCACTATAAAAGATCAACCAAAGAAACCAACCTTTTTTCATAATTTGAAAGGCTATTATCCCTGCCTTAGGTGTAGCGTATGTCATTATAACACATAAGGCAGGAGAAAATCTGATGCGTTTGTATCCACGGTTACAGACCGCAGATAGGAGCTGCAACATTTCTCTACCTGCGCCACCAAAAATGCTGTATATATGCTTACATGGCGCTGTAAGAAGCAATGTATTGGACGCACTATACGCCCTTTCTCGGTGCGAGTAAATAAGCACATAGCTAATATAAAAAAGGGCGCAACCAATAATAGTCTCCCTAAACACTATTTCCGCCATCATAATAAGGGCCCTACCGGTACCCAGTTCCAGATTATAGATAAATACTTACCCCCATGTTGGGGCAGTCCTACAGTTAGGGGTGTTTCAAGTTTAGAGACATATTGGATTTATGAGTAGAGTTGAGCGGACACCTGGATGTCCGTGTTCGGCGGGTTCAGCCGAACTTTAAAAAAAAGTTCGGGTCCGTGTCCCGGACTTTTGCCAAACGTTTCCCGGATACCGAACCCCATTGAAGTCAATGGGGACCCGAACTTTCAGGCACTAAAATGGCTCTAAAACACCAATGGAAAGGGCTAGAGTGCTGCAAATGGCAGCAAAACGTAGTTAAGAGCATGGCAAGTGCTCTGCAAACAAATGTGGATAGGGAAATAACTTAAAACAACAACAACAGAAAAATAAAACAATGTTCTTCATCTCTGAAGGACAAAGCCCATATGGAGTAGGAGGGAGGTTGAGGTGGTGTTGGATGTGGCGGTGTCATAGGCGTGCGCACAGGGTGTGCCGGGTGTACCTGGGCACACCCTAATCACCTAGGGCACATAGCATTATCGCTCTGTTTGCCAGTGAGGAGATGGGAAAGATCTCCCTCGGACCTGCTCTGCTCTATTTCACTTTGCCAGCAGGGAGAGTAATGTATAAGGGCCATGTACATGTAGGCAAACACATGCATGTGTATTTAAACTTTGGGGTGCACACCCTAATGCAATAGGCTGCGCACCCCTACGGGCGGTGTAGGTGGAAGCAGCGGTGGAGGAGGACCAGGGCCGGATTAAGAGCATCATGGGCTTGGTGCTGAGGATTTTGAAGGGCCTTAAGGGCCGTGCCTTGGCATGCACCCAGAGGAGGAAGGGTGCAGCCAATGAATGCCTAATTCAACATGGGATGCTGTCTCTGAAGCCCATAAACACATCCATGCATCGGCAACTGTCCCTCCTTGTCTAGCCTTCGTGCTGTGTGTGGGGAGGTTCTGAGGGAGCTGCCTGGGGAAGCGAGCATAGAAGCCAGACTTCTGTGTTTACAAGTAACAGAAGAGCGGTAACAGTGAATATGGCCAACCCGGGGTCTATATTAAGGTAGGGGCCTGGAGCTGCAGCTCCAATAGCCCCTATGTTAATCTGGCCCTGAGGAGGACGAGGTAGCCAACACTGCTGTTTTTCAGAAATTTTAAATGAGGGTACACCCCAAAAGAGTGAGAACAAAAGCAAGAGCAAAAATAGAACAATGGCTGGGTAAGGTCGGTATCCATCGCTATTCTGCACAAGGTACGGAAAAGTCCCGTGGGATCCATGCCTGGTTCATTTTAATGAACGTGAGCTTGTCCACATTGTCTCTGGATGGGCGGCTGCGCTTGTCTGTGATAACGCCCCCAGCCGTGCTAAATACCCGTTCAGATAATACACTGGCTGCAGGGCACGCCAGCACCTCCAAGGCGTAAAGGGCAAGCTCAGGCCATGTGCCCAATTTGGTGCTGCTGTTTGTTGTGGCGTGCTGACAAAGCTTTTCCACATTTCGGCCATGCTAACCCTGCCTTCTGAGGTGCTGGCGGTGCCCTGGTTGCGTTGGCGACCTCTTCCTCCTCCTCCTCTGCCTTGTGCTTCCACTGTGGCCCGCTGTCAGGTGGGAATGCCAGCAGCATCGCGTCTACCAGCGTGCGCTTGTACTCGCGCATCTTGCGATCGCGCTCCAGTGAGTGAATTAAGGACGGTACGTTGTCCTTGTAATGAGGATCCAGCAGCGTGGCCACCCAGTAATCAGCACAAGTTAGAATGTGGGCAACTCGGCGGTCATTGTGGAGACACTGCAGCATGTAATCGCTCATGTGTGCCAGGCTGCCCAGAGGCAACGAAAGGCTGTCCTCTGTGGGAGGTGTATAGTCTGTGTCCTCTGTATCCCCCCAGCCACGCACCAGTGATGGCCATGATCTGGCCTGGGTGCCACCCTGCTGTGAACATGGTTCCGTCTCCTCCTCCATCTCCTCCTCCTCATCCTCCTCATCCTCCAGAACTGTGCCCCTGCTGGACAATTGTGTCCCTGGCATTTGTGTGTGCAGGAACCCACCCTCGGAGCCCCTTGTGAATGACTGCCCTGAAAGCCTTGGAAATGTTACCTCTTCATCCTCCTCCTCCTCCTCCTCATCCTGTGCCACATCCTCTTTCATCATCGCCCGAATTGTTTTTTCAAGGAGGGATAGAAGTGGGATAGTTAAGCTGACAACGGCGTCATCGGCACTGGCCATGTTGGTGGAGTACTCAAAACAGCGCAACAAGGCACACAGGTCTCGCATGGAGGCCCAGTTATTGGTAGTGAAGTGGTGCTGTTCCGCAGAGCGACTCACGCATGCGTGCTGCAGCTGAAACTCCACTATGGCCTGCTGCTGCTCGCACAGTCTTTCCAGCATGTGCAAGGTGCAGTTCCACCTTGTGGGCACGTCACATATGAGGCGGTGAACGGAAAGGCCGAAGTTATGCTGCAGCGCTGACAGGCGAGCAGCAGCAGGGTGAGAACGCCGAAAGTGCGCACAGACGGCCCGCACTTTCTGCAGCAGCTCTGACATATCGGGGTAGTTTATAAGGAACCTCTGCACCACCAAATTCAGCACATGCGCCAGGCAAGGGATGTGCGTCAAACCGGCTAGGCCCAGAGCTGCTATGAGATTTCGCCCGTTATCGCACACCACCAGGCCGGGCTTGAGGCTCGCTGGCAGCAACCACTCATTTGTCTGCTGTTCCATGCTCCTCCACAACTCCTGCACGGTGTGTGGTTTTTCCCCCAAACAGGCAAGTTTTAAAACTGCCTGCTGTCGTTTACCCCTGGCCGTGCTGAAGTTGGTGGTGAAGGTGTTACACTGTCCGGATGAGGAGGCGGTAGAGGATGAGGAAGCGGAGTAGGAGGAGTTAGGAAAAAGGAGGTAAACTGAAGCGCCCTGCAATCCTCGGTGGTGGAAGGACATGCGCCAAATTGCTATCCGCCTCAGGCCCATCTGCCACTGCATTTACCCAGTGTGCCGTTAGGGAGATATAACGCCCCTGACCGTTCTTACTGGTCCACGTATCGGTAGTTAGGTGGACCTTGCCACAGATGACGTTGCGCAGTGCACACCTGATTTTTTCCCCCACTTGGTTGTGCAGGGAAGGGATGGCTTGCCTGGAAAAGTAGTGGCGGCTGGGCACGGCGTACTGTGGGACAGCCACCGACATAAGGTTTTTAAAACTGTGCGTCTCCACCAGACGGAATGACAGCATTTCAAAGGCCAAGAATTTTGAAATGCTGGCATTCAGGGCCAGGGATCGCGGGTGGGTAGGGGGTACTTCCTCTTCCTCTCAAGTGTTTGGGAGATGGAAAGCTGAACGCTTATACGGGATATTGTGGAGATGGTTGGTGACCCAGGTGGTGGTGTTGCTGACAGATCCTCTGTTTGCGGGGTGGCAGGTGCCGGTATCACTACAGATGTGGATGGAGCGGCCGAGACTGCAGCAGAAGAGGAAGCAGGATGAACCAGAGACGTTTCTTGGTTTTGAAGGTGTCTACTCCACTGCAGCTCGTGCTTTGCACTTAGATGCCTGATCATGCAGGTTGTGCTCAGGTTGAGAAGGTTTATGCCTCGCTTCAGGCTCTGATTGCACAGGGTGCAAACCACTCGTGTCCTGTCATCAGCACATTTTCTAAAGAACTTCCACGCTAGAGAACTCCTTTGAGCTGGCTTTGTTGCTCTCGTTCCCTTGCTGCGTTGGGCAGTAGCAGGCGTAATGTCTAGGGCACGGCCGCTCCGCTTCTGCACCCTGCTCCCTCTTCTGCTGTGCTGGTGGCTCTGTGCGACCACCGCCTCTTCCTCCAAACTACTCAGGTCATCTGCATGACCTTCATTCCATGTGGGGTCGAGGACCTCATCGTCCTCCACATCATCTTCCACCCAGTCTTCACTCCGGCCCTCCTTGTCGGTCTCCACAATTCTGAACGCCGCAGCAGTTGGCACCTGCGTTTCGTCATCATCGGAGACGTGCTGCGATGGTCCTTCCATGTACTCATCTTGAGAAATAAGTGGTTGGGCATCGCTGCACTCAATCTCTTCCACTTCTGGGGCAGGGCTAGGTGGATGGCCCTGGGAAACCCTGCTGACAGAGTCATCAAAAAGAAGAAGAGACTGCTGTATGGCTTGGGGCTCAGACTGCTTGCCTGATTTGCAAGGGGGTGAGGTGAAAGACGGTTGGACATCGGCTGCAGGTGCCAACTCTGACCTTTCTGCAGTAGACTGGGTGGGAGACAATGTGAAGGAACTGGAGGCACTGTCAGCAGCAAACCAATCTACTATCGCCTCTACTTCTTCTGGCCTCATCACTTCTAGAGGCGTATGATGCCCTACCAAATACTGCTGCAGGTTCTGTCGCCTACTAACACTTGAGGAAGGTGTTTCACTTGTGCGTGTAGCTGGCACAGATCAACCACGTCCTCTCCTTGCAACAGGAGCTCTACCAGCAGCACCACGACCCAGGCCACGGCCCCTATTTGACGGTCTCCTCATATTTCTGTAATTTATGATCTTGCCCTAGAAAGGTGTTTATTGAATAGCGGAACAAAACAACAACAGTATCGCACGGGTGTATCTCACAGTCAAATATGCAAACTATGCCGCAATTTAATATTTTTTACCCCAAAAGGGTGTATATTGAATAGCGGAATAGGAAAAAGGATAAAAAACGGTGTATCTCACACGTACAAACACAGACTAGGCCCCGATTAAAATTTTTTGTACCCTAAAGGGAGGATGAGGAAGAGGAGTAGGAGGAGTTGGGAACAGGAGGCAAACTGAAGCGTCTGCAATCCTTGGCGGTGGAAGGAGATGCGCCAAACAAATTTAAAAGGTGTATCTCACACGTACCGATACAGACTATGCCGTAATTTAATTTTTTACACTCCAAAAGGGTGTATATTGAATAGCGGAATAGGAAAAATTTTATAATACGGTGTATCTCACACATACAAACACAGACTAGGCCCCGATTACAATTTTTTGTACCCTAAAGGCAGGATGAGGAAGAGGAGTAGGAGGAGTTGGGAACAGGAGGCAAACTGAAGCGCCCTGCAATCCTCGGCGGTAGAAGGAGATGCGCCAAACAAATTTAAAAAGGTGTATCTCACATGTACCGATACAGACTTTCCCGCAATTAAATTTTTTACACTCAAACAGGGTGTATATTGAATAGCGGAATAGGACAAATTTTACAAAACGGTGTATCTCGCACGTACAAACACAAACTAGGCCCCGATTACAATTTTTTGTACCCTAAAGGCAGGATGAGGAAGAGGAGTAGGAGGAGTTGGGAACAGGAGGCAAACTGAAGCACCCTGCAATCCTCGGCGGTAGAAGGAGATGCGCCAAACAAATTTTAAAAGGTGTATCTCACATGTACCGATACAGACTATCCCGCAATTTAATTTTTTACACTCAAACAGGGTGTATATTGAATAGCGGAATAGGACAAATTTTACAAAATGGTGTATCTCACACGTAAAAACACAATCTAGGCCCTGATTACAATTTTTTGTACCCTAAAGGAAGGATGAGGAGTAGGAGGAGTTCAGAACAGGCAGGAGGCAGACTGAAGCACCCTCAAATCCTCGGCAGTATGAGATGCGCCCCAAATATTGGAAAGGCGTATCTCACACGTACCAACACAGACTATCCCGCAATTTAATTGTTTATACCCAAAGGTTTTTATTGAATAGCGGAATAGAAAATATGATCAAAAAAAGTGTATGTATCTCACACGTGCACAACCAGACTAGGCCCAAATCACTATTGTTTGTACCCCTAAAGGCAGAATGAGGAGTAGGAGGAGTTTGGAACAGGCAGCACCCTCAAATCTTCAGAAGTATGAGATGAACCCCAAAAACTTGGAAAGGTGTATCTCACACGTACCAACACAGACTATCCCGCAATTTAATTGTTTATACCCAAAGGTTTTTATTGAATAGCGGAATAGAAAATATGATCAAAAAAAGTGTATGTATCTCACACGTACAGAACCACACTAGTCCCCAATTACTATTGTTTGTACCCCTAAAGGCAGGATGAGGAGTAGGAGGAGTTTGGAACAGGCAGCACCCTCAAATCTTCAGAAGTATGAGATGAACCCCAAAAACTTGGAAAGGTGTATCTCACACCTACCAACACAGACTATCCCGCAATTTGTATGTATCTTGTATGTATGTATCTCACACGTACACAACCAGACTAGGCCCCAATTACTATTGTTTGTACCCCTAAAGGCAGGATGAGGAGTAGGAGGAGTTTGGAACAGGCAGCACCCTCAAATCTTCAGAAGTATGAGATGAACCCCAAAAACTTGGAAATGTGTATCTCACACCTACCAACACAGACTTGGAAAGGTGTATCTCACACGTACCAACACAGACTATCCCGCAATTTAATTGTTTATACCCAAAGGTTTTTATTGAATAGAAAATATGATCAAACAAAGTGTATGTATCTCACACGTACACAACCAGACAAGGCCCCAATTACTATTGTTTGTACCCCTAAAGGCAGGATGAGGAGTAGGAGGAGTTTGGAACAGGCAGCACCCTCAAATCTTCAGAAGTATTGTTTGTACCCCTAAAGGCAGGATGAGGAGTAGGAGGAGTTTGGAACAGGCAGCACCCTCAAATCTTCAGAAGTATGAGATGAACCCCAAAAACTTGGAAAGGTGTATCTCACACCTACCAACACAGACTTGGAAAGGTGTATCTCACACGTACCAACACAGACTATCCCGCAATTTAATTGTTTATATCCAAAGGTTTTTATTGAATAGCGGAATAGAAAATATGATCAAAAAAAGCGTATGTATCTCACACGTACAGAACCACACTAGTCCCCAATTACTATTGTTTGTACCCCTAAAGGCAGGATGAGGAGTAGGAGGAGTTTGGAACAGGCAGCACCCTCAAATCTTCAGAAGTATGAGATGAACCCCAAAAACTTGGAAAGGTGTATCTCACACGTACCAACACAGACTATCCCGCAATTTAATTGTTTATACCCAAAGGTTTTTATTGAATAGCGGAATAGAAAATATGATCAAAAAAAGTGTATGTATCTCACACGTACACAACCAGACTAGGCCCCAATTACTATTGTTTGTACCCCTAAAGGCAGGATGAGGAGTAGGAGGAGTTTGGAACAGGCAGCACCCTCAAATCTTCAGAAGTATGAGATGAACCCCAAAAACTTGGAAAGGTGTATCTCACACCTACCAACACAGACTATCCCGCAATTTGTATGTATCTTGTATGTATGTATCTCACACGTACACAACCAGACTAGGCCCCAATTACTATTGTTTGTACCCCTAAAGGCAGGATGAGGAGTAGGAGGAGTTTGGAACAGGCAGCACCCTCAAATCTTCAGAAGTATGAGATGAACCCCAAAAACTTGGAAATGTGTATCTCACAACTACCAACACAGACTTGGAAAGGTGTATCTCAGACGTACCAACACAGACTATCCCGCAATTTAATTGTTTATACCCAAAGGTTTTTATTGAATAGAAAATATGATCAAACAAAGTGTATGTATCTCACACGTACACAACCAGACTAGGCCCCAATTACTATTGTTTGTACCCCTAAAGGCAGGATGAGGAGTAGGAGGAGTTTGGAACAGGCAGCACCCTCAAATCTTCAGAAGTATTGTTTGTACCCCTAAAGGCAGGATGAGGAGTAGGAGGAGTTTGGAACAGGCAGCACCCTCAAATCTTCAGAAGTATGAGATGAACCCCAAAAACTTGGAAAGGTGTATCTCACACCTACCAACACAGACTTGGAAAGGTGTATCTCACACGTACCAACACAGACTATCCCGCAATTTAATTGTTTATATCCAAAGGTTTTTATTGAATAGCGGAATAGAAAATATGATCAAAAAAAGTGTATGTATCTCACACGTACACAACCAGACTAGGCCCCAATTACTATTGTTTGTACCCCTAAAGGCAGGATGAGGAGTAGGAGGAGTTTGGAACAGGCAGCACCCTCAAATCTTCAGAAGTATGAGATGAACCCCAAAAACTTGGAAAGGTGTATCTCACACGTACCAACACAGACTATCCCGCAATTTAATTGTTTATACCCAAAGGTTTTTATTGAATAGCGGAATAGAAAATATGATCAAACAAAGTGTATGTATCTCACACGTACACAACCAGACTAGGCCCCAATTACTATTGTTTGTACCCCTAAAGGCAGGATGAAGAGTAGGAGGAGTTTGGAACAGGCAGCACCCTCAAATCTTCAGAAGTATTGTTTGTACCCCTAAAGGCAGGATGAGGAGTAGGAGGAGTTTGGAACAGGCAGCACCCTCAAATCTTCAGAAGTATGAGATGAACCCCAAAAACTTGGAAAGGTGTATCTCACACCTACCAACACAGACTTGGAAAGGTGTATCTCACACGTACCAACACAGACTATCCCGCAATTTAATTGTTTATACCCAAAGGTTTTTATTGAATAGCGGAATAGAAAATATGATCAAAAAAAGTGTATGTATCTCACACTTACACAACCAGACTAGGCCCCAATTACTATTGTTTGTACCCCTAAAGGCAGGATGAGGAGTAGGAGGAGTTTGGAACAGGCAGCACCCTCAAATCTTCAGAAGTATGAGATGAACCCCAAAAACTTGGAAAGGTGTATCTCACACCTACCAACACAGACTATCCCGCAATTTAATTGATACCCAAAGGTTTTTCATAACAATAAAAGCAAGAATGTGGGACTTTAAATGAGGTTACCTAGACAAAAGGCATTTATTTCAAAGATGCATAACATATAAAAATATTAGTTGGCATAATACACACAGAGATATAGCACAAATTGATACAATTGAATACAAATAAGTTACAATATTTGTCGGATCACAAACGGATCTCTCTAACATAAATGAGTACAATAGAACCTCATAATCTCTGTGTGCTCACAGTCTAAAACCCAAAGGTTTTTATTGAATAGCGGAATAGAAAATATGATCAAAAAAAGTGTATGTATCTCACACGTACAGAACCACACTAGGCCCCAATTACTACTGTTTGTACCCCTAAAGGCAGGATGAGGAGTAGGAGGATTTTGGAACAGGCAGCACCCTCAAATCTTCAGAAGTATGAGATGAACCCCAAAAACTTGGAAAGGTGTATCTCACACTTACCAACACAGACTATCCCGCAATTTAATTGATACCCAAAGGTTTTTATTGAATAGCGGAATAAAAAATATGATCAAAAAAAGTGTATGTATCTCACACGTACAGAACCACACAAGTCCCCAATTACTATTGTTTGTACCCCTAAAGGCAGGATAAGGAGTAGGAGGAGTTTGGAACAGGCAGCACCCTCAAATCTTCAGAAGTATGAGATGAACCCCAAAAACTTGGAAAGGTGTATCTCACACGTACCAACACAGACTATCCCGCAATTTAATTGTTTATACCCAAAGGTTTTTATTGAATAGCGGAATAGAAAATATGATCAAAAAAAAGTGTATGTATCTCACACGTACACAACCAGACTAGTCCCCAATTACTATTGTTTGTACCCCTAAAGGCAGGATGAGGAGTAGGAGGAGTTTGGAACAGGCAGCACCCTCAAATCTTCAGAAGTATGAGATGAACCCCAAAAACTTGAAAAGGTGTATCTCAGACCTACCAACACAGACTTGGAAAGGTGTATCTCACACGTACCAACACAGACTATCCCGCAATTTAATTGTTTATACCCAAAGGTTTTTATTGAATAGCGGAATAGAAAATATGATCAAACAAAGTGTATGTATCTCACACGTACACAACCAGACTAGGCCCCAATTACTATTGTTTGTACCCCTAAAGGCAGGATGAAGAGTAGGAGGAGTTTGGAACAGGCAGCACCCTCAAATCTTCAGAAGTATTGTTTGTACCCTTAAAGGCAGGATGAGGAGTAGGAGGAGTTTGGAACAGGCAGCACCCTCAAATCTTCAGAAGTATGAGATGAACCCCAAAAACTTGGAAAGGTGTATCTCACACCTACCAACACAGACTTGGAAAGGTGTATCTCACACGTACCAACACAGACTATCCCGCAATTTAATTGTTTATACCCAAAGGTTTTTATTGAATAGCGGAATAGAAAATATGATCAAAAAAAGTGTATGTATCTCACACGTACACAACCAGACTAGGCCCCAATTACTATTGTTTGTACCCCTAAAGGCAGGATGAGGAGTAGGAGGAGTTTGGAACAGGCAGCACCCTCAAATCTTCAGAAGTATGAGATGAACCCCAAAAACTTGGAAAGGTGTATCTCACACCTACCAACACAGACTATCCCGCAATTTAATTGATACCCAAAGGTTTTTCATAACAATAAAAGCAAGAATGTGGGACTTTAAATGAGGTTACCTAGACAAAAGGCATTTATTTCAAAGATGCATAACATAAAAATATTAGTTGGCATAATACACACAGAGATATAGCACAAATTGATACAATTGAATACAAATAAGTTACAATATTTGTCGGATCACAAACGGATCTCTCTAACATAAATGAGTACAATAGAACCTCATAATCTCTGTGTGCTCACAGTCTAAAACCCAAAGGTTTTTATTGAATAGCGGAATAGAAAATATGATCAAAAAAAGTGTATGTATCTCACACGTACCGAACCACACTAGGCCCCAATTACTATTGTTTGTACCCCTAAAAGCAGGATGAGGAGTAGGAGGATTTTGGAACAGGCAGCACCCTCAAATCTTCAGAAGTATGAGATGAACCCCAAAAACTTGGAAAGGTGTATCTCACACCTACCAACACAGACTATCCCGCAATTTAATTGATACCCAAAGGTTTTTATTGAATAGCGGAATAAAAAATATGATCAAAAAAAGTGTATGTATCTCACACGTACAGAACCACACTAGTCCCCAATTACTTTTGTTTGTACCCCTAAAGGCAGGATAAGGAGTAGGAGGAGTTTGGAACAGGCAGCACCCTCAAATCTTCAGAAGTATGAGATGAACCCCAAAAACTTGGAAAGGTGTATCTCACACGTACCAACACAGACTATCCCGCAATTTAATTGTTTATACCCAAAGGTTTTTATTGAATAGCGGAATAGAAAATATGATCAAAAAAAGTGTATGTATCTCACACGTACACAACCAGACTAGTCCCCAATTACTATTGTTTGTACCCCTAAAGGCAGGATGAGGAGTAGGAGGAGTTTGGAACAGGCAGCACCCTCAAATCTTCAGAAGTATGAGATGAACCCAAAAAACTTGGAAAGGTGTATCTCACACGTACCAACACAGACTATCTCGCAATTTAATTGTTTATACCCAAAGGTTTTTATTGAATAGCGGAATAGAAAATACGATCAAAAAAAGTGTATGTATCTCACACGTACACAACCAGACTAGGCCCCAATTACTATTGTTTGTACCCCTAAAGGCATGATGAGGAGTAGGAGGAGTTTGGAACAGGCAGCACCCTCAAATCTTCAGAAGTATGAGATGAACCCCAAAAACTTGAAAAGGTGTATCTCACACCTACCAACACAGACTTGGAAAGGTGTATCTCACACGTACCAACACAGACTATCCCGCAATTTAATTGTTTATACCCAAAGGTTTTTATTGAATAGCGGAATAGAAAATATGATCAAACAAAGTGTATGTATCTCACACGTACACAACCAGACTAGGCCCCAATTACTATTGTTTGTACCCCTAAAGGCAGGATGAAGAGTAGGAGGAGTTTGGAACAGGCAGCACCCTCAAATCTTCAGAAGTATTGTTTGTACCCCTAAAGGCAGGATGAGGAGTAGGAGGAGTGTCAGGGAACTAGCCGCATGAATACGCACGCACGTATTGCAAACGCACGTCCGCTAGGGCGAAGACGTGTGCGTGCTGGCCCACAAAGTGGATGTCCAATCCCAGCACCCTCTGGCCTTTAAAAGGATATCTGTGGCACATGAACATTGCTGACTGGTCTTCAGCTTCCTGTTTCCTGTTTCCTGCTTCCTGTGTTTGTTGCTGCTTCTGATCACCTGTTGACAACCCGGCTTGTTCTTGGATTCCTCTTGTCTCGCTCCCAGCTCTGACCTCGGATTGTTCACGGATCTTCTCTTGTCATCTGCCCTGTGTATGACCCCGGCTTGCCTAACCACGACTCTGCTATCTGATCTGCTGACCTCTGGCTTACTGACCTCTGCTTCTGTCCCCGACTACGCCTTTGGCTGTGCCTTGTCTGCTGTGATCTGCCTTGGTGCCCACCTGCTGTACCCAGCCTGCAGAACCTGCTTCCAGTACTTACCTGTTGATCCTGCCAGCTGCACTCTCCATTACAAACTACTTCCAGCCGTGTGCAGTCTGCAACTACCACAGCACTCCTGGGTCCTAGTGCTCACCTCCTCTGGTGTTCACCTGCAGAGATATATTCCTACCATCAACCCTCATCTGGGGCACAGCTGGCAATCCCTGCTACTTTGGGCTTCGTGCTTCCTGTTACCACCTTCAGGGACACCAAGCACTCAGCCGCAAGGAGAGCCCTCTCGGCATTTCGGCTTCAGGACCAGGTACGTGACAAGGAGTTTGGAACAGGCAGCACCCTCAAATCTTCAGAAGTATGAGATGAACCCCAAAAACTTGGAAAGGTGTATCTTACACCTACCAACACAGACTTGGAAAGGTGTATCTCACACGTACCAACACAGACTATCCCGCAATTTAATTGTTTATACCCAAAGGTTTTTATTGAATAGCGGAATAGAAAATATGATCAAAAAAAGTGTATGTATCTCACACTTACACAACCAGACTAGGCCCCAATTACTATTGTTTGTACCCCTAAAGGCAGGATGAGGAGTAGGAGGAGTTTGGAACAGGCAGCACCCTCAAATCTTCAGAAGTATGAGATGAACCCCAAAAACTTGGAAAGGTGTATCTCACACCTACCAACACAGACTATCCCGCAATTTAATTGATACCCAAAGGTTTTTCATAACAATAAAAGCAAGAATGTGGGACTTTAAATGAGGTTACCTAGACAAAAGGCATTTATTTCAAAGATGCATAACATATAAAAATATTAGTTGGCATAATACACACAGAGATATAGCACAAATTGATACAATTGAATACAAATAAGTTACAATATTTGTCGGATCACAAACGGATCTCTCTAACATAAATGAGTACAATAGAACCTCATAATCTCTGTGTGCTCACAGTCTAAAACCCAAAGGTTTTTATTGAATAGCGGAATAGAAAATATGATCAAAAAAAGTGTATGTATCTCACACGTACAGAACCACACTAGGCCCCAATTACTACTGTTTGTACCCCTAAAGGCAGGATGAGGAGTAGGAGGATTTTGGAACAGGCAGCACCCTCAAATCTTCAGAAGTATGAGATGAACCCCAAAAACTTGGAAAGGTGTATCTCACACTTACCAACACAGACTATCCCGCAATTTAATTGATACCCAAAGGTTTTTATTGAATAGCGGAATAAAAAATATGATCAAAAAAAGTGTATGTATCTCACACGTACAGAACCACACAAGTCCCCAATTACTATTGTTTGTACCCCTAAAGGCAGGATAAGGAGTAGGAGGAGTTTGGAACAGGCAGCACCCTCAAATCTTCAGAAGTATGAGATGAACCCCAAAAACTTGGAAAGGTGTATCTCACACGTACCAACACAGACTATCCCGCAATTTAATTGTTTATACCCAAAGGTTTTTATTGAATAGCGGAATAGAAAATATGATCAAAAAAAAGTGTATGTATCTCACACGTACACAACCAGACTAGTCCCCAATTACTATTGTTTGTACCCCTAAAGGCAGGATGAGGAGTAGGAGGAGTTTGGAACAGGCAGCACCCTCAAATCTTCAGAAGTATGAGATGAACCCCAAAAACTTGAAAAGGTGTATCTCAGACCTACCAACACAGACTTGGAAAGGTGTATCTCACACGTACCAACACAGACTATCCCGCAATTTAATTGTTTATACCCAAAGGTTTTTATTGAATAGCGGAATAGAAAATATGATCAAACAAAGTGTATGTATCTCACACGTACACAACCAGACTAGGCCCCAATTACTATTGTTTGTACCCCTAAAGGCAGGATGAAGAGTAGGAGGAGTTTGGAACAGGCAGCACCCTCAAATCTTCAGAAGTATTGTTTGTACCCTTAAAGGCAGGATGAGGAGTAGGAGGAGTTTGGAACAGGCAGCACCCTCAAATCTTCAGAAGTATGAGATGAACCCCAAAAACTTGGAAAGGTGTATCTCACACCTACCAACACAGACTTGGAAAGGTGTATCTCACACGTACCAACACAGACTATCCCGCAATTTAATTGTTTATACCCAAAGGTTTTTATTGAATAGCGGAATAGAAAATATGATCAAAAAAAGTGTATGTATCTCACACGTACACAACCAGACTAGGCCCCAATTACTATTGTTTGTACCCCTAAAGGCAGGATGAGGAGTAGGAGGAGTTTGGAACAGGCAGCACCCTCAAATCTTCAGAAGTATGAGATGAACCCCAAAAACTTGGAAAGGTGTATCTCACACCTACCAACACAGAGTATCCCGCAATTTGTATGTATCTTGTATGTTTGTATCTCACACGTACACAACCAGACTAGGCCCCAATTACTATTGTTTGTACCCCTAAAGGCAGGATTAGGAGTAGGAGGAGTTTGGAACAGGCAGCACCTTCAAATCTTCAGAAGTATGAGATGAACCCCAAAAACTTGGAAAGGTGTATCTCACACCTACCAACACAGACTATCCCGCAATTTAATTGATACCCAAAGGTTTTTCATAACAATAAAAGCAAGAATGTGGGACTTTAAATGAGGTTACCTAGACAAAAGGCATTTATTTCAAAGATGCATAACATAAAAATATTAGTTGGCATAATACACACAGAGATATAGCACAAATTGATACAATTGAATACAAATAAGTTACAATATTTGTCGGATCACAAACGGATCTCTCTAACATAAATGAGTACAATAGAACCTCATAATCTCTGTGTGCTCACAGTCTAAAACCCAAAGGTTTTTATTGAATAGCGGAATAGAAAATATGATCAAAAAAAGTGTATGTATCTCACACGTACAGAACCACACTAGGCCCCAATTACTATTGTTTGTACCCCTAAAAGCAGGATGAGGAGTAGGAGGATTTTGGAACAGGCAGCACCCTCAAATCTTCAGAAGTATGAGATGAACCCCAAAAACTTGGAAAGGTGTATCTCACACCTACCAACACAGACTATCCCGCAATTTAATTGATACCCAAAGGTTTTTATTGAATAGCGGAATAAAAAATATGATCAAAAAAAGTGTATGTATCTCACACGTACAGAACCACACTAGTCCCCAATTACTTTTGTTTGTACCCCTAAAGGCAGGATAAGGAGTAGGAGGAGTTTGGAACAGGCAGCACCCTCAAATCTTCAGAAGTATGAGATGAACCCCAAAAACTTGGAAAGGTGTATCTCACACGTACCAACACAGACTATCCCGCAATTTAATTGTTTATACCCAAAGGTTTTTATTGAATAGCGGAATAGAAAATATGATCAAAAAAAGTGTATGTATCTCACACGTACACAACCAGACTAGTCCCCAATTACTATTGTTTGTACCCCTAAAGGCAGGATGAGGAGTAGGAGGAGTTTGGAACAGGCAGCACCCTCAAATCTTCAGAAGTATGAGATGAACCCAAAAAACTTGGAAAGGTGTATCTCACACGTACCAACACAGACTATCTCGCAATTTAATTGTTTATACCCAAAGGTTTTTATTGAATAGCGGAATAGAAAATACGATCAAAAAAAGTGTATGTATCTCACACGTACACAACCAGACTAGGCCCCAATTACTATTGTTTGTACCCCTAAAGGCATGATGAGGAGTAGGAGGAGTTTGGAACAGGCAGCACCCTCAAATCTTCAGAAGTATGAGATGAACCCCAAAAACTTGAAAAGGTGTATCTCACACCTACCAACACAGACTTGGAAAGGTGTATCTCACACGTACCAACACAGACTATCCCGCAATTTAATTGTTTATACCCAAAGGTTTTTATTGAATAGCGGAATAGAAAATATGATCAAACAAAGTGTATGTATCTCACACGTACACAACCAGACTAGGCCCCAATTACTATTGTTTGTACCCCTAAAGGCAGGATGAAGAGTAGGAGGAGTTTGGAACAGGCAGCACCCTCAAATCTTCAGAAGTATTGTTTGTACCCCTAAAGGCAGGATGAGGAGTAGGAGGAGTGTCAGGGAACTAGCCGCATGAATACGCACGCACGTATTGCAAACGCACGTCCGCTAGGGCGAAGACGTGTGCGTGCTGGCCCACAAAGTGGATGTCCAATCCCAGCACCCTCTGGCCTTTAAAAGGATATCTGTGGCACATGAACATTGCTGACTGGTCTTCAGCTTCCTGTTTCCTGTTTCCTGCTTCCTGTGTTTGTTGCTGCTTCTGATCACCTGTTGACAACCCGGCTTGTTCTTGGATTCCTCTTGTCTCGCTCCCAGCTCTGACCTCGGATTGTTCACGGATCTTCTCTTGTCATCTGCCCTGTGTATGACCCCGGCTTGCCTAACCACGACTCTGCTATCTGATCTGCTGACCTCTGGCTTACTGACCTCTGCTTCTGTCCCCGACTACGCCTTTGGCTGTGCCTTGTCTGCTGTGATCTGCCTTGGTGCCCACCTGCTGTACCCAGCCTGCAGAACCTGCTTCCAGTACTTACCTGTTGATCCTGCCAGCTGCACTCTCCATTACAAACTACTTCCAGCCGTGTGCAGTCTGCAACTACCACAGCACTCCTGGGTCCTAGTGCTCACCTCCTCTGGTGTTCACCTGCAGAGATATATTCCTACCATCAACCCTCATCTGGGGCACAGCTGGCAATCCCTGCTACTTTGGGCTTCGTGCTTCCTGTTACCACCTTCAGGGACACCAAGCACTCAGCCGCAAGGAGAGCCCTCTCGGCATTTCGGCTTCAGGACCAGGTACGTGACAAGGAGTTTGGAACAGGCAGCACCCTCAAATCTTCAGAAGTATGAGATGAACCCCAAAAACTTGGAAAGGTGTATCTTACACCTACCAACACAGACTTGGAAAGGTGTATCTCACACGTACCAACACAGACTATCCCGCAATTTAATTGTTTATACCCAAAGGTTTTTATTGAATAGCGGAATAGAAAATATGATCAAAAAAAGTGTATGTATCTCACACGTACACAACCAGACTAGGCCCCAATTACTATTGTTTGTACCCCTAAAGGCAGGATGAGGAGTAGGAGGAGTTTAGAACAGGCAGCACCCTCAAATCTTCAGAAGTATGAGATGAACCCCAAAAACTTGGAAAGGTGTATCTCACACCTACCAACACAGAGTATCCCGCAATTTGTATGTATCTTGTATGTTTGTATCTCACACATACACAACCAGACTAGGCCCCAATTACTATTGTTTGTACCCCTAAAGGCAGGATGAGGAGTAGGAGGAGTTTGGAACAGGCAGCACCCTCAAATCTTCAGAAGTATGAGATGAACCCCAAAAACTTGGAAAGGTGTATCTCACACGTACCAACACAGACTATCTCGCAATTTAATTGTTTATACCCAAAGGTTTTTATTGAATAGCGGAATAGAAAATACGATCAAAAAAAGTGCATGTATCTCACACGTACACAACCAGACTAGGCCCCAATTACTATTGTTTGTACCCCTAAAGGCAGGATGAGGAGTAGGAGGAGTTTGGAACAGGCAGCACCCTCAAATCTTCAGAAGTATGAGATGAACCCCAAAAACTTGAAAAGGTGTATCTCACACCTACCAACACAGACTTGGAAAGGTGTATCTCACACGTACCAACACAGACTATCCCGCAATTTAATTGTTTATACCCAAAGGTTTTTATTGAATAGCGGAATAGAAAATATGATCAAACAAAGTGTATGTATCTCACACGTACACAACCAGACTAGGCCCCAATTACTATTGTTTGTACCCCTAAAGGCAGGATGAAGAGTAGGAGGAGTTTGGAACAGGCAGCACCCTCAAATCTTCAGAAGTATTGTTTGTACCCCTAAAGGCAGGATGAGGAGTAGGAGGAGTTTGGAACAGGCAGCACCCTCAAATCTTCAGAAGTATGAGATGAACCCCAAAAACTTGAAAAGGTGTATCTCACACCTACCAACACAGACTTGGAAAGGTGTATCTCACACGTACCAACACAGACTATCCCGCAATTTAATTGTTTATACCCAAAGGTTTTTATTGAATAGCGGAATAGAAAATATGATCAAAAAAAGTGTATGTATCTCACAAGTACACAACCAGACTAGGCCCCAATTACTATTGTTTGTACCCCTAAAGGCAGGATGAGGAGTAGGAGGAGTTTGGAACAGGCAGCACCCTCAAATCTTCAGAAGTATGAGATGAACCCCAAAAACTTGGAAAGGTGTATCTCACACCTACCAACACAGAGTATCCCGCAATTTGCATGTATCTTGTATGTTTGTATCTCACACGTACACAACCAGACTAGGCCCCAATTACTATTGTTTGGACCCCTAAAGGCAGGATGAGGAGTAGGAGGAGTTTGGAACAGGCAGCACCCTCAAATCTTCAGAAGTATGAGATGAACCACAAAAACTTGGAAAGGTGTATCTCACACCTACCAACACAGACTATCCCGCAATTTAATTGATACCCAAAGGTTTTTCATAACAATAAAAGCAAGAATGTGGGACTTTAAATGAGGTTACCTAGACAAAAGGCATTTATTTCAAAGATGCATAACATATAAAAATATTAGTTGGCATAATACACACAGAGATATAGCACAAATTGATACAATTGAATACAAATAAGTTACAATATTTGTCGGATCACAAACTGATCTCTCTAACATAAATGAGTACAATAGAACCTCATAATCTCTGTGTGCTCACAGTCTAAAACCCAAAGGTTTTTATTGAATAGCGGAATAGAAAATATGATCAAAAACAATGTATGTATCTCACACGTACAGAACCACACTAGGCCCCAATTACTACTGTTTGTACCCCTAAAGGCAGGATGAGGAGTAGGAGGATTTTGGAACAGGCAGCACCCTCAAATCTTCAGAAGTATGAGATGAACCCCAAAAACTTGGAAGGGTGTATCTCACACCTACCAACACAGACTATCCCGCAATTTAATTGATACCCAAAGGTTTTTATTGAATAGCGGAATAAAAAATATGATCAAAAAAAGTGTATGTATCTCACACGTACAGAACCACACTAGTCCCCAATTACTATTGTTTGTATCTTTAAAGGCAGGATAAGGAGTAGGAGGAGTTTGGAACAGGCAGCACCCTCAAATCTTCAGAAGTATGAGATGAACTCAAAAAACTTGGAAAGGTGTATCTCACACGTACCAACACAGACTATCCCGCAATTTAATTGTTTATACCCAAAGGTTTTTATTGAATAGCGGAATAGAAAATATGATCAAAAAAAGTGTATGTATCTCACACGTACACAACCAGACTAGGCCCCAATTACTATTGTTTGTACCCCTAAAGGCAGGATGAGGAGTAGGAGGAGTTTGGAACAGGCAGCACCCTCAAATCTTCAGAAGTATGAGATGAACCCCAAAAACTTGAAAAGGTGTATCTCACACCTACCAACACAGACTTGGAAAGGTGTATCTCACACGTACCAACACAGACTATCCCGCAATTTAATTGTTTATACCCAAAGGTTTTTATTGAATAGCGGAATAGAAAATATGATCAAACAAAGTGTATGTATCTCACACGTACACAACCAGACTAGGCCCCAATTACTATTGTTTGTACCCCTAAAGGCAGGATGAAGAGTAGGAGGAGTTTGGAACAGGCAGCACCCTCAAATCTTCAGAAGTATTGTTTGTACCCCTAAAGGCAGGATGAGGAGTAGGAGGAGTTTGGAACAGGCAGCACCCTCAAATCTTCAGAAGTATGAGATGAACCCCAAAAACTTGGAAAGGTGTATCTCACACCTACCAACACAGACTTGGAAAGGTGTATCTCACACGTACCAACACAGACTATCCCGCAATTTAATTGTTTATACCCAAAGGTTTTTATTGAATAGCGGAATAGAAAATATGATCAAAAAAAGTGTATGTATCTCACACGTACACAACCAGACTAGGCCCCAATTACTATTGTTTGTACCCCTAAAGGCAGAATGAGGAGTAGGAGGAGTTTGGAACAGGCAGCACCCTCAAATCTTCAGAAGTATGAGATGAACCCCAAAAACTTGGAAAGGTGTATCTCACACCTACCAACACAGAGTATCCCGCAATTTGTATGTATCTTGTATGTTTGTATCTCACACGTACACAACCAGACTAGGCCCCAATTACTATTGTTTGTACCCCTAAAGGCAGGATAAGGAGTAGGAGGAGTTTGGAACAGGCAGCACCTTCAAATCTTCAGAAGTATGAGATGAACCCCAAAAACTTGGAAAGGTGTATCTCCCACCTACCAACACAGACTATCCCGCAATTTAATTGATACCCAAAGGTTTTTATTGAATAGCGGAATAAAAAATATGATCAAAAAAAGTGTATGTATCTCACACGTACAGAACCACACTAGTCCCCAATTACTATTGTTTGTACACCTAAAGGCAGGATAAGGAGTAGGAGGAGTTTGGAACAGGCAGCACCCTCAAATCTTCAGAAGTATGAGATGAACCCCAAAAACTTGGAAAGGTGTATCTCACACGTACCAACACAGACTATCCCGCAATTTAATTGTTTATACCCAAAGGTTTTTATTGAATAGCGGAATAGAAAATATGATCAAGAAAAGTGTATGTATCTCACATGTACACAACCAGACTAGGCCCCAATTACTATTGTTTGTACCCCTAAAGGCAGGATGAGGAGTAGGAGGAGTTTGGAATAGGCAGCACCCTCAAATCTTCAGAAGTATGAGATGAACCCCAAAAACTTGGATAGGTGTATCTCACACCTACCAACACAGACTATCCCGCAATTTAATTGATACCCAAAGGTTTTTATTGAATAGCGGAATAGAAAATATGATCAAAAAAAGAGTATGTATCTCACACGTACAGAACCACACTAGGCCCCAATTACTATTGTTTGTACCCCTAAAGGCAGGATGAGGAGTAGGAGGAGTTTGGAACAGGCAGCACCCTCAAATCTTCAGAAGTATGAGATGAACCCCAAAAACTTGGAAAGGTGTATCTCACACCTACCAACACAGACTATCCCGCAATTTAATTGATACCCAAAGGTTTTTATTGAATAGCGGAATAGAAAATATGATCAAAAAAAGTGTATGTATCTCACACGGACAGAACCACACTAGGCCCCAATTACTATTGTTTGTACCCCTAAAGGCAGGATAAGGAGTAGGAGGAGTTTGGAACAGGCAGCACCCTCAAATCTTCAGAAGTATGAGATGAACCCCAAAAACTTGGAAAGGTGTATCTGTAACGCTCCTGCGTTTTACGTATGATGTGGATTTTCAGCTGACACTAAGATGGTATTAAATCCTTTGGAAGGAGGCAATTCCACTATAAAGTCCAAGGACACAACTTCCCATGGAGTTTGGGGTATTGGTAGACTGCATAGTAGACCGGATGGTCTCATAGTGTCAATTTTGGACCTGGCACAGACATTGCATGAAGAGACGAATTTTTGTATAGATGTTTTCATGTCAGGCCACCAGAATTGCCTGGTAATCAGATTAAGAGTCTTTGTCATACCCATATGTCCTGCCATAGGCACATCATGCGATAATTCCAAGATCTTGGTGCGTATGGTAGGTGGTATGTAAAGTTTGTCATTGTAGTAGAGGAAGCCTTCTGCATCAGTATTTAGTTGTGGTGGGGGTGAATCCAAACTTATACCATGCAAAACCTCTTCCTTCAAGGAACGGACAACTCCAATAATGCGTTTGTGAGGTATTATAGGAACGGAAGGGATTTCGAAGTAGTTTTCTTCAGTTAGTCGTGATAGTGCATCCGCCTTTTTGTTCTTATCTGCAGGTGTGTAGGTCACTAGGAAGTTAAACCTTAGAAAGAATAGTGACCATCGTACCTGTCGGTGTGAGAGAGTTTTGTTAGTCTGAAGATATTGGAGATTTTTATGGTCCGTGTATATAAGTATTGGTAATTGGGTGCCTTCGAGTAGATGTCGCCAATTCTCCAGAGCCAATTTTATAGCAAGCAGTTCCTTTTCACCCACGGGGTAATTTACCTCTGGACTGCTTAGGGATTTAGAAAAAAAGGCGACTGGATGAAGTGGTGAAGTGTGAGTTGGTCGTTGGGAGAGTATTGCTCCTACTGCCATGTTTGACGCATCTACTTCCAGAATGTATTGGAGGGATGGGTCTGGATGGCGTAGTATGGGAGCAGAAGTAAACCTTGTCTTTAACAGGTGAAAAGCTTTATTTGCTTCATCTGACCATTTGAATGTTTTTTTAATGCTAGTGAGCTGTGTGAGGGGTCTCACAATGGCAGAGAAGTTTCTAATGAACTTCCTGTAGAAATTCGAAAATCCAAGGAATCGCTGTAGCGCCTTGCGTGTGGTTGGTGTAGGCCAATCCTGAATGCAGGATATCTTACTCATGTCCATCTCGATTCCTGTTTTGGATATGATGTAGCCTAGAAACAGTACCTCTTCTTTATGAAACAAGCATTTTTTCAGTTTCACATAAAGGTTGTGTGCAAGCAATCTCGATAATACTAGTCTTACATGTCTTATGTGTTCAGACAGGGATCGTGAATATATAAGTATATCGTCCAGATATACCACAACACAGACATCTAGTAAGTCTCTGAAAATATCGTTTATAAATCGTTGAAAAACTGCAGGGGCGTTGCATAGCCCGAATGGCATTACAAGATATTCGAACAATCCGTATCTGGTTCTGAATGCAGTCTTCCACTCGTGTCCATCACGGATTCGAATGAGATTGTATGCTCCTTTCAGGTCCAATTTTGAAAAATAGGCAGCTCCACGCACCTGCTCAATGAGCTCAGGGATAAGCGGTAGAGGATAGCGATCTTTTATTGTAATAGCATTCAATTGCCTATAGTCGATGATAGGCCTGAGACTTGAGTCCTTATTGCGGACAAAAAAGAGTCCTGCTGCTGTGTAAGAAGTGGAAGGTCTAATAAAACCTTTTTCCAAATTCTCATCCAAATAGTCTTTGAGATGGGAAAGTTCATCCTGTGAAAGAGGATAAACATGACCGAACGGCAATTTGCTATTTGGGAGTAGATCAATGCTACAATCATAGTCTCGATGGGGAGGTAGTGCTTGAGCATTTTTCTCAAGAAAAACCTCAGAGAGATCCTGATAACATAGTGGTGCAATCTCATCTGTCACCACAGACAGGATCTTCCCGAAAGACGGGAGGTTACACGTACCCTCGCAATAGCAAGAGAGGAAGGTCAGGGTCCGTTCCTTCCAATCTATGGTTGGTTGATGTGTGTGCAACCAGGGAAGTCCCAAAACAATGGGAAAGTGGGGTGAAGGTATTAGATCGAAGGTAGTGGTCTCCATATGAGACCCGTTAGTAGTGACTAGCAGTGCCTGTGTCTGATCAGTGATCGGACCAGAGGATAAAGGAACACCGTTAATAAGACTCACTGAGACAGGTTTAAGTTTAGAAATAATAGGAACTTTATTTAAAGCAGCAAAACGTATGTCAATATAATTTCCACAAGATCCTGTGTCAATCATGGACTTAGTAGTAATCCTGTTCTGGTCCCACTGTAATGTTAAGCAAACAGAAAGATAAGGGTTAGTGATTGAAGTTGTCAATCCCCCTAGGAGGACATGTGAACACTCACCCTTCTTTTTGTAGACTAGGGGACAGACGTTTATCTTGTGATCCGGGGATGCACAGTACAAGCAGAGATTACCAGATCGTCTTCTGGCTCTTTCCATAATTGATAGAGGTGGGCGTATGGTTCCTACCTCCATAGGAACGGGTTCAACGGCCGAAATCCGAGAAGAACTGGATAATGGCATTCCCAATTTCTCAGCCTTTCTTTCTCGTAGTCTTCTATCTATGGTGATACTGAGTTGTATCAATGCATCCAGGGTTTTTGGCAGATCCGCTCGGGCGAGCTCGTCTTTAATGGCCTCTGATAGGCCAAGCCTAAATTGGGTTTTCATAGATGCATCATTCCATTCTGAATCAAGGGTCCATCTCTTGAATTCTGCGACAAAGTCTTCTACAGGTCTCCCACCTTGTTTCAAGGATCTTAATTGAAGATCGGCAGTACTCTGCCTATTAGGATCATCATATAGGCTAGTGAGTTCTGCTAGGAACAAGGCATAGGAGGTGAGAAGCTGATCGCTTTTCTCAAAAAGAGAGTCTGCACAGGCCCGAGGATCGCCTCTTAGGTAAGAAATAATAGAACAAACCGTAATGTGATCAGTAAGGTAGGTACGGGGTTTTAGCAAGAAAAGTAACTCACATGCGTTTTTAAATTCGCGAATTTTTTTGCGATCGCCTGTAAATACCAAAGGAGGATTTATTTTGGGTTCAGGGGACTGAGCAGTGGTAAGTTGTGTCAGTCTAATTACCTGCTGCGACAGAGCCTGATTGTCTTCTTTTAATTCAGCAAGTGCGTGTATTAACGCAGTTACTTGCTGTTTTAATTGTGTCATCTGAGTGGTTATTTCTGCTGAATCCATTTGTGGTTCGTTCAATCTGTAACGCTCCTGCGTTTTACGTATGATGTGGATTTTCAGCTGCAGAAATATTCCACTTCAGTAGTCATGTAGAGAAACGCTGAGACACCATTCCCAACTCTCAATGACTCATCATGTGTGGATGATCTCAATTCAGCAAGTAAATACACACACTCAATAAGATGTTTCCTAGAGTGACTTATGTATATAGTAACACAGTGATGATAGGCTGAAGAGACAGGTTGGGTAGAGATGGTAGATGACAGACACTTGAAAGGAAATGTTATTGAAAGTAAGATAGTAGCAGATGGGATGCAGATAGGTTTAGCAATCATGTATGGTAGTAGATGACAGAGTAGCAGGTGGACATACAAGAGAGATCAACCCAGTGCAAGAACAGGTGGTAGTAGGCTCAAGAGCTAGCAATCTTAGATAATGCAGATGTAGTAATAGTCCTTAGTATGCAGAGCTAGATAGTGTAAGCTTTAGTATAAAGGTTATAGAGGTTTCCCCTGTGGGGTACTTATCACTAATAGCAATGTAGCAGAGGAGAGGTTCGGCAAGAGCGGATGATCCGGTAGCGGGATACAGGGATCAGCGCAGCGTGGTTCCGACAGCGAGGTATGCTTGCAAGCATGAGAGCTTCAAGACAGGTTAGCATCAAGGCACAAAGCAGTTTGAACGAACACATGTGAGTGAGAGACGGCGATCTAAATAGCCATCCAGTCCGGCGCTCAGTGATGACAGCATCAGTCTTAAAGGTGTATGCGCACCTTACCAAAAGAGAATGGTGGGGCGCATACACTTATGAAAGAGTAATTAGGGTACCCAAAGGTACCAGAACATTACAGTATCTCACACGTACCAACACAGACTATCCCGCAATTTAATTGTTTATACCCAAAGGCTTTTATTGAATAGCGGAATAGAAAATATGATCAAAGAAAGTGTATGTATCTCACATGTACACAACCAGACTAGGCCCCAATTACTATTGTTTGTACCCCTAAAGGCAGGATGAGGAGTAGGAGGAGTTTGGAACAGGCAGCACACTCAAATCTTCAGAAGTATGAGATGAACCCCAAAAACTTGGAAAGGTGTATGTCACACCTACCAACACAGACTATCCCGCAATTTAATTGATACCCAAAGGTTTTTATTGAATAGCGGAATAGAAAATATGATCAAAAAAAGTGTATGTATCTCACACGTACACAACCAGACTAGGCCCCAATTACTATTGTTTGTACCCCTAAAGGCAGGATGAGGAGTAGGAGGAGTTTGGAACAGGCAGAACCCTCAAATCTTCAGAAGTATGAGATGAACCCCAAAAACTTGGAAAGGTGTATCTCACACCTACCAACACAGACTATCCCGCAATTTAATTGTTTATACCCAAAGGTTTTTATTGAATAGCGGAATAGAAAATATGATCAAAAAAAGTGTATGTATCTCACATGTACACAACCAGACTAGGCCCCAATTACTATTGTTTGTACCCCTAAAGGCAGGATGAGGAGTAGGAGGAGTTTGGAACAGGCAGCACCCTCAAATCTTCAGAAGTATGAGATGAACCCCAAAAACTTGGAAAGGTGTATCTCACACCTACCAACACAGACTATCCCGCAATTTAATTGATACCCAAAGGTTTTTATTGAATAGCGGAATAGAAAATATGATCAAAAAAAGTGTATGTATCTCACAGGTACACAACCAGACTAGGCCCCAATTACTATTGTTTGTACCCCTAAAGGCAGGATGAGGAGTAGGAGGAGTTTGGAACAGGCAGCACCCTCAAATCTTCAGAAGTATGAGATGAACCCCAGAAACTTGGAAAGGTGTATCTCACACCTACCAACACAGACTATCCCGCAATTTAATTGATACCCAAAGGTTTTTATTGAATAGCGGAATAGAAAATATGATCAAAAAAAGTGTATGTATCTCAGACGGACAGAACCACACTAGGCCCCAATTACTACTGTTTGTACCCCTAAAGGCAGGATGAGGAGTAGGAGGAGTTTGGAACAGGCAGCACCCTCAAATCTTCAGAAGTATGAGATGAACCCCAAAAACTTGGAAAGGTGTATCTCACACCTACCAACACAGACTATCCCGCAATTTAATTGTTTATACCCAAAGGTTTTTATTGAATAGCGGAATAGAAATAATGATCAAAAAAAGTGTATGTATCTCACACATACACAACCAGACTAGGCCCCAATTACTATTGTTTGTACCCCTAAAGGCAGGATGAGGAGTAGGAGGAGTTTGGAACAGGCAGCACCCTCAAATCTTCAGAAGTATGAGATGAACCCCAAAAACTTGGAAAGGTGTATCTCACACCTACCAACACAGACTATCCCGCAATTTGTATGTATCTTGTATGTATGTATCTCACACGTACACAACCAGACTAGGCCCCAATTACTATTGTTTGTACCCCTAAAGGCAGGATGAGGAGTAGGAGGAGTTTGTAACAGGCGGCACCCTCAAATCTTCAGAAGTATGAGATGAACCCCAAAAACTTGGAAAGGTGTATCTCACACCTACCAACACAGACTTGGAAAGGTGTATCTCACACGTACCAACACAGACTGTCCCGCAATTTAATTGTTTATAACCAAAAGTTTTTATTGAATAGCGGAATAGAAAATATGATCAAACAAAGTGTATGTATCTCACACGTACACAACCAGACCAGGCCCCAATTACTATTGTTTGTACCCCTAAAGGCAGGATGAGGAGTAGGAGGAGTTTGGAACAGGCAGCACCCTCAAATCTTTAGAAGTATTGTTTGTACCCCTAAAGGCAGGATGAGGAGTAGGAGGAGTTTGGAACAGGCAGCACCCTCAAATCTTCAGAAGTATGAGATGAACCCCAAAAACTTGGAAAGGTGTATCTCACACCTACCAACAAAGACTTGGAAAGGTGTATCTCACACGTACCAACACAGACTATCCCGCAATTTAATTGTTTATACCCAAAGGTTTTTATTGAATAGCGGAATAGAAAATATGATCAAAAAAAGTGTATGTATCTCACACGTACACAACCAGACTAGGCCCCAATTACTATTGTTTGTACCCCTAAAGGCAGGATGAGGAGTAGGAGGATTTTGGAACAGGCAGCACCCTCAAATCTTCAGAAGTATGAAATGAACCCCAAAAACTTGGAAAGGTGTATCTCACACCTACCAACACAGACTATCCCGCAATTTGTATGTATCTTGTATGTATGTATCTCACACGTACACAACCAGACTAGGCCCCAATTACTATTGTTTGTACCCCTAAAGGCAGGATGAGGAGTAGGAGGAGTTTGGAATAGGCAGCACCCTCAAATCTTCAGAAGTATGAGATGAACCCCAAAAACTTGAAAAGGTGTATCTCACACCTACCAACACAGACTATCCCGCAATTTAATTGATACCCAAAGGTTTTATTGAATAGCGGAATAGAAAATATGATCAAAAAAAGTGTAAGTATCTCACATGTACAGAACCACACTAGTCCCCAATTACTATTGTTCGTACCCCTAAAGGCAGGATGAGGAGTAGGAGGAGTTTGGAACAGGCAGCACCCTCAAATCTTCAGAAGTATGAGATGAACCCAAAAAACTTGGAAAGGTGTATCTCACACGTACCAACACAGACTATCTCGCAATTTAATTGTTTATACCCAAAGGTTTTTATTGAATAGCGGAATAGAAAATACGATCAAAAAAAGTGTATGTATCTCACACGTACACAACCAGACTAGGCCCCAATTACTATTGTTTGTACCCCTAAAGGCAGGATTAGGAGTAGGAGGAGTTTGGAACAGGCAGCACCTTCAAATCTTCAGAAGTATGAGATGAACCCCAAAAACTTGGAAAGGTGTATCTCCCACCTACCAACACAGACTATCCCGCAATTTAATTGATACCCAAAGGTTTTTATTGAATAGCGGAATAAAAAATATGATCAAAAAAAGTGTATGTATCTCACACGTACAGAACCACACTAGTCCCCAATTACTATTGTTTGTACACCTAAAGGCAGGATAAGGAGTAGGAGGAGTTTGGAACAGGCAGCACCCTCAAATCTTCAGAAGTATGAGATGAACCCCAAAAACTTGGAAAGGTGTATCTCACACGTACCAACACAGACTATCCCGCAATTTAATTGATACCCAAAGGTTTTTATTGAATAGCGGAATAGAAAATATGATCAAAAAAAGTGTATGTATCTCACACGTACAGAACCACACTAGGCCCCAATTACTATTGTTTGTACCCCTAAAGGCAGGATGAGGAGTAGGAGGAGTTTGGAACAGGCAGCACCCTCAAATCTTCAGAAGTATGAGATGAACCCCAGAAACTTGGAAAGGTGTATCTCACACCTACCAACACAGACTATCCCGCAATTTAATTGATACCCAAAGGTTTTTATTGAATAGCGGAATAGAAAATATGATCAAAAAAAGTGTATGTATCTCAGACGGACAGAACCACACTAGGCCCCAATTACTACTGTTTGTACCCCTAAAGGCAGGATGAGGAGTAGGAGGAGTTTGGAACAGGCAGCACCCTCAAATCTTCAGAAGTATGAGATGAACCCCAAAAACTTGGAAAAGTGTATCTCACACCTACCAACACAGACTATCCCGCAATTTAATTGTTTATACCCAAAGGTTTTTATTGAATAGCGGAATAGAAAATATGATCAAAAAAAGTGTATGTATCTCACACATACACAACCAGACTAGGCCCCAATTACTATTGTTTGTACCCCTAAAGGCAGGATGAGGAGTAGGAGGAGTTTGGAACAGGCAGCACCCTCAAATCTTCAGAAGTATGAGATGAACCCCAAAAACTTGGAAAGGTGTATCTCACACCTACCAACACAGACTATCCCGCAATTTGTATGTATCTTGTATGTATGTATCTCACACGTACACAACCAGACTAGGCCCCAATTACTATTGTTTGTACCCCTAAAGGCAGGATGAGGAGTAGGAGGAGTTTGTAACAGGCGGCACCCTCAAATCTTCAGAAGTATGAGATGAACCCCAAAAACTTGGAAAGGTGTATCTCACACCTACCAACACAGACTTGGAAAGGTGTATCTCACACGTACCAACACAGACTGTCCCGCAATTTAATTGTTTATAACCAAAAGTTTTTATTGAATAGCGGAATAGAAAATATGATCAAACAAAGTGTATGTATCTCACACGTACACAACCAGACTAGGCCCCAATTACTATTGTTTGTACCCCTAAAGGCAGGATGAGGAGTAGGAGGAGTTTGGAACAGGCAGCACCCTCAAATCTTTAGAAGTATTGTTTGTACCCCTAAAGGCAGGATGAGGAGTAGGAGGAGTTTGGAACAGGCAGCACCCTCAAATCTTCAGAAGTATGAGATGAACCCCAAAAACTTGGAAAGGTGTATCTCACACCTACCAACAAAGACTTGGAAAGGTGTATCTCACACGTACCAACACAGACTATCCCGCAATTTAATTGTTTATACCCAAAGGTTTTTATTGAATAGCGGAATAGAAAATATGATCAAAAAAAGTGTATGTATTTTACACGTACACAACCAGACTAGGCCCCAATTACTATTGTTTGTACCCCTAAAGGCAGGATGAGGAGTAGGAGGATTTTGGAACAGGCAGCACCCTCAAATCTTCAGAAGTATGAAATGAACCCCAAAAACTTGGAAAGGTGTATCTCACACCTACCAACACAGACTATCCCGCAATTTGTATGTATCTTGTATGTATGTATCTCACACGTACACAACCAGACTAGGCCCCAATTACTATTGTTTGTACCCCTAAAGGCAGGATGAGGAGTAGGAGGAGTTTGGAATAGGCAGCACCCTCAAATCTTCAGAAGTATGAGATGAACCCCAAAAACTTGAAAAGGTGTATCTCACACCTACCAACACAGACTATCCCGCAATTTAATTGATACCCAAAGGTTTTATTGAATAGCGGAATAGAAAATATGATCAAAAAAAGTGTAAGTATCTCACATGTACAGAACCACACTAGTCCCCAATTACTATTGTTCGTACCCCTAAAGGCAGGATGAGGAGTAGGAGGAGTTTGGAACAGGCAGCACCCTCAAATCTTCAGAAGTATGAGATGAACCCAAAAAACTTGGAAAGGTGTATCTCACACGTACCAACACAGACTATCTCGCAATTTAATTGTTTATACCCAAAGGTTTTTATTGAATAGCGGAATAGAAAATACGATCAGAAAAAGTGTATGTATCTCACACGTACACAACCAGACTAGGCCCCAATTACTATTGTTTGTACCCCTAAAGGCAGGATGAGGAGTAGGAGGAGTTTGGAACAGGCAGCACCCTCAAATCTTCAGAAGTATGAGATGAACCCCAAAAACTTGGAAAGGTGTATCTCACACCTACCAACACAGAGTATCCCGCAATTTGTATGTATCTTGTATGTTTGTATCTCACACGTACACAACCAGACTAGGCCCCAATTACTATTGTTTGTACCCCTAAAGGCAGGATTAGGAGTAGGAGGAGTTTGGAACAGGCAGCACCTTCAAATCTTCAGAAGTATGAGATGAACCCCAAAAACTTGGAAAGGTGTATCTCCCACCTACCAACACAGACTATCCCGCAATTTAATTGATACCCAAAGGTTTTTATTGAATAGCGGAATAAAAAATATGATCAAAAAAAGTGTATGTATCTCACACGTACAGAACCACACTAGTCCCCAATTACTATTGTTTGTACACCTAAAGGCAGGATAAGGAGTAGGAGGAGTTTGGAACAGGCAGCACCCTCAAATCTTCAGAAGTATGAGATGAACCCCAAAAACTTGGAAAGGTGTATCTCACACGTACCAACACAGACTATCCCGCAATTTAATTGTTTATACCCAAAGGTTTTTATTGAATAGCGGAATAGAAAATATGATCAAGAAAAGTGTATGTATCTCACATGTACACAACCAGACTAGGCCCCAATTACTATTGTTTGTACCCCTAAAGGCAGGATGAGGAGTAGGAGGAGTTTGGAATAGGCAGCACCCTCAAATCTTCAGAAGTATGAGATGAACCCCAAAAACTTGGATAGGTGTATCTCACACCTACCAACACAGACTATCCCGCAATTTAATTGATACCCAAAGGTTTTTATTGAATAGCGGAATAGAAAATATGATCAAAAAAAGTGTATGTATCTCACACGTACAGAACCACACTAGGCCCCAATTACTATTGTTTGTACCCCTAAAGGCAGGATGAGGAGTAGGAGGAGTTTGGAACAGGCAGCACCCTCAAATCTTCAGAAGTATGAGATGAACCCCAAAAACTTGGAAAGGTGTATCTCACACCTACCAACACAGACTATCCCGCAATTTAATTGATACCCAAAGGTTTTTATTGAATAGCGGAATAGAAAATATGATCAAAAAAAGTGTATGTATCTCACACGGACAGAACCACACTAGGCCCCAATTACTATTGTTTGTACCCCTAAAGGCAGGATAAGGAGTAGGAGGAGTTTGGAACAGGCAGCACCCTCAAATCTTCAGAAGTATGAGATGAACCCCAAAAACTTGGAAAGGTGTATCTGTAACGCTCCTGCGTTTTACGTATGATGTGGATTTTCAGCTGACACTAAGATGGTATTAAATCCTTTGGAAGGAGGCAATTCCACTATAAAGTCCAAGGACACAACTTCCCATGGAGTTTGGGGTATTGGTAGACTGCATAGTAGACCGGATGGTCTCATAGTGTCAATTTTGGACCTGGCACAGACATTGCATGAAGAGACGAATTTTTGTATAGATGTTTTCATGTCAGGCCACCAGAATTGCCTGGTAATCAGATTAAGAGTCTTTGTCATACCCATATGTCCTGCCATAGGCACATCATGCGATAATTCCAAGATCTTGGTGCGTATGGTAGGTGGTATGTAAAGTTTGTCGTTGTAGTAGAGGAAGCCTTCTGCATCAGTATTTAGTTGTGGTGGGGGTGAATCCAAACTTATACCATGCAAAACCTCTTCCTTCAAGGAACGGACAACTCCAATAATGCGTTTGTGAGGTATTATAGGAACGGAAGGGATTTCGAAGTAGTTTTCTTCAGTTAGTCGTGATAGTGCATCCGCCTTTTTGTTCTTATCTGCAGGTGTGTAGGTCACTAGGAAGTTAAACCTTAGAAAGAATAGTGACCATCGTACCTGTCGGTGTGAGAGAGTTTTGTTAGTCTGAAGATATTGGAGATTTTTATGGTCCGTGTATATAAGTATTGGTAATTGGGTGCCTTCGAGTAGATGTCGCCAATTCTCCAGAGCCAATTTTATAGCAAGCAGTTCCTTTTCACCCACGGGGTAATTTACCTCTGGACTGCTTAGGGATTTAGAAAAAAAGGCGACTGGATGAAGTGGTGAAGTGTGAGTTGGTCGTTGGGAGAGTATTGCTCCTACTGCCATGTTTGACGCATCTACTTCCAGAATGTATTGGAGGGATGGGTCTGGATGGCGTAGTATGGGAGCAGAAGTAAACCTTGTCTTTAACAGGTGAAAAGCTTTATTTGCTTCATCTGACCATTTGAATGTTTTTTTAATGCTAGTGAGCTGTGTGAGGGGTCTCACAATGGCAGAGAAGTTTCTAATGAACTTCCTGTAGAAATTCGAAAATCCAAGGAATCGCTGTAGCGCCTTGCGTGTGGTTGGTGTAGGCCAATCCTGAATGCAGGATATCTTACTCATGTCCATCTCGATTCCTGTTTTGGATATGATGTAGCCTAGAAACAGTACCTCTTCTTTATGAAACAAGCATTTTTTCAGTTTCACATAAAGGTTGTGTGCAAGCAATCTCGATAATACTAGTCTTACATGTCTTATGTGTTCAGACAGGGATCGTGAATATATAAGTATATCGTCCAGATATACCACAACACAGACATCTAGTAAGTCTCTGAAAATATCGTTTATAAATCGTTGAAAAACTGCAGGGGCGTTGCATAGCCCGAATGGCATTACAAGATATTCGAACAATCCGTATCTGGTTCTGAATGCAGTCTTCCACTCGTGTCCATCACGGATTCAAATGAGATTGTATGCTCCTTTCAGGTCCAATTTTGAAAAATAGGCAGCTCCACGCACCTGCTCAATGAGCTCAGGGATAAGCGGTAGAGGATAGCGATCTTTTATTGTAATAGCATTCAATTGCCTATAGTCGATGATAGGCCTGAGACTTGAGTCCTTATTGCGGACAAAAAAGAGTCCTGCTGCTGTGTAAGAAGTGGAAGGTCTAATAAAACCTTTTTCCAAATTCTCATCCAAATAGTCTTTGAGATGGGAAAGTTCATCCTGTGAAAGAGGATAAACATGACCGAACGGCAATTTGCTATTTGGGAGTAGATCAATGCTACAATCATAGTCTCGATGGGGAGGTAGTGCTTGAGCATTTTTCTCAAGAAAAACCTCAGAGAGATCCTGATAACATAGTGGTGCAATCTCATCTGTCACCACAGACAGGATCTTCCCGAAAGACGGGAGGTTACACGTACCCTCGCAATAGCAAGAGAGGAAGGTCAGGGTCCGTTCCTTCCAATCTATGGTTGGTTGATGTGTGTGCAACCAGGGAAGTCCCAAAACAATGGGAAAGTGGGGTGAAGGTATTAGATCGAAGGTAGTGGTCTCCATATGAGACCCGTTAGTAGTGACTAGCAGTGCCTGTGTCTGATCAGTGATCGGACCAGAGGATAAAGGAACACCGTTAATAAGACTCACTGAGACAGGTTTAAGTTTAGAAATAATAGGAACTTTATTTAAAGCAGCAAAACGTATGTCAATATAATTTCCACAAGATCCTGTGTCAATCATGGACTTAGTAGTAATCCTGTTCTGGTCCCACTGTAATGTTAAGCAAACAGAAAGATAAGGGTTAGTGATTGAAGTTGTCAATCCCCCTAGGAGGACATGTGAACACTCACCCTTCTTTTTGTAGACTAGGGGACAGACGTTTATCTTGTGATCCGGGGATGCACAGTACAAGCAGAGATTACCAGATCGTCTTCTGGCTCTTTCCATAATTGATAGAGGTGGGCGTATGGTTCCTACCTCCATAGGAACGGGTTCAACGGCCGAAATCCGAGAAGAACTGGATAATGGCATTCCCAATTTCTCAGCCTTTCTTTCTCGTAGTCTTCTATCTATGGTGATACTGAGTTGTATCAATGCATCCAGGGTTTTTGGCAGATCCGCTCGGGCGAGCTCGTCTTTAATGGCCTCTGATAGGCCAAGCCTAAATTGGGTTTTCATAGATGCATCATTCCATTCTGAATCAAGGGTCCATCTCTTGAATTCTGCGACAAAGTCTTCTACAGGTCTCCCACCTTGTTTCAAGGATCTTAATTGAAGATCGGCAGTACTCTGCCTATTAGGATCATCATATAGGCTAGTGAGTTCTGCTAGGAACAAGGCATAGGAGGTGAGAAGCTGATCGCTTTTCTCAAAAAGAGAGTCTGCACAGGCCCGAGGATCGCCTCTTAGGTAAGAAATAATAGAACAAACCGTAATGTGATCAGTAAGGTAGGTACAGGGTTTTAGCAAGAAAAGTAACTCACATGCGTTTTTAAATTCGCGAAATTTTTTGCGATCGCCTGTAAATACCAAAGGAGGATTTATTTTGGGTTCAGGGGACTGAGCAGTGGTAAGTTGTGTCAGTCTAATTACCTGCTGCGACAGAGCCTGATTGTCTTCTTTTAATTCAGCAAGTGCGTGTATTAACGCAGTTACTTGCTGTTTTAATTGTGTCATCTGAGTGGTTATTTCTGCTGAATCCATTTGTGGTTCGTTCAATCTGTAACGCTCCTGCGTTTTACGTATGATGTGGATTTTCAGCTGCAGAAATATTCCACTTCAGTAGTCATGTAGAGAAACGCTGAGACACCATTCCCAACTCTCAATGACTCATCATGTGTGGATGATCTCAATTCAGCAAGTAAATACACACACTCAATAAGATGTTTCCTAGAGTGACTTATGTATATAGTAACACAGTGATGATAGGCTGAAGAGACAGGTTGGGTAGAGATGGTAGATGACAGACACTTGAAAGGAAATGTTATTGAAAGTAAGATAGTAGCAGATGGGATGCAGATAGGTTTAGCAATCATGTATGGTAGTAGATGACAGAGTAGCAGGTGGACATACAAGAGAGATCAACCCAGTGCAAGAACAGGTGGTAGTAGGCTCAAGAGCTAGCAATCTTAGATAATGCAGATGTAGTAATAGTCCTTAGTATGCAGAGCTAGATAGTGTAAGCTTTAGTATAAAGGTTATAGAGGTTTCCCCTGTGGGGTACTTATCACTAATAGCAATGTAGCAGAGGAGAGGTTCGGCAAGAGCGGATGATCCGGTAGCGGGATACAGGGATCAGCGCAGCGTGGTTCCGACAGCGAGGTATGCTTGCAAGCATGAGAGCTTCAAGACAGGTTAGCATCAAGGCACAAAGCAGTTTGAACGAACACATGTGAGTGAGAGACGGCGATCTAAATAGCCATCCAGTCCGGCGCTCAGTGATGACAGCATCAGTCTTAAAGGTGTATGCGCACCTTACCAAAAGAGAATGGTGGGGCGCATACACTTATGAAAGAGTAATTAGGGTACCCAAAGGTACCAGAACATTACAGTATCTCACACGTACCAACACAGACTATCCCGCAATTTAATTGTTTATACCCAAAGGCTTTTATTGAATAGCGGAATAGAAAATATGATCAAAGAAAGTGTATGTATCTCACATGTACACAACCAGACTAGGCCCCAATTACTATTGTTTGTACCCCTAAAGGCAGGATGAGGAGTAGGAGGAGTTTGGAACAGGCAGCACACTCAAATCTTCAGAAGTATGAGATGAACCCCAAAAACTTGGAAAGGTGTATGTCACACCTACCAACACAGACTATCCCGCAATTTAATTGATACCCAAAGGTTTTTATTGAATAGCGGAATAGAAAATATGATCAAAAAAAGTGTATGTATCTCACACGTACACAACCAGACTAGGCCCCAATTACTATTGTTTGTACCCCTAAAGGCAGGATGAGGAGTAGGAGGAGTTTGGAACAGGCAGAACCCTCAAATCTTCAGAAGTATGAGATGAACCCCAAAAACTTGGAAAGGTGTATCTCACACCTACCAACACAGACTATCCCGCAATTTAATTGTTTATACCCAAAGGTTTTTATTGAATAGCGGAATAGAAAATATGATCAAAAAAAGTGTATGTATCTCACATGTACACAACCAGACTAGGCCCCAATTACTATTGTTTGTACCCCTAAAGGCAGGATGAGGAGTAGGAGGAGTTTGGAACAGGCAGCACACTCAAATCTTCAGAAGTATGAGATGAACCCCAAAAACTTGGAAAGGTGTATCTCACACCTACCAACACAGACTATCCCGCAATTTAATTGATACCCAAAGGTTTTTATTGAATAGCGGAATAGAAAATATGATCAAAAAAAGTGTATGTATCTCACACGTACACAACCAGACTAGGCCCCAATTACTATTGTTTGTACCCCTAAAGGCAGGATGAGGAGTAGGAGGAGTTTGGAACAGGCAGCACCCTCAAATCTTCAGAAGTATGAGATGAACCCCAGAAACTTGGAAAGGTGTATCTCACACCTACCAACACAGACTATCCCGCAATTTAATTGATACCCAAAGGTTTTTATTGAATAGCGGAATAGAAAATATGATCAAAAAAAGTGTATGTATCTCAGACGGACAGAACCACACTAGGCCCCAATTACTACTGTTTGTACCCCTAAAGGCAGGATGAGGAGTAGGAGGAGTTTGGAACAGGCAGCACCCTCAAATCTTCAGAAGTATGAGATGAACCCCAAAAACTTGGAAAGGTGTATCTCACACCTACCAACACAGACTATCCCGCAATTTAATTGTTTATACCCAAAGGTTTTTATTGAATAGCGGAATAGAAAATATGATCAAAAAAAGTGTATGTATCTCACACATACACAACCAGACTAGGCCCCAATTACTATTGTTTGTACCCCTAAAGGCAGGATGAGGAGTAGGAGGAGTTTGGAACAGGCAGCACCCTCAAATCTTCAGAAGTATGAGATGAACCCCAAAAACTTGGAAAGGTGTATCTCACACCTACCAACACAGACTATCCCGCAATTTGTATGTATCTTGTATGTATGTATCTCACACGTACACAACCAGACTAGGCCCCAATTACTATTGTTTGTACCCCTAAAGGCAGGATGAGGAGTAGGAGGAGTTTGGAACAGGCGGCACCCTCAAATCTTCAGAAGTATGAGATGAACCCCAAAAACTTGGAAAGGTGTATCTCACACCTACCAACACAGACTTGGAAAGGTGTATCTCACACGTACCAACACAGACTATCCCGCAATTTAATTGTTTATAACCAAAAGTTTTTATTGAATAGCGGAATAGAAAATATGATCAAACAAAGTGTATGTATCTCACACGTACACAACCAGACTAGGCCCCAATTACTATTGTTTGTACCCCTAAAGGCAGGATGAGGAGTAGGAGGAGTTTGGAACAGGCAGCACCCTCAAATCTTTAGAAGTATTGTTTGTACCCCTAAAGGCAGGATGAGGAGTAGGAGGAGTTTGGAACAGGCAGCACCCTCAAATCTTCAGAAGTATGAGATGAACCCCAAAAACTTGGAAAGGTGTATCTCACACCTACCAACAAAGACTTGGAAAGGTGTATCTCACACGTACCAACACAGACTATCCCGCAATTTAATTGTTTATACCCAAAGGTTTTTATTGAATAGCGGAATAGAAAATATGATCAAAAAAAGTGTATGTATCTCACACGTACACAACCAGACTAGGCCCCAATTACTATTGTTTGTACCCCTAAAGGCAGGATGAGGAGTAGGAGGATTTTGGAACAGGCAGCACCCTCAAATCTTCAGAAGTATGAAATGAACCCCAAAAACTTGGAAAGGTGTATCTCACACCTACCAACACAGACTATCCCGCAATTTGTATGTATCTTGTATGTATGTATCTCACACGTACACAACCAGACTAGGCCCCAATTACTATTGTTTGTACCCCTAAAGGCAGGATGAGGAGTAGGAGGAGTTTGGAATAGGCAGCACCCTCAAATCTTCAGAAGTATGAGATGAACCCCAAAAACTTGAAAAGGTGTATCTCACACCTACCAACACAGACTATCCCGCAATTTAATTGATACCCAAAGGTTTTATTGAATAGCGGAATAGAAAATATGATCAAAAAAAGTGTAAGTATCTCACATGTACAGAACCACACTAGTCCCCAATTACTATTGTTCGTACCCCTAAAGGCAGGATGAGGAGTAGGAGGAGTTTGGAACAGGCAGCACCCTCAAATCTTCAGAAGTATGAGATGAACCCCAAAAACTTGGAAAGGTGTATCTCACACGTACCAACACAGACTATCCCGCAATTTAATTGTTTATTCCCAAAGGTTTTTATTGAATAGTGGAATAGAAAAAATGATCAAAAAAAGTGTATGTATCTCACACGTACACAACCAGACTAGGCCCCAATTACTATTGTTTGTACCCCTAAAGGCAGGATGAGGAGTAGGAGGAGTTTGGAACAGGCAGCACCCTCAAATCTTCAGAAGTATGAGATGAACCCCAAAAACTTGGAAAGGTGTATCTCACACCTACCAACACAGACTATCCCGCAATTTAATTGATACCCAAAGGAGAACCCAGTGGTTAAGAAGATCAGGAGCCGAGGGCACTTGGGGGCGGGGTCTGAGCATGGCCACGTGAGGACGCTCCGAAACAACGAGCTCCGGACCTCTCCTCGCCGGACCCGACAATTAACAGCGAGTTAACTCCAGCATGACCCCCGGCAAAGAGAGAGGAGGAAAGCGGGGGACGCGCTCCACTGCCCGCACATCCAGCAAAAAAAGGAAGGGGGAGGCGATTGCCCAATTCTTTCGATCCCCTCAACAAACAAGCATGGCGGATCTGAGCGTCATCCCAGCGGGAAACAGCAGACAGGAGGAGGGCGGAGAGAGAGACCTGAACCACACTGAGAAACCTATGCTAAACACGGTACCTCTATCTACGATGGCTACCTCACCGGGCTCAGAAGGATCAGACCATCATTGGCAGATGCCGCAACCGCAGACAGATCCAGAGATCCGGGCACTGTTGAGAGCTCTCCCGACACGTTCGGAGATAGAGTCATTGGTGCTCCGCATTGAGGAAACACACCGGCGGGATCTGCAGGCGGTGAAGGCGGAAGTACAGGCGGCTTCGGAGAGGATACAGGCAGGTGAGTTATCTGCCTCAGCTTTGGAAGCAAGAGTAACAGCACTGGAAAAAGCACAGAGGGAATCAGCCAGCATGGGTATTTCCGCTCAGCTACATTTAGAGGATATAGAGGACAGGAGCAGACGAAATAATCTAAGGATAAGAGGCATACCAGAGACCATAGGAAGAGAAGGTATAAGGGAGACAGTGGCGGCCATCTTCCAAAAAGTTCTGGGCTCGGACATCCCAGAGACGCTAGAGTTGGATAGAGTCCACAGAGCCCTGGGACCTAGATCCACCAACCCAGACAGACCGAGGGACGTGATATGCAGAGTACATCATTTTACTCAAAAGGAAACAATACTGCGGAAAGCTTGGGATCTGAAGACAATCGATCTGGATGGCGCGGCTATTAAAATCTTGCCAGATCTTTCAAAAGCAACGCTTCAACGCAGAGCTATCCTACGGCCAGCATTAGATGTTGCTCGTCGGGCAGGGTGCACGTATCGATGGGGATATCCCCTGGCAGTATTCCTACGGAAAGGCACCCTCACATTTACACTGAGGTCACCATCAGAGTTACCAGCTTTTTTTGCCTTTTTAGAAGTAAACCCTATTCAGATCCAGGACTGGCTGACTGTATCACCCCGCACAGAAAGAAGACAGAGGGAAGAAATATCCCATGGAGGTCACAATTATTACCCCCAAAGGCTACAGGTGGAACCCCAAGCTGAACTGGTGGATGGGTCGCGTGAGTCATAACTTTAAATACGATAAACTATACCTTATGTAAAAATACCATGTGGTTTGTAGTAACTTTGGTAACTATATAGCTTGAGGCTATGTGGAGTTAGCAAACCTGTGGATTTGGGGGGAGCGGGGAGGGATGGTGGAGGGGAGGCATGATGTCAGCTCAACGTCCTCCGATATGGAACTAGACTGATACGTGGGACTGATAAGAATAACGAGATTGGAAGAACACAGTCATAACAAGCGGGAGTGATGAAGGATGAAAAGGTCATAAGACAGTATCAGCAAAAATCAAATGCAGAAAAGGAGGAATTATTTGATGAACTGGCAACAGGTGGACTAGGGAGGGGGAGGGAGATACATGTTGGGAAATTCCTTTTTTTTTTTTTTTTTTGAAGACGAATAGCTCCTATGGAAATGATGTATAATAATTTGATGTATAGGTGGGGTAGGCGAGGTGGTTAAGTGAGAGGGGGAGGGGTTTTCTTTCTATCCCCTTGGTTCTGGAAAATGGGGACATACTAGGAGGAGGAGTGGAGGTAAAGGGAAGTCCTGGTTACGAACCCCTGAATGTTGAAACGGGGAAGGGATACACATATGAGAGGTATTTAAAGTAAAGTAATAAAATGGATAGGTCATTAGTGCTGTTAGGGGGGGGGACGGGGGAAAGTGCGGGGGTGTGGGGAGGGAGAGGGCTGGGGAAAGGGGAATGCCGCCTATATATGACCTGACTTACATCAGACACCCTATGGGAAATAAGTTTTGCCCCACGTTAGCCCTTAGCATGAGCCCTGCCCCACCATCTCTCGGTTGGACTACTTTCTTATCCCGCACGCACAACTACATTCAGTACAATCAGTGAAGATAGGGTCCATAACATGGTCAGATCATGCACCATTGACTCTCATATATAAATTACAAGAGACTCCACTTTCTAGATCACAAACATGGACTATGAATACAAGCCTCTTACAGGATGTAAATGTGGTTACAGAGATAGAAAGAGAACTCAATTCCTACTTCCACATTAATGCAGAAGGAGAGACAGGCATGGGAGTAGTATGGGAGGCCCATAAGGCTGTGATCAGGGGAATCCTTATCAAACATGGAGCACGGCTCAAGAAACTCTGGACACAGCATATGACACAACTTCTTCAAACATTACACGAGTTGGAATCAAAACACAAACATGCACCCAATGATGAAGGATTAAAGAAATTAACCAGTACACATAAACAGATAGTAGACCTTATGCAACATAAAGCCAAAGTAGCACTTCAGAGAGGCCGTAAGGCAGTGTATGAATCGGGAGATAAATGTGGGAAGATGCTGGCACGTACTATTGGTGATACAAGAGGGAGGGCTTATATCCCTAAACTTATAACCTCAACAGGCCAAAAAGCTGAAAGACCTGAGGATATAGTAAAAGAATTCCGGAATTACTATCAAGTACTTTATAATCTGAGAGAACAGCCTGTGACATCAGAGGAAATGGCTAACTACCTCGCAAAAATCCGGTATGCCTTGCCTGCCGGAAGAGGCGAGGGAAGATTTATCAGCCAAAATATCTTTGGGGAAATTACAGACAGCAATTAAAAAAACTAAAGTAGGGAAAGCACCGGGGCCGGATGGATTCCCAATATCATATTATAAGACCTTTTTTTCTGTTTTAGGCCAGCGAATGATTGATCTGTTCAATGAATAAAGTTCAAAAACACCCCTACATAGAGATATGTTGCGTGCACATATATCAGTACTTCCAAAAGAAGGAAAAGATCCAACAGCATGCCCCAGCTACAGACCCATATCGTTACTGAACGTGGATTTGAAACTTTTCTCAAAAATCATTGCCACCAGATTACAAACTTATCTACCTTCTTTGATACATCTAGACCAGGTGGGCTTTGTACCCACTCGAGAGGCACGGGACAACACGGTGAAGGCCTTAAATCTTCTGCATCTGGCCCACGAATCCAAACAGGCATGTGCCTTCGTGGGAACAGATGCAGAAAAGGCTTTCAACCGTGTAAGTTGGAAGTTCATGTTTACAGTTTTACAATACATAGGGGTTGGTCATAGGATGAGAGATTGGATCTCGCAACTGTACTCTAACCCCACAGCCCGGGTTAAGGCGAATGGGGTTCTGTCTGAGGAGTTTAGGATTTTAAATGGTACAAGACAGGGCTGTCCATTATCTCCCCTGTTATTCACACTTACGTTAGAGCCCTTCCTCTGCACCATCCGGAATAACCCAGACATCAGCGGTATAAAAACGGCGGGTACCCAACAGAAGCTCTCAGCATATGCAGATGATATGTTATTTACCATCACAAAACCCCTAATATCCCTTCCAAACCTATTACAGGAATTTCGTCTTTATGGAGCACTGTCAAATTTAAAGATTAATTTTGGAAAATCTGAGGCTATGGGAATAGGGACACCCCCATCCCTCACAACATTATTATACACTAACTTTAATTTAAAATGGACAAAAGTTGCTTTAAAATACCTGGGGACCCGGCTGCCCCCGGAACCTTCTAAGGTATATACACTCAATTACCCACCTCTCCTGAGTAAAATCTGCGAGCAATTGCGAAAATGGCAAACGGGACTGAGTTCCTGGTTCGGAAGGTGTAATATACTAAAAATGACAATTCTCCCAAAATTTCTATACCTGCTACAGGCTCTACCCATTTCGATTCCACCGGGGTATTTTAGACAGATACAGAGAGCATTTTCAAGATTTATTTGGTCCAAGCGGAGACCAAGAATACAGAAATACCTCCTTTCTTTGCCTAAGGAAAAGGGAGGATTAGCGGTACCAGATCTGTCAAAATATTACCAGGCGGCACACTTGAGCAGACTTATAGATTGGTGCCGTCACAAAGAGACAAAAATTTGGCCTAACATAGAACAAGCGCAATGTGAAATACCACTTAATAGATCACCATGGTGCATAGGTACATTGCCCGGGGATATGATGCGACATCCAACAGTGGGGACAACAATTCGGATATGTGCTAAACTTTTTTCTAAACTAGCCATTTCTTCAAAATATTCTCCATTGACACCTATATTGGGAAACCCAAGGTTTACCCCGGGTTATCAGGATGGGCGGTTCTGAAGCTTGAGGAGGGCGGGGATATTTCTGGCCTCTCATTTCATGGAATCAGGAAACTGGGTATCAGTAAATACTCTGACTACTCAGGGAGGGAGATATGGATTAGATCAGTGGAGGGCACTCCAATTAAAACATTTCTTACAATCATTACCCCTCCCTGAGGAGTTTGATAAAATACCTACCTTCTTCGAGAATATGTGTGCACAAACAGGCACGGTATCTCATGTACTTTCAAAGACTTATTCTTTGATAGTTACTCCAAACTCAGAGTACAGACCCCAATATATTAACAAATGGGAGAAAGAACTGAATTATAAATTTACAACTAAACAATTACAACATATATTTAAATTCACGTTTAAATCCTCCATATGTACACGAACTCAGGAGACAAACTATAAATTATTGTCCAGATGGTATTACACGCCGACACACCTCCATGCAATCTCGCCACAAATGTCGGAAAAATGTTGGAGATGTGAGGAGGGAAAAGGGACCCTACTGCACATCTTTTGGAAATGTCCTAGGTTAGAGGGGTTTTGGAGACAAATAAGAGAGGTAGCACAGAGATTCATGGAACAAATAATACCAGACGACCCAATATTCTTGCTCTTTCATGCTCCAGATATATCGGGCAGACAATATAAACGATCAATCCTGCGTCATTTTCTGGATTCAGCTAAGGCATGTATCCCACTGAGATGGAGAGACACTAACCCCCCGACCATTAGGATGTGGAGGGATAAAGTAGAGGAAATAAACAAATTTGAAGATTTGATTTTTTTCAACACAAGACGGTCATGAGCAATACACTAAAAAATGGTCATTATGGAATCAGTTCATGGCATCAGATGAAGGGAGGGCCATGTTTGTGGACCCTTAAAAAGGAACTTGGGGGAGAATGAGGTTTGCCGTTCTAACCCCCCCCCCCCCTTTTTTTTTTGGTGGTAGTTTTAGAGGCACTTTTCACACAACAAGATCTTGAGGGAAGGAACAGGTCACTGAAAGGGATGGGATTATAATAGTACATCCAAGTAAATCACTAGAAGGGAACAGGTAGATAAAAAGGGCACTGAGATTATAGGGTTAAGATGAAAGCAAGAAAACAGGAACACACAAATAGACACGGAACACATAATACAGAAGTAATACAAGGGAATAAGAATACTAGGACACAAGCACGGAGGGAGATTTACTTTTTTTTTTTTTTTTTTAGGGAATAAGCAGACACCCAAGAGCACTGAGATTGCAGTGTTGAGATGAAAGTAAGAAAATAGGAACACATAAATTGACATGGAACAAATAACTAAGAGAAATATAAAGGAATAGGAATAATACGACACAGGCACGGTGGGCACAAATTAAATAATAATTGTTTTTTTTTTTTTGTTCCCTGGAGGGGGAGGGGAATAGGGGACTATCATGGATGGAAGGTCTCAGTTTGTCCTTTAGTAATGATGCGTTTGGGAGTAGATGGAAGTGGGAATAGAGGTCAGCTTCCTGCTCCCCCCTGAGGTCTATGTAAATCGATGGGAGGTATAGTGAGCAGACGTCGGACGGAGGAGGGAAGAGGGACAGGTTCTAAGAAAAAAGAAAAAAGAAAAGAGAAAAAAAAAACAGAGGTAATGGGGTGAGAGGTGGGATGAGGTCCTAGACTTTCTGGGTGGTGGTGTTTCACCTCTGAAGGATAAATGGGTGATGAATTAAAATATAAATGGGTAAACAGTTGTGGAAAATTCCCCTTTTTTTTTTTTTTTTTTCTTTCTTCTCTTTTTCTCCCTTTTTTTTCCTCTCTTTCTCTTTCTTTTTTTTTTTTTAGAATCTATTAGAAATAAATTTTAAAAATTTATATTTGAGACATTGGAGAACTCCGATGGAGAGTAAAAACAGGTTTAGATCAAATATGAAAATGCTTTTTTTTTTCTTGGCCTTTTTTTCTTTTTCTTTATGTACTTGTGAAAAATGAAAGCATATGATAGACTGTATAACCAGAAAATATGTATATTGATGTGAGGTTTCTCCTTTGTTCCATTTATTATAATAAATAAATAAAATTAAAAAAAAAAAAAAAAAAGAAATGTTCATATATGGCACTTTATATGTTAGATTCATTTAAATAGTTTTCCTATTTTTAGTGTGGCACTGTTTTTATTTTAATTTAGTTTATGACTGCCTGTCTCATTTCTTGAGGTGCTAAAATGGCAGGGCAGTACAAACCCCCCTCCCCAAATAACCAATTTTTGGGAAGTAGACACCCCAAGGAATTTGCTGTGAGGCATCTTGAGTCTATTGAATATTTCATTTTTTTTTGTCACAAGTGATTAAAAAATTATGAAAAAAGAAAAAAATGAAATATCGCCCACACATGCCATAGGTACTGCATTTGTGAAAATACACCCCAAAATACATTCTGCTGCTTCTCCTGAGTATGGGGATACCACATGTGTGGGACTTTTTGGCAGTCTAGCGTGCACAGGACCCTAAAAACCAATCACTGCCTTAAGGCTTTCTAAGGGTGTAAATTGTGGATTTCACTCCACACTACCTATCACAGTTTCAGAGGCCATGAAATGTCAAGATAGCACAAAACTCCCCCAAATGACCCCCTTTACAGAAATTAGACACTCTAAGCTATTCGCTGAGAGGCATGTTGAGTAATTTGCAGCTCTCGCTTTTTGTCACAAAATAGAAAATGAAACAAAATATATATTTTCCATTTCTTTCTTCATTTTCCAAAACAAAAGAGAGTTGCAAAATACTCACCATGCCTCTTAGCAAATACCTTGGGGTGTCTACTTTCTGAAAAGGGGTCATTTGGGGTGGTTTTGTGCTGTCATGGCATTTCATGGCATCCGAAACTGTGATAGGTAGTGAAACCAACAATTTACGCCCTTAGAAAGAGGGCAGTGATTGGTTTTCGGGGTCCTGTACATTGCCACACTGCCAAAAAGTCTCACACATGTGGTATCCCTGTTCTCAGGAAAAGCAGCAGAATGTATTTTGGGGTGAATTTTACATATAACCATAACATGTTTGAGCAATATAAGTGACCAGAACAAAAATGTTATAATTTTCCCAAAACTTGTGGAAAAATATAAAATATTCCATGGACTCAACATGCCTCTCAGCAAATAGCTTGGGGTGTCTACTTTCCAAAATGGGGTCATTGGGGGAGGGGGGTTGTGCTATCATTTCAGGGCCTTCAATGTGATAGATAGTGAGCAAAGAAAATTAGCAATTTATACCCTTAGAAAGCCTGAAGGCAGTGATTGGTTTTTGGGGCCCTGTACACGGCTAGGCTCCAAAAAAGTCCCACACATGGGGTATCCCTGTACTAAGGAGAAGCAGCAGTATGTATTTTGGGGTATAATTCAACATATACCCATGGCATGTGTGAGAAATATATAATTTAATAACTAGGGTTGAGGGAACCCAGACTGTATTGTTTGTGTTCGTACCAGACTTTTGGGTATTCGGTACCCGGACCCGAACCTGGACATTTCACTGTATGTTCGGGTACTGTCCGTTGTTCGGTAACGTTATTTTAATGTTTTGGTGCGGTTTTAATGGCACGCTTTCAACAGGTGCAAGGTAGCCAATCAGCAAGCGTTTAACTAGTGTGCCCTAGAAGCCATCACAGCCATGTCTACTAATGGCCTGGCTGTGATGGGCCAGTGCAGAATGTGACCCAGACTCTATATAAGCTGGAGTCACACAGTGCCACGCATCATTCTGCTAATACTACTATAGGGAGAGGTTCCTGACTGCTGCTGCTGAGGGAGAGATAGGGCTTTACTATAGGGCGAGGCTGGAGAGATTGCTTGTAGGTAAAGCATAGGAGGAACAATCTGCTTTATCATACAGCGATCTAAATTGATTTGATTTTGTGGGGTGCAGTGAAGGATTTTTTTGCCCGGAGGGAGAATGGAGTTTACTGTAGGGCCAGGCTGGAAAGATTGCTTCTAGAGAAAGCATAGATAGGAACAATCTGCTTTAATAAGACAGCAATCTACATTGATTGTATTTTGTGGGGGTGCAGTGAACGATCTTTATGCCCTGACCTGAGCCAAGTGAGGAGAAGGGAGAAACAAAAAAATGTTATCAGTCTGTTAGCCTTTCGGTGCTGCACATTTCATGCAACCTCGGTGAATATGTGTGTGCTAAATCTGCATTTAAAAAAGAAAAAACATTTTTTCTTACATATTTTACTTTAAAGACTCTATGTCTGACAGACATTGCTTTTCTAACCTGCTCTTCAAAAAGCACCAATGTGAGGGGAAAATAATTCTTTTATAGTATTTAGGGTAAAAAAAATATTTTTCAGTTTTTCATTCATACATTACAGTGAGATACACCCATTGCATACTGTTGTATTGCGCCTTGCAATAAAAAAAAAAACTAAGGGACAAAAAAAGTTGATTGCGGCCCTGTCTGCATATGTTACAGTGAGATACACCCATTGCATACTGTTGTATTGCGCTGTGCAATAAAAAAAACATTTAGGGGACAAAAAAAGTTGATTGCGGCCCTGTCTGCATATGTTACAGTGAGATACACCCTTTGCATACTGTTGAATTGTGCCTTGCAATAAAAAAAACTATTTAGGGGACAAAAAAGTTGATTGTGGCCCTGTCTGCATATGTTACAGTGAGATACACCCATTGCATACTGTTGTATTGCGCCGTGCAATAAAAAAACATTTAGGGGTAAAAAAAGTTGATTGAGGCCCTGTCCGCGTATGTTACAGTGAGATACACCCATTGCATACTGTTGAATTGCGCCTTGCAATAAGAAAAACTATTTAGGGGGACAAAAGAGTTTATTTCTGCCCTGTCCGCGTATGTTACAGTGAGATACACCCATTGCATACTGTTGAATTGCGCCTTGCAATAAAAAAACTATTTAGGGGACAAAAAAAGTTGATTGCGGCCATGTCCACATATGTTACAGTGAGATACACCCATTGCATACTGTAGTATTGCGCTGTGCAATAAAAAAAACATTTAGGGGCAAAAAAAGTTGATTGCGGCCCCTTCCGCATATGTTACAGTGAGATACACCCATTGCATACTGTTGTATTGCGGCCTTGCAATAAAAAAAACTAGGGGACAAAAAAAGTTGATTGCGGCCCTGTCTGCATATGTTACAGTGAGATACACCCATTGCATATTGTTGTATTGCGCTGTGCAATAAAAAAAACATTTAGGGGCAAAAAAAGTTGATTGCGGAACCTTCCGCGTATGTTACAGTGAGATACACCCATTGCGTACTGTTAAACTGTGCCTAGCAAAAAAAAACTATTTAGGGGACAAAAAAGTTGATTGCGGCCCTGTCTGCATATGTTACAGTGAGATACACCTATTGCATACTGTTGTATTGCGCCGTGCAATAAAAAAAACATTTAGGGGCAAAAAAAGTTGATTGCGGCCCTGTCCGCGTATGTTACAGTGAGATACACCCATTGCATACTGTTGAATTGCGCCCTACAATAACAAAACTATTTAGGGGACAAAAAAATTGATTGCGGCCCTGTCCACGTATGTTACAGTGAGATACACCCATTGCATACTGTTGAATTGTGCCTTGCAATAAAAAAACTATTTAGGGGACAAAAAAAGTTGATTGCGGCCCTGTCTGCATATGTTACAGTGAGATACACCGATTGCATACTGTAGTATTGCGCTGTGCAATAAAAAAAACTATTTAGGGGCAAAAAAAGTTGATTGCGGCCCCTTCCGCGTATGTTACAGTGAGATACACCCATTGCGTACTGATGAATTGTGCCTCGCAATAAAAAAAACCTATTTAGGGGACAAAAAAAAGTTGATTGCGGCCCTGTCTGCATATGTTACAGTGAGATACACCTATTGCATACTGTTGTATTTCGCCGTGCAATAAAAAAACCATTTAGGGGCAAAAAAAGTTGATTGCGGCCCTGTCCGCGTATGTTACAGTGAGATACACCCATTGCATACTGTTGAATTGCACCTTGCAATAAGAAAAACTATTTAGGGGACAAAAGAGTTTATTTCTGCCCTGTCCGCGTATGTTACAGTGAGATACACCCATTGCATACTGTTGAATTGCGCCTTGCAATAAGAAAAACTATTTAGGGGACAAAAGAGTTTATTGCTGCCCTGTCCGCGTATGTTACAGTGAGATACACCTATTGCATACTGTTGTATTGCGCCGTGCAATAAAAAAAACATTTAGGGGCAAAAAAAGTTGATTGCGGCCCTGTCCGCGTATGTTACAGTGAGATACACCCATTGCATACAGTTGAATTGCGCCCTACAATAAAAAAACTATTTAGGGGACAAAAAAAATTGATTGCGGCCCTGTCCGCGTATGTTACAGTGAGATACACCCATTGCATACTGTTGAATTGTGCCTTGCAATAAAAAAACTATTTAGGGGACAAAAAAAGTTGATTGCGGCCCTGTCTGCATATGTTACAGTGAGATACACCGATTGCATACTGTAGTATTGCGCTGTGCAATAAAAAAAACATCTAGGGGCAAAAAAAGTTGATTGCGGCCCTGTCCGCGTATGTTACAGTGAGATACACCCATTGCATACTGTTGTATTGCGGCCTTGCACCTATTGCACCTAAAAGTTGATTGCGGCAACTTTCTGCATATGTTACAGTGAGATACACCCATCGCATACTGTTGTATTGCGGCCTTGCAATAAAAAAAACTAGGGGACAAAAAAAGTTGATTGCGGCCCTGTCTGCATATGTTACAGTGAGATACACCCATTGCATATTGTTGTATTGCGCTGTGCAATAAAAAAACCATTTAGGGGCAAAAAAAGTTGATTGCGGCCCCTTCCGCGTATGTTACAGTGAGATACACCCATTGCGTACTGTTAAACTGTGCCTAGCAAAAAAAAACTATTTAGGGGACAAAAAAGTTGATTGCGGCCCTGTCTGCATATGTTACAGTGAGATACACCTATTGCATACTGTTGTATTGCGCCGTGCAATAAAAAAACATTTAGGGGCAAAAAAAGTTGATTGCGGCCCTGTCCGCGTATGTTACAGTGAGATACACCCATTGCATACTGTTGAATTGCGCCCTACAATAAAAAAACTATTTAGGGGACAAAAAAATTGATTGCGGCCCTGTCCACGTATGTTACAGTGAGATACAACGATTGCATACTGTAGTATTGCGCTGTGCAATAAAAAAAACATTTAGGGGCAAAAAAAGTTGATTGCGGCCCTGTCCGCGTATGTTACAGTGAGATACACCCATTGCATACTGTTGTATTGCGGCCTTGCACCTATTGCACCTAAAAGTTGATTGCGGCAACTGTCTGCATATGTTACAGTGAGATACACCCATTGCATATTGTTGTATTGCGCTGTGCAATAAAAAAAAACATTTAGGGGCAAAAAAAGTTGATTGCGGCCCCTTCCGCGTATGTTACAGTGAGATAAACCCATTGCATACTGTTGTATTGCGGCCTTGCAATAAAAAAAAACTAGGGGACAAAAAAGTTGATTGCGGCCCTGTCTGCATATGTTACAGTGAGATACACCCATTGCATATTGTTGAATTGCGCTGTGCAATAAAAAAAACATTTAGGGGCAAAAAAAGTTGATTGCGGCCCCTTCCGCGTATGTTACAGTGAGATACACACATTGCGTACTGTTAAACTGTGCCTAGCAAAAAAAAAACTATTTAGGGGACAAAAGAGTTTATTGCTGCCCTGTCCGCGTATATTACACTGAGATACACCCATTGCATACTGTTGAATTGCGCCTTGCAATAAAAAACTATTTAGGGGACAAAAAAAGTTGATTGCGGCCCTGTCTGCATATGTTACAGTGAAATACACCCATTGCATACTGTAGTATTGCGCTGTGCAATAAAAAAAACATTTAGGGGCAAAAAAAGTTGATTGCGGCCCTGTCCGCATATGTTACAGTGAGATACACCCATTGCATACTGTTGTATTGCGGCCTTGCAATAAAAAAAACTAGGGGACAAAAAAAGTTAATTGCGGCACTGTCTGCATATGTTACAGTGAGATACACCCATTGCATATTGTTGTATTGTGCTGTGCAATAAAAAAAATATTTAGGGGCAAAAAAAGTTGATTGCGGCCCCTTCCGCGTATGTTACAGTGAGATACACCCATTGCGTACTGTTGAATTGTGCCTTGCAATAAAAAAAACTATTTAGGGGATGAAAAAAGTTGATTGCGGCCCTGTCTGCATATGTTACAGTGAGATACACCCATTGGATACTGTTGAATTGCGGCTTGCAATAAGAAAAACTATTTAGGGGACAAAAGAGTTTATTTCTGCCCTGTCCGCGTATGTTACAGTGAGATACACCCATTGCATAACGTTGAATTGCGTCTTGCAATAAGAAAAATGATTTAGGGGACAAAAAAAGTTAATTGCGGCACTGTCCGCGTATGTTACAGTGAGATACACCCATTGCATACTGTTTTATTGCGCTGTGCAATAAAAAAACTATTTAGGGGACAAAAAAAGTTGATTGCGGCCCTGTCTGCATATGTTACAGTGAGATACACCTATTGCATACTGTTGTATTGCGCCTTGCAAAAAAAACTATTTAGGGGACAAAAAAAGTTGATTGCGGCCCTGTTCGCGTATGGTACAGTGAGATAAACCCATTGCATACTGTTGAATTGCGCCTTGCAATAAAAAAACATTTAGGGGCAAAAAAAGTTGATTGAGGCCCTGTCCGCGTATGTTACAGTGAGATACACCCATTGCATACTGTTGAATTGCGCCTTGCAATAAGAAAAACTATTTAGGGGACAAAAGAGTTTATTGCTGCCCTGTCCGCGTATGTTACAGTGAGATACAAGCATTGCATACTGTTGAATTGCGCCTTGCAATAAAAAAAATATTTAGGGGACAAAAAAAGTTGGTTGCGGCCCTGTCTGCATAAGTTACAGTGAGATACAACCTTTGCATACTGTTGAATTGTGCCTTGCAATAAAAAAACTATTTAGGGGACAAAAAAGTTGATTGCGGCCCTGTCTGCATATGTTACAGTGAGATACACCCATTGCATACTGTTGTAATGCGCCTTGCAATAAAAAAAACATTTAGGGGCAAAAAAAGTTGATTGCGGCCCTGTCCGCGTATGTTACAGTGAGATACACCCATTGCATACTGTTGAATTGCGCCTTGCAATAAGAAAAACTATTTTGGGGACAAAAGAGTTTATTTCTGCCCTGTCCGCGTATGTTACAGTGAGATACACCCATTGCATACTGTTGAATTGCGCCTTGCAATAAGAAAAACTATTTAGGAGGACAAAAGAGTTTATTTCTGCCATGTCCACATATGTTACAGTGAGATACACCCATTGCATACTGTTGAATTGCGCCTTGCAATAAAAAAACTATTTAGGGGACAAAAAAAGTTGATTGCGGCCCTGTCTGCATATGTTACAGTGAGATACACCCATTGCATACTGTAGTATTGCGCTGTGCAATAAAAAAAACATTTAGGGGCAAAAAAAGTTGATTGCGGCCCTGTCCGCGTATGTTTCAGTGAGATACACCCATTGCATACTGTTGTATTGCGGCCTTGCAATAAAAAAAACTAGGGAACAAAAAAAGTTGATTGCGGCCCTGTCTGCATATGTTACAGTGAGATACACCCATTGCATATTGTTGTATTGCGCTGTGCAATAAAAAAAACATTTAGGGGCAAAAAAAGTTGATTGCGGCCCCTTCCGCGTATGTTACAGTGAGATACACCCATTGCGTACTGTTAAATTGTGCCTAGCAAAAAAAAAACTATTTAGGGGACAAAAAAGTTGATTGCGGCCCTGTCTGCATATGTTACAGTGAGATACACCTATTGCATACTGTTGTATTGCGCCGTGCAATAAAAAAACCATTTAGGGGCAAATAAAGTTGATTGCGGCCCTGTCCGCGTATGTTACAGTGAGATACACCCATTGCATACTGTTGAATTGCGCCCTACAATAAAAAAACTATTTAGGGGACAAAAAAAATTGATTGCGGCCCTGTCCGCGTATGTTACAGTGAGATACACCCATTGCATACTGTTGAATTGTGCCTTGCAATAAAAAAACTATTTAGGGGACAAAAAAAGTTGATTGCAGCCCTGTCTGCATATTTTACAGTGAGATACACCGATTGCATACTGTAGTATTGCGCTGTGCAATAAAAAAAACATTTAGGGGCAAGAAAAGTTGATTGCGGCCCTGTCCGCGTATGTTACAGTGAGATACACCCATTGCATACTGTTGTATTGCGGCCTTGCACCTACTGCACCTAAAAGTTGATTGCGGCAACTGTCTGCATATGTTACAGTGAGATACACCCATTGCATATTGTTGTATTGCGCTGTGCAATAAAAAAAACATTTAGGGGCAAAAAAAGTTGATTGCGGCCCCTTCCGCGTATGTTACAGTGAGATACACCCATTGCGTACTGATGAATTGTGCCTTGCAATAAAAAAAACTATTTAGGGGACAAAAAAAAGTTGATTGCGGCCCTGTCTAGATATGTTACAGTGAGATACACCTATTGCATACTGTTGTATTGCGCCGTGCAATAAAAAAAACATTTAGGGGCAAAAAAAGTTGATTGCGGCCCTGTCCGCGTATGTTACAGTGAGATACACCCATTGCATACTGTTGAATTGCACCTTGCAATAAGAAAAACTATTTAGGGTACAAAAGAGTTTATTTTTGCCCTGTCCGCATATGTTACAGTGAGATACACCCATTGCATACTGTTGAATTGCGCCTTGCAATAAGAAAAACTATTTAGGGGACAAAAGAGTTTATTGCTGCCCTGTCCGCGTATGTTACAGTGAGATACACCTATTGCATACTGTTGTATTGCGCCGTGCAATAAAAAAAACATTTAGGGGCAAAAAAAGTTGATTGCGGCCCTGTCCGCGTATGTTACAGTGAGATACACCCATTGCATACAGTTGAATTGCGTCCCTACAATAAAAAAACAATTTAGGGGACAAGAAAAATCGATTGCGGCCCTGTCCGCGTATGTTACAGTGAGATACACCCATTGCATACTGTTGAATTGTGCCTTGCAATAAAAAAACTATTTAGGGGACAAAAAAAGTTGATTGCGGCCCTGTCTGCATATGTTACAGTGAGATACACCGATTGCATACTGTAGTATTGCGCTGTGCAATAAAAAAATTATTTAGGGGCAAAAAAAGTTGATTGCGGCCCTGTCCGCGTATGTTACAGTGAGATACACCCATTGCATACTGTTGTATTGCGGCCTGGCACCTATTGCACCTAAAAGTTGATTGCGGCAACTGTCTGCATATGTTACAGTGAGATACACCCATTGCATATTGTTGTATTGCGCTGTGAAATAAAAAAAACATTTAGGGGCAAAAAAAGTTGATTGCGGCCCCTTCCACGTATGTTACAGTGAGATACACCCATTGCGTACTGATGAATTGTGCCTTGCAATAAAAATAACTATTTAGGGGACAAAAAAGTTGATTGCGGCCCTGTCTGCATATGTTACAGTGAGATACACCTATTGCATACAGTTGAATTGCGCCCTACAATAAAAAAACTATTTAGGGGACAAAAAAAATTGATTGCGGCCCTGTCCGCGTATGTTACATTGAGATACACCCATTGCATACTGTTGAATTGTGCCTTGCAATAAAAAAACTATTTAGGGGACAAAAAAAGTTGATTGCGGCACTGTCTGCATATGTTACAGTGAGATACACCGATTGCATACTGTAGTATTGCGCTGTGCAATAATAAAACATTTAGGGGCAAAAAAAGTTGATTGCGGCCCCTTCCGCGTATGTTACAGTGAGATACACCCATTGCATACTGTTGTATTGCGGCCTGCACCTATTGCACCTAAAAGTTGATTGCGGCAACTGTCTGCATATGTTACAGTGAGATACACCCATTGCATATTGTTGTATTGCGCTGTGCAATAAAAAAAACATTTAGGTGCAAAAAAAGTTGATTGCGGCCCCTTCCGCGTATGTTACAGTGAGATACACTCATTGCGTACTGATGAATTGTGCCTTGCAATAAAAAAACTATTTAGGGGACAAAAAAAGTTGATTGCGGCCCTGTCTGCATATGTTACAGTGAGATACACCTATTGCATACTGTTGTATTGCGCCGTGCAATAAAAAAAACATTTAGGGGCAAAAAAAGTTGATTGCGGCCCTGTCCGCGTATGTTACAGTGAGATACACCCATTGCATACTGTTGAATTGCACCTTGCAATAAGAAAAACTATTTAGGGGACAAAAGAGTTTATTTCTGCCCTGTCCGCGTATGTTACAGTGAGATACACCCATTGCATACTGTTGAATTGCGCCTTGCAATAAGAAAAACTATTTAGGGGATGAAAAATGTTGATTGCGGCCCTGTCTGCATATGTTACAGTGTGATACACCCATTGCATACTGTTGAATTGCGCCTTGCAAATAAAAAAAACTATTTAGGGGACAAAAGAGTTTATTTCTGCCCTGTCCGCGTATGTTACAGTGAGATACAACCATTGCATAACGTTGAATTGCGCCTTGCAATAAGAAAAACTATTTTGGGGACAAAAAAAGTTGATTGCGGCACTGTCCGCGTATGTTACAGTGAGATACACCCATTGCATACTGTTTTATTGCGCTATGCAATAAAAAAAACATTTAGGAGCAAAAAAAGTTAATTGCGTCCCTGTCTGCGTATGTTACAATGAGATACACCCATTGTGTACAGTTGAATTGCGCCTTTCAATAAAAAAACTATTTAGGGGACAAAAAAAGTTGATTGCGGCCCTGTCTGCATATGTTACAGTGAGATACACCCTTTGCGTACTGTTGAATTGTGCCTTGCAATAAAAAAAACTATTTAGGGGACAAAAAAGTTGATTGCGGCCCTGTCTGCATTTGTTACAGTGAGATACACCCATTGCATACTGTTGTATTGCGCCGTGCAATAAAAAAAACATTTAGGGGCAAAAAAAGTTGATTGCGGCCCTGTCCGCTTATGTTACAGTGAGATACACCCATTGCATACTGTTGAATTGCGCCTTGCAGTAAGAAAAACAATTTAGGGGACAAAAGAGTTTATTTCTGCCCTGTCCGCGTATGTTACAGTGAGATACACCCATTTCATAACATTGAATTGCGCCTTGCAATAAGAAAAACTATTTAGGGGACAAAAGAGTTTGTTGCTACCCTGTCCGCGTATGTTACAGTGAGATACACCCATTGCATACTGTTGAATTGCGCCTTGCAATAAAAAAACTATTTAGGGGACAAAAAAGTTGATTGCGGCCCTGTCTGCATATGTTACAGTGAGATACACCTATTGCATACTGTTGTATTGCGCCTTGCAAAAAAAACTATTTAGGGGACTAAAAAGTTGATTGCGGCCCTGTCTGCATATGTTACAGTGAGATACACCCTTTGCATACTGTTGAATTGTGCCTTGCAATAAAAAAAAACTATTTAGGGGACAAAAAAGTTGATTGCGGCCCTGTCTGCATATGTTACAGTGAGATACACCCATTGCATACTGTTGAATTGCGCCTTACATAGTTACACATAGTTACATAGTTAGTGAGGTTGAAAAAAGACACAAGTCCATCCAGTTCAACCCATGATGCGTGTGTATTTGCTTTTAACCGTACATTGTGTACCCCTGTATGTTGTGGTCTTTAAGGTGTACATCTAATAGTTTTTTGAAACTATCTATGCTCCCCGCTGATACGACTGCTTGTGGAAGAGAATTCCACATCCTTACCGCTCTTACAGTGAAGAACCCCTTACGCACTTTAAGGTTAAACCGCCTTTCCTCAAGTTTTAGTGAGTGGCCACGTGTCTTATTGTATTCCCTTTCTCTGAATAGTTTGTTCCTTATGCTAGGGTCGCCAGTACAGTATTTGTACATTGATATCATATCCCCCCTCAATCGTCTCTTCTCCAGAGAGAATAGGTTCAGTGCTTGTAGTCTTTCCTCATAGCCGATGTCCTCCATTCCCCTAATTATTTTTGTTGCCCTCCTCTGGACTTTCTCCAGTTCCAGCACATCCTTCCTGCGGACCGGTGCCCAGAACTGGACAGCATACTCCAGATGTGGCCGGACCAGAGTCTTGTAGAGCGGGAGAATAATCTCTTTATTTCTGGAGTGAATCCCCCTTTTTATACATCCCAGTATTCTGTTGGCTTTGCTTGCGGCGGCTTGGCATTGCATGCCACTGCCAAGCCTGTTGTCTACCAGTACCCCCAAGTCCTTTTCCATCCTAGACTCACCCAGAGGTTCACCCCCTAGTGAATAGCTTGCTTTCTGGTTTCTGGCACCCAAGTGCATTACTTTACATTTTTCTACATTAAACCTCATCTGCCATGTGGTTGCCCACCCCGTTATTTTGTTCAGGTCTGCTTGCAAGATTTCCACATCCTGCATAGAAGATATTGGCATGCCTAATTTAGTATCATCTGCAAATACTGAGATTGTACTAGATATCCCCTCCTCTAGATCATTTATGAATAAATTAAACAGGATTGGTCCCAGGACAGAACCCTGGGGGACCCCACTTTCCACACCCGCCCAATCCGAGTACTCCCCATTAATCACCACCCTCTGGACTCTCCCCTGGAGCCAGGTCTCTATCCAGGTACTCACCTTATGATCCATACCTACCTTCCTTAGTTTGTACAGTAAGCGTTTGTGAGGAATGGTGTCAAAGGCCTTTGCGAAGTCCAGATACACCACATCCACAGGCTTACCTTTATCTAGGTGGCAGCTCACTTCATCGTAGAAGGTTAACAGATTGGTTTGGCACGAACGATTTTTCATGAATCCATGCTGATTTCTACTTATAATACCATTTTCATTACTAAAGTCTTGTATGTGGTCCCTTATCATCCCCTCCAAAATTTTGCAGACTACTGATGTTAGGCTGACCGGCCTATAGTTACCCGGGATATATCTCGGCCCCTTTTTAAATATTGGTACCACGTTGGCTTTTTTCCAATCAGCTGGCACCATACCCGTCTGTAAACTATCCTTAAAGATCAAGAATAATGGTCTGGCAATCACCTGGCTGAGCTCATTAAGAACCCTCGGGTGCAAGCCATCCGGTCCCGGGGATTTATTTATGTTAAGTTTCTCTAGTTTAGCTCTAAGTCTATCCTCTGTTAGCCATGGCGGCACTTCCTGAGGTGTATTATTTAGTTCGGCCTTACAAGCGGGTTTCGTGTAGCCCCCCGATTCCTTTGTGAAGACTGAAGAAAAGAAATTATTTAACACTTCCGCCTTTTCTCTGTCCTCAGTGGCCATTTTTCCTTTATCATCTTTTATGGGGCCAATGTGCTCTGGCCTGGCTTTCTTACTGTTTATATACTTAAAGAACTTCTTGGGGTTCTTTTTGCTCTCCTCCGCTATATGTCTCTCGTGTTCTATTTTAGCCGCCCTGATTTCATCTTTACATTTCTTATTACACTCTTTGTAGTGCTTAAATGCTGCCAATGACCCCTCAGTCTTGTATTTTTTGAAGGCCTTTTCTTTAGCTCTAATATACATTTTAATGTTGGAGTTTAGCCACCCAGGGTTTAGTTTTGCTCTTTTAAATTTATTTCCCTGTGGAATGCACTGGCCCACTCCCTTGTTAAGTATGCTCTTGAAGCACTCCCATTTTTCCTCCGTGTTCTTTGTTCCCAGGGTTCTATCCCATTTGATATTTTCTAGCAGCGAGCGCAGTTTAGGGAAATTGGCTCTTGTGAAATTCAGCGTCCTTATATTACCCTTGTGTTTCCTATTACTGTAATTAATACTGAAACCAATTGACCTATGGTCACTGTTCCCTAAGTTGTCCCGTATTTCTATATCCGTGATCAGGTCTGTATTGTTGGTAATCAGTAGGTCAAGTACCGCATTGCTTCTTGTCGGTGCATTCACCATCTGACCCATGAAATTGTCCTGCAAAACATTTAGGAACTGCCGAGCCTTGGCTGAGTGTGCGGTTCCTTCTGCCCAGTCTATATCTGGATAATTAAAGTCCCCCATTATAATGACATTTCCCATCCTTGCTGCCAATCCTATCTGTAACATGAGGTCCGCCTCACCCTCCTCCCTCTGGTTGGGGGGCCTATAGCATACGCCCAATATTACCTTCCCCGCCGTGCCTTCCCTTTGAAGCTCTACCCATAGGGATTCTGCCTCGTCCATAGCTCCATTATTAATATCATCCCTCATATTTACCTGTATACTGTTCTTAATATACAAACATACCCCTCCCCCTTTTTTACTTTCTCTATCTCTGCGATAAAGGGAATACCCCTGAATGGACGCCATCCAGTCATGAGAGCTGTCAAACCAAGTCTCAGTTATCCCCACAAAATCTAAGTCCTCCTCAAATATCAGCAGCTCCAGCTCTCCCATCTTGTTGGCCAGGCTTCTGGCATTGGTATACAAACCTCGTAATTTTGATCGGTTATATTTATCCTCTTTTGATGTTTTTAGGCTGCTCTCTTGATTTTTCCCCGTACCCACCCTGGGTATAGGAGCTCCGCACACCCTATCGCTAATGCCCCCATTTCTGCCCTCTGAAACTTGCTTTCCACTGGGTAATTCTACATCTGTACCCTCCCCCCCATTCCCTAGTTTAAAAGCCCCTCTAACTTTTCGGCCATCCTCGCACCCAGTACGGCTGCACCCACCCCATTTAGGTGCAATCCGTCCCTACCAAAGAGCCGGTGACCGACTGAGAAGTCGGCCCAGTTCTCCAGGAACCCGAAACCCTCCTTACTACACCAGCTCCTCAGCCACTCGTTAACTTCCCTAATCTCCCGCTGCCTCTCTGGTGTGGCTCGAGGTACAGGTAGTATTTCGGAAAATATTACCTTGGAGGTCCTAGTCCTCAACTTAGCGCCTAAGTCCCTGAAATCGTTTAGGACTCTCCGTCTTCCTCTGCCTATGTCATTGGTACCCACGTGTACCATGACAGCTGGGTCTTCCCCAGCCCCACCCAATAATCTGTCCACCCGATCCGCTATGTGCCGAACCCGAGCGCCCGGCAAACAACAGACTGTTCGGCGCACACGGTCTTGGTCACAGATTACACTGTCTGCCCTTCTAATAATTGAGTCCCCTACCACCAGCACCTGTCTTTCCTTTCCCTTTCTCCCAGCCTCACTGGAGGAGTTCTTCCCCTGGCAGACAAAAAAAGTTGATTGCGGCCCTGTCTGCATATGTTACAGTGAGATACACCTATTGCATACTGTTGTATTGCGCCTTGCAATAAAAAAACTATTTAGGGGACAAAAGAGTTTATTGCTGCCCTATCCGCGTATGTTACAGTGAGATACACCCATTGCATACTGTTGAATTGCGCCTTGCAATAAAAAAACTATTTAGGGGACAAAAAAAGGTGATTGCGGCCCTGTCCGCGTAAGTTACAGTGAGATACACCCATTGCATACTGTTGAATTGCGCCTTGCAATAAAAAAACTATTTAGGGGACAAAAAAAGTTGATTGCGGCCCTGTCCGCGTATGTTACAGAGAGATACACCCATTGCATACTGTTGAATTGCGCCTTGCAATAAAAAAACTATTTAGGGGACAAAAAAAGCTGATTGCGGCCCTGTCTGCATATGTTACAGTGAGATACGATACACCCATTGCATATTGTTGTATTGCGCTGTGCAATAAAAAAAACATTTAGGGGCAAAAAAAGTTGATTGCGGCCCCTTCCGCGTATGTTACAGTGAGATACACCCATTGCGTACTGGTGAATTGTGCCTTGCAATAAAAAAAAAATATTTAGGGGACAAAAGAGTTTATTTCTGCCCTGTCCGCATATGTTACAGTGAGATACACCCATTGCATACTGTTGAATTGCCCCTTGCAATAAGAAAAACTATTTAGGGGACAAAAGAGTTTATTTCTGCCCTGTCCGCGTATGTTACAGTGAGATACACCCATTGCATAACGTTGAATTGCGCCTTGCAATAAAAAAACTATTTAGGGGACAAAAAAAGTTGATTGCGGCCCTGTCTGCATATGTTACAGTGAGATACACCTATTGCATACTGTTGTATTGCGCCTTGCAAAAAAAACTATTTAGGGGACAAAAAAAGTTGATTGCGGCCCTGTCTGCATATGTTACAGTGAGATACACCTATTGCATACTGTTGTATTGCGCCGTGCAATAAAAAAAACATTTAGGGGCAAAAAAAGTTGATTGCGGCCCTGTCCGCGTATGTTACAGTGAGATACACCCATTGCATACTGTTGAATTGCACCTTGCAATAAGAAAAACTATTTAGGGGACAAAAGAGTTTATTTCTGCCCTGTCCGCGTATGTTACAGTGAGATACACCCATTGCATACTGTTGAATTGCGCCTTGCAATAAGAAAAACTATTTAGGGGATGAAAAAAGTTGATTGCGGCCCTGTCTGCATATGTTACAGTGAGATACACCCATTGCATACTGTTGAATTGCGCCTTGCAAATAGAAAAACTATTTAGGGGACAAAAGAGTTTATTTCTGCCCTGTCCGCGTATGTTACAGTGAGATACACCCATTGCATAACGTTGAATTGCGCCTTGCAATAAGAAAAACTATTTTGGGGACAAAAAAAGTTGATTGCGGCACTGTCCGCGTATGTTACAGTGAGATACACCCATTGCATACTGTTTTATTGCGCTATGCAATAAAAAAAAACATTTAGGAGCAAAAAAAGTTGATTAAGTCCCTGTCTGCGTATGTTACAATGAGATACACCCATTGTGTACAGTTGAATTGCGCCTTGCAATAAAAAAACTATTTAGGGGACAAAAAAAGTTGATTGCGGCCCTGTCTGCATATGTTACAGTGAGATACACCCTTTGCGTACTGTTGAATTGTGCCTTGCAATAAAAAAAACTATTTAGGGGACAAAAAAGTTGATTGCGGCCCTGTCTGCATTTGTTACAGTGAGATACACCCATTGCATACTGTTGTATTGCGCCGTGCAATAAAAAAAACATTTAGGGGCAAAAAAAGTTGATTGCGGCCCTGTCCGCTTATGTTACAGTGAGATACACCCATTGCATACTGTTGAATTGCGCCTTGCAATAAGAAAAACTATTTTGGGGACAAAAGAGTTTATTGCTGCCCTATCCGCGTATGTTACAGTGAGATGCACCCATTGCATACTGTTGAATTGCGCCTTGCAATAAAAAAACTATTTAGGGGACAAAAAAAGGTGATTGCGGCCCTGTCCGCGTATGTTACAGTGAGATACACCCATTGCATACTGTTGAATTGCGCCTTGCAATAAAAAAACTATTTAGGGGACAAAAAAAGTTGATTGCGGCCCTGTCCGCGTATGTTACAGTGAGATACACCCATTGCATACTGTTGAATTGCGCCTTGCAATAAAAAAACTATTTAGGGGACAAAAAAAGTTGATTGCGGCCCTGTCTGCATATGTTACAGTGAGATACGATACACCCATTGCATATTGTTGTATTGCGCTGTGCAATAAAAAAAACATTTAGGGGCAAAAAAAGTTGATTGCGGCCCCTTCCGCGTATGTTACAGTGAGATACACCCATTGCGTACTGGTGAATTGTGCCTTGCAATAAAAAAAAAATATTTAGGGGACAAAAGAGTTTATTTCTGCCCTGTCCGCATATGTTACAGTGAGATACACCCATTGCATAGCGTTGAATTGCGCCTTGCAATAAAAAAACTATTTAGGGGACAAAAAAAGTTGATTGCGGCCCTGTCTGCATATGTTACAGTGAGATACACCTATTGCATTCTGTTGTATTGCGCCTTTCAAAAAAAACTATTTAGGGGACAAAAAAAGTTGATTGCGGCCCTGTCTGCATATGTTACAGTGAGATACACCTATTGCATACTGTTGTATTGCGCCGTGCAATAAAAAAACCATTTAGGGGCAAAAAAAGTTGATTGCGGCCCTGTCCGCGTATGTTACAGTGAGATACACCCATTGCATACTGTTGAATTGCACCTTGCAATAAAAAAAACTATTTAAGGGACAAAAGAGTTTATTTCTGCCCTGTCCGCGTATGTTACAGTGAGATACACCCATTGCATACTGTTGAATTGCGCCTTGCAATAAGAAAAACTATTTAGGGGATGAAAAAAGTTGATTGCGGCCCTGTCTGCATATGTTACAGTGAGATACACCCATTGCATACTGTTGAATTGCGCCTTGCAAATAGAAAAACTATTTAGGGGACAAAAGAGTTTATTTCTGCCCTGTCCGCGTATGTTACAGTGAGATACACCCATTGCATAACGTTGAATTGCGCCTTGCAATAAGAAAAACTATTTTGGGGACAAAAAAAGTTGATTGCGGCACTGTCCGCGTATGTTACAGTGAGATACACCCATTGCATACTGTTTTATTGTGCTATGCAATAAAAAAAAACATTTAGGAGCAAAAAAAGTTGATTGCGTCCTTGTCTGCGTATGTTACAATGAGATACACCCATTGTGTACAGTTGAATTGCGCCTTGCAATAAAAAAACTATTTAGGGGACAAAAAAAGTTGATTGCGGCCCTGTCTGCATATGTTACAGTGAGATACACCCTTTGCGTACTGTTGAATTGTGCCTTGCAATGAAAAAAACTATTTAGGGGACAAAAAGGTTGATTGCGGCCCTGTCTGCATTTGTTACAGTGAGATACACCCATTGCATACTGTTGTATTGCGCCGTGCAATAAAAAAAACATTTAGGGGCAAAAAAAGTTGATTGCGGCCCTGTCCGCTTATGTTACAGTGAGATACACCCATTGCATACTGTTGAATTGCGCCTTGCAATAAGAAAAACAATTTAGGGGACAAAAGAGTTTATTTCTGCCCTGTCCGCGTATGTTACAGTGAGATACACCCATTTCATAACATTGAATTGCGCCTTGCAATAAGAAAAACTATTTAGGGGACAAAAGAGTTTGTTGCTACCCTGTCCGCGTATGTTACAGTGAGATACACCCATTGCATACTGTTGAATTGCGCCTTGCAATAAAAAAACTATTTAGGGGACAAAAAAAGTTGATTGCGGCCCTGTCTGCATATGTTACAGTGAGATACACCTATTGCATACTGTTGTATTGCGCCTTGCAAAAAAAAATATTTAGGGGACAAAAAAAGTTGATTGCGGCCCTGTCTGCATATGTTACAGTGAGATACACCCTTTGCATGCTGTTGAATTGTGCCTTGCAATAAAAAAACTATTTAGGGGACAAAAAAGTTGATTGCGGCCCTGTCTGCATATGTTACAGTGAGATACACCCATTGCATACTGTTGTATTGCGCTGTGCAATAAAAAAACCATTTAGGGGCAAAAAAAGTTGATTGCGGCCCTGTCCGCGTATGGTACAGTGAGATACACCCATTGCATACTGTTGAATTGCGCCTTGCAATAAGAAAAACTATTTAGGGGACAAAAGAGTTTATTGCTGCCCTATCCGCGTATGTTACAGTGAGATACACCCATTGCATACTGTTGAATTGCGCCTTGCAATAAAAAAACTATTTAGGGGACAAAAAAAGGTGATTGCGGCCCTGTCCGCGTATGTTACAGTGAGATACACCCATTGCATACTGTTGAATTGCGCCTTGCAATAAGAAAAACTATTTAGGGGACAAAAGAGTTTATTGCTGCCCTATCCGCGTATGTTACAGTGAGATACACCCATTGCATACTGTTGAATTGCGCCTTGCAATAAAAAAACTATTTAGGGGACAAAAAAAGGTGATTGCGGCCCTGTCCGCGTATGTTACAGTGAGATACACCCATTGCATACTGTTGAATTGCGCCTTGCAATAAAAAAACTATTTAGGGGACAAAAAAAGTTGATTGCGGCCCTGTCCGCGTATGTTACAGTGAGATACACCCATTGCATAACGTTGAATTGCGCCTTGCAATAAAAAAACTATTTAGGGGACAAAAAAAGTTGATTGCGGCCCTGTCTGCATATGTTACAGTGAGATACACCCATTGCATATTGTTGTATTGCGCTGTGCAATAAAAAAAAACATTTAGGGGCAAAAAAAGTTGATTTCGGCCCCTTCCGCGTATGTTACAGTGAGATACACCCATTGCGTACTGGTGAATTGTGCCTTGCAATAAAAAAAAAATATTTAGGGGACAAAAGAGTTTATTTCTGCCCTGTCCGCATATGTTACAGTGAGATACACCCATTGCATACTGTTGAATTGCCCCTTGCAATAAGAAAAACTATTTAGGGGACAAAAGAGTTTATTTCTGCCCTGTCCGCGTATGTTACAGTGAGATATACCCATTGCATACTGTTGAATTGCGCCTTGCAATAAAAAAACTATTTAGGGGACAAAAAAAGTTGATTGCGGCCCTGTCCGCGTATGTTACAGTGAGATACACCCATTGCATACTGTTGAATTGTGCCTAGCAAAAAAAACTATTTAGGGGACAAAAAAGTTGATTGCGGCCCTGTCTGCATATGTTACAGTGAGATACACCTATTGCATACTGTTGTATTGCGCCGTGCAATAAAAAAACCATTTAGGGGCAAAAAAAGTTGATTGCGGCCCTGTCCGCGTATGATACAGTGAGATACACCCATTGCATACTGTTGAATTGCGCCCTACAATAAAAAAAACTATTTAGGGGACAAAAAAAATTGATTGCGGCCCTGTCCGCGTATGTTACAGTGAGATACACCCATTGCATACTGTTGAATTGTGCCTTGCAATAAAAAAACTATTTAGGGGACAAAAAAAGTTGATTGCAGCCCTGTCTGCATATGTTACAGTGAGATAAACCGATTGCATACTGTAGTATTGCGCTGTGCAATAAAAAAAACATTTAGGGGCAAAAAAAGTTGATTGCGGCCCTGTCCGCGTATGTTACAGTGAGATACACCTATTGCATACTGTTGTATTGCGCCGTGCAATAACAAAAACATTTAGGGGCAAAAAAAGTTGATTGCGGCCCTGTCCGCGTATTTTACAATGAGATACACCTATTGTGTACTGTTGAATTGCGCCTTGCAATAAAAAAACTATTTAGGGGACAAAAAAAGTTGATTGCGGCCCTGTCTGCATATGTTACAGTGAGATACACCCTTTGCGTACTGTTGAATTGTGCCTTGCAATAAAAAAAACTATTTAGGGGACAAAAAAGTTGATTGCGGCCCTGTCTGCATATGTTACAGTGAGATAAACCCATTGCATACTGTTGAATTGCGCCTTGCAAAAGGGAAAAACTATTTAGGGGACAAAAGCGTTTATTTTTGCCCTGTCCGCGTATGTTACAGTGAGATACACCCATTGCATACTGTTGAATTGCGCCTTGCAATAAGAAAAACTATTTAGGGGACAAAAGAGTTTATTTCTGCCCTGTCCGCGTATGTTACAGTGAGATACACCCATTGCATAATGTTGAATTGCGCCTTGCAATAAGAAAAACTATTTTGGGGACAAATGAGTTTGTTGCTACCCTGTCCGCGTATGATACAGTGAGATACACCCATTGCATACTGTTGAATTGCGCCTTGCAATAAAAAAACAATTTAGGGGACAAAAAAAGTTGATTGCGGCCCTGTCCGCTTATGTTACAGTGAGATACACCCATTGCATACTGTTGAATTGCGCCTTGCAAAAGGGAAAAACTATTTAGGGGACAAAAGCGTTTATTTTTGCCCTGTCCGCGTATGTTACAGTGAGATACACCCATTGCATACTGTTGAATTGCGCCTTGCAATAAGAAAAACTATTTAGGGGACAAAAGAGTTTATTTCTGCCCTGTCCGCGTATGTTACAGTGAGATACACCCATTGCATAATGTTGAATTGCGCCTTGCAATAAGAAAAACTATTTTGGGGACAAATGAGTTTGTTGCTACCCTGTCCGCGTATGATACAGTGAGATACACCCATTGCATACTGTTGAATTGCGCCTTGCAATAAAAAAACAATTTAGGGGACAAAAAAAGTTGATTGCAGCCCTGTCCGCGTATGTTACAGTGAGATACACCCATTGCATACTGTTGAATTGTGCCTTTCCATAAAAAAAACTATTTAGGGGACAGAAAAAGTTGATTGCGGCCCTGTCCGTGTATGTTACAGTGAGATACACCCATTGCATACTGTTGAATTGTGCCTTTCCATAAAAAAACTATTTAGGGGACAAAAAAAGTTGATTGCGGCCCTGTCTGCATATGTTACAGTGAGATACACCCATTGAATACTGTAGTATTGCGCTGTGCAATAAAAAGAACATTTAGGGGCAAAAAAGTTGATTTCGGCCCTGTCCGCGTATGTTACAGTGAGATATGTATTGTATAAGTCGCGCTAAATTGAAAAATAAACAAATAAATGTCCAACTGTTTAAAGTCCCAAATATCATAAAGTGACTAGTGTTGTATGAAATCTTGTGCTGCTTCCAAAAGATCCCGTAGGAATTGTGCTTACCAGAACGGCAATTTTAAATTGCAGAATTCATGTGATGAGATGAGTTCACGTGCCCAGGTGATCCAATGGAATTCTAGCGCAAGGAACTCCCAATATTGTGGTCGTGTATCATGTGAAGGAAAAATAATAATCCATAGCGTGATACCGTACAAAATTATCAATATTATAACTGTGTAGGACTACAAATACTGTGAATCCTTCACCAATTGTGCAGCCGCTTACCAAAATGACTAGTAAAGGGCATGTAATCAAATCAGAAGAAAAAAGGACCGCCACCAAACGTAGAGCCTCTTACCAGATAGATCTGTGTAGGTGTATTCTATCCAAGTATAGAAAAGGTGAACCACCACCAGACATAAGGCCTCTTACCAGATGGAAATGAAAAGACAGCAGAACATTGAATCCACATGCACCAATATCAGCAAGCCACCCAAGAGCGTATAAAGCCTCTTACCAGACCATAAGAAAAATGCTCGATAACACTTGGTATATTTTCCCAATGGAGAGGTAACCTCAGGGTCCCAATGACAATCCGGGCAAATCACTGATAAATACCACGATGTACCGCTTATTGTGCCTAGGTGGCCTCTCGGACCCCCTATGCCGCAAGCTGAGCCACTGTGTTTCTCAGGGTTGCAACGCCAGACCAGCCAATAAAGGAAAGAGAAGGCGCCAATAGTGTAAAAACTTCCAACAGATTTATTCACATAAGGTAGTATACTTACAAACAAAGAAGAAAAATTAGCGAAGGATGTAGAGGCGACGGCCGGACGGCAAGGCGCATCCGTTCCCTCGATAAGCTTCCGGAGATGACGTCAGCACGCCGTGACCTAACGGCGTTTCGTCCGAGGAGACGTTATCAAAGGTGGTAGAATTCCATTGGATCACCTGGGCACGTGAACTCATCTCATCACATGAATTCTGCAATTTAAAATTGCCGTTCTGGTAAGCACAATTCCTACGGGATCTTTTGGAAGCAGCACAAGATTTCATACATCACTAGTCACTTTATGATATTTGGGACTTTAAACAGTTGAACATTTATTTGTTTATTTTTCAATTTAGCGCGACTTATACAATACATAATTTTTAGGGGTGTGGTCACACTTGAAGTCGCAGCTCACTACCTGTCACCTTTATCGCGGTTATAACCTTCTTTTTATTTGTACAGTGAGATATACCCATTGCATACTGTTGTATTGTGGTGGACTTGCAATAAAAAAAAACTAGGGGACAAAAAAGTTGATTGCGGCACTGTCTGCATATGTTAGAGTGAGATACACCCATTGCATATTGTTGTATTGCGCTGTGCAATAAAAAAAACTATTTAGGGGACAAAAGAGTTTGTTGCTACCCTGTCCGCGTATGTTACAGTGAGATACACCCATTGCATACTGTTGAATTGCGCCTTGTAAAAGGGAAAAACTATTTAGGGGACAAAAGCATTTATTTTTGCCCTGTCCGCGTATGCTACAGTGAGATACACCCATTGCATACTGTTGAATTGCGCCTTGCAATAAGAAAAACTATTTAGGGGACAAAAGAGTTGATTTCTGCCCTGTCCGCGTATGTTACAGTGAGATACACCCATTTCATAACGTTGAATTGCGCCTTGCAATAAGAAAAACTATTTAGGGGACAAAAGAGTTTGTTGCTACCCTGTCCGCGTATGTTACAGTGAGATACGCCCATTGCATACTGTTGAATTGCGCCTTGCAATAAAAAAACTATTTAGGGGACAAAAAAAGTTGATTGCGGCCCTGTCTGCATATGTTACAGTGAGATACACCTATTGCATACTGTTGTATTGCGCCGTGCAATAACAAAAACATTTAGGGGCAAAAAAAGTTGATTGTGGCCCTGTCCGCGTATGGTACAGTGAGATACACCCATTGCATACTGTTGAATTGCGCTTTGCAATAAAAAAACTATTTAGGGGACAAAAAAAGTTTATTGCGGCCCTGTCTGCATATGTTACAGTGAGATACACCTATTGCATACTGTTGTATTACGCCTTGCAAAAAAAACTATTTAGGGGACAAAAAAAGTTGATTGCGGCCCTGTCTGCATATGTTACAGTGAGATACACCCTTTGCATACTGTTGAATTGTGCCTTGCAATAAAAAAAACTATTTAGGGGACAAAAAAGTTGATTGCGGCCCTGTCTGCATATGTTACAGTGAGATACACCCATTGCATACTGTTGTTTTGCGCCGTGCAATAAAAAAAACATTTAGGGGCAAAAAAAGTTGATTGCGGCCCCTTCCGCGTATATTACAGTGAGATACACCCATTGCGTACTGGTGAATTGTGCCTTGCAATAAAAAAAACTATTTAGGTGATAAAAGAGTTTATTTCTGCCCTGTCCGCATATGTTACAGTGAGATACACCCATTGCATACTGTTGAATTGCCCCTTGCAATAAGAAAAACTATTTAGGGGACAAAAGAGTTTATTGCTGCCCTGTCCGCGTATGTTACGGTGAGATACACCCATTGCATACTGTTGAATTGCGCCTTGCAATAAAAAAACTATTTAGGGGACAAAAAAAGTTGATTGCGGCCCTGTCCGCGTATGTTACAGTGAGATACACCCATTGCATACTGTTGAATTGTGCCTTTCCATAAAATAACTATTTAGGGGACAAAAAAAGTTGATTGCGGCCCTGTCTGCATATGTTACAGTGAGATACACCCATTGCATATTGTTGTATTGCGCTGTGCAATAAAAAAAAACTATTTAGGGGACAAAAAAAGGTTGATTGCGGCTCCTTCTGCGTATGTTACAGTGAGATACACCCATTGCGTCCTGTTGAATTGTGCCTTGCAATAAAAAAAACTATTTAGGGGACGAAAAAAGTTGATTGCGGCCCTGTCTGCATGTTACAGTGAGATACACCCATTGCATACTGTTGAATTGCGCCTTGCAATAAGAAAAACTATTTAGGGGACAAAAGAGTTTATTTCTGCCCTGTCCGCGTATGTTACAGTGAGATACACCCATTGCATACTGTAGAATTGCGCCTTGCAATAAGAAAAATTATTTAGGGGACAAAAGAGTTTTTTGCTGCCCTGTCCGCGTATGTTACAGTGAGATACACCCATTGCATACTGTTTTATTGCGATGTGCAATAAAAAAAAAACATTTAGGGGCAAAAAAGTTGATTGCGGCCCTGTCCGCGTATGTTACAATGAGATACACCCATTGTGTACTGTTGAATTGCGCCTTGCAATAAAAAAACTATTTAGGGGACAAAAAAAGTTGATTGCGGCCCTGTCCACATATGTTAGAGTGAGATACACCCATTGCATACTATTGAATTGCGCCTTGCAATAAAAAAAAACTATTTAGCGGACAACAAAAGTTGATTGCGGCCCTGTCTGCATATGTTACAGTGAGATACACCCATTGCATACTGTTGAATTGCGCCTTGCAAAAGGGAAAAACTATTTAGGGGAAAAAAGCGTTTATTTCTGCCCTGTCCGCGGATGTTACAGTGAGATACACCCATTGCATACTGTTGAATTGCACCTTGCAATAAGAAAAACTATTTAGGGGACAAAAGAGTTTGTTGGTGCCATGTCCGCGTATGTTACAGTGAGATACACCCATTGCATACTGTTGAATTGCGCCTTGCAAAAGGGAAAAACTATTTAGGGGACAAAAGCGTTTATTTCTGCCCTGTCCGCGGATGTTACAGTGAGATACACCCATTGCATACTGTTGAATTGCACCTTGCAATAAGAAAAACTATTTATGGGACAAAAGAGTTTATTGCTGCCCTGTCCGCATATGTTACAGTGAGATACTCCCATTGCATACTGTTTTATTGCGATGTGCAATAAAAAAAAACATTTAGGGGCAAAAAAGTTGATTGCGGCCCTGTCCGCGTATGTTACAATGAGATACACCCATTGTGTACTGTTGAATTGCGCCTTGCAATAAAAAAACTATTTAGGGGACAAAAAAAGTTGATTGCGGCCCTGTCCACATATGTTACAGTGAGATACACCCATTGCATACTGATGAATTGCGCCTTGCAATAAAAAAACAATTTAGGGGACAAAAAAAGTTGATTGCGGCCCTGTCTGCATATGTTACAGTGAGATACACCTATTGCATACTGTTTTATTGCGCCTTGCAAAAAAAACTATTTAGGGGACAAAAAAAGTTGATTGCGGCCGTGTCCGCATAAGATACAGTGAGATACACCCATTGCTTACTGTGGAATTGTGCCTTGCAATGAAAAAACTATTTAGGGGACAAAAAAAGTTGATTGCGGCCCTGTCCGCATATGTTACAGTGAGATACACCCATTGCGTACTGTTGAATTGTGCCTTGCAATAAATAAAATATTTAGGGGACAAAAAAAGTTGATTGCGGCCCTGTCTGCATATGTTGCAATGAGATACACCCATTGCGTACTGTTGAATTGCGCCTTCCAATAAAAAAACTATTTAGGGGCCAAAAGAAGTTGATTGCGGCCCTGTCCGCATTTGTTACAATGAGATACACCCATTGCATACTGTTGAATTGCGTCTTGCAATAAAAAAAATATTTAGGGGACAAAAAAAGTTGATTACGGCCCTGTCTGCATATGTTACAGTGAGATACACCCATTGCATACTGTTGTATTGCGCCGTGCAATAAAAAAAACATTTAGGGGCAAAAAAAGTTGATTGTGGCCCTATCCGCATATGTTACAGTGAGATATACCCATTGCATACTGTTGAATTGCGCCTTGCAATAAGAAACAATATTAAGGGGACAAAAGAGCTTATTTCTGCCCTGTCCGCGTATGTTACAGTGAGATACACCCATTGTATACTGTTGAATTGCGCCTTGCAATAAGAAAAACTATTTAGGGGACAAAAGAGTTTATTGCTGCCCTGTCCGCGTATGTTACCGTGGGATACACCTATTGCATACTGTTAAATTGCGCCTTGCAATAACAAAACTATTTTGGGACAAAAAAAGTTGATTGCGGCCCTGTCTGCATATGTTACAGTGAGATACACCTATTGCATACTGTTGTATTGCGCCTTGCAAAAAAAAAACTATTTAGGGGACAAGAAAAGTTGATTGAGGCCCTGTCCGCATATGTTACAGTGAGATACACCCATTGTGTGCTGTTGAATTGTGCCTTGCAATAAAAAAACTATTTAGGCGACAAAAAAAGTTTATTGCGGCCCTGTCCGCATATGTTACAGTGAGATACACCCATTGCATACTGTTGAATTGCGCCTTCCAATAAAAAAACTATTTAGGGGCAAAAAAAAAGTTGATTGCAGTCCTGTCCGCATATGTTACAGTGAGATACACCCATTGCATACTGTTGAATTGCGTCTTGCAATAAAAAAAAATATTTAGGGGACAAAAAAAGTTGATTGCGGCCCTGTATGCATATTTTACAGTGAGATACACCCATTGCATACTGTTGTATTGCGCCGTGCAATAAAAAAAAACATTTAGGGCAAAAAAAGTTGATTGCGGCCCTGTCCGCGTATGTTACAGTGAGATATACCCATTGCATACTGTTGAATTGCGCCTTGTAATAAGAAAAACTATTTAGGGGACAAAAGAGTTTATTTCTGCCCTGTCCGCGTATGTTACAGTGAGATACACCCATTGCATACTGTTGAATTGCGCCTTGCAATAAATAAAACTATTTAGGGGACAAAAAAGTTGATTGCGGCCCTGTCCGCGTATGTTAAAGTGAGATACACCCATTGCTTACTGTCAAATTGCGCCTTGCAATAAAAAAAACTATTTAGGGGACAAAAAAGTTGATTGCGGCCCTGTCCGCATATGTTACAGTGAGATACACCCATTGCGTACTGTTGAATTGCGGCTTCCAATAAAAAAACTATTTAGGGGACAAAAAAGTTGATTGCGGCCCTGTCTGCATATGTTACAGTGAGATACACCCATTGCGTACTGTTGTATTGCGCCTTGCAATAAGAAAAACTATTTAGGGGAGAAAAGAGTTTTTTGCTGCCCTGTCCGCGTATGTTACAGTGGGATACACCCATTGCATACTGTTGAATTGTGCCTTGCAATAAAAAAAATATTAAGGGGACAAAAAAAGTTGATTGCGGCCCTGTCCACATATGTTAGAGTGAGATACACCCATTGCATACTATTGAATTGCGCCTTGCAATAAAAAAAAACTATTTAGCGGACAACAAAAGTTGATTGCGGCCCTGTCTGCATATGTTACAGTGAGATACACCCATTGCATACTGTTGAATTGCGCCTTGCAAAAGGGAAAAACTATTTAGGGGAAAAAAGCGTTTATTTCTGCCCTGTCCGCGGATGTTACAGTGAGATACACCCATTGCATACTGTTGAATTGCACCTTGCAATAAGAAAAACTATTTAGGGGACAAAAGAGTTTGTTGGTGCCATGTCCGCGTATGTTACAGTGAGATACACCCATTGCATACTGTTGAATTGCGCCTTGCAAAAGGGAAAAACTATTTAGGGGACAAAAGCGTTTATTTCTGCCCTGTCCGCGGATGTTACAGTGAGATACACCCATTGCATACTGTTGAATTGCACCTTGCAATAAGAAAAACTATTTATGGGACAAAAGAGTTTATTGCTGCCCTGTCCGCATATGTTACAGTGAGATACTCCCATTGCATACTGTTTTATTGCGATGTGCAATAAAAAAAAACATTTAGGGGCAAAAAAGTTGATTGCGGCCCTGTCCGCGTATGTTACAATGAGATACACCCATTGTGTACTGTTGAATTGCGCCTTGCAATAAAAAAACTATTTAGGGGACAAAAAAAGTTGATTGCGGCCCTGTCCACATATGTTACAGTGAGATACACCCATTGCATACTGATGAATTGCGCCTTGCAATAAAAAAAACAATTTAGGGGACAAAAAAAGTTGATTGCGGCCCTGTCTGCATATGTTACAGTGAGATACACCTATTGCATACTGTTTTATTGCGCCTTGCAAAAAAAACTATTTAGGGGACAAAAAAAGTTGATTGCGGCCGTGTCCGCATAAGATACAGTGAGATACACCCATTGCTTACTGTCGAATTGTGCCTTGCAATGAAAAAACTATTTAGGGGACAAAAAAAGTTGATTGCGGCCCTGTCCGCATATGTTACAGTGAGATACACCCATTGCGTACTGTTGAATTGTGCCTTGCAATAAAAAAAATATTTAGGGGACAAAAAAAGTTGATTGCGGCCCTGTCTGCATATGTTGCAATGAGATACACCCATTGCGTACTGTTGAATTGCGCCTTCCAATAAAAAACCGATTTAGGGGCCAAAAGAAGTTGATTGCGGCCCTGTCCGCATTTGTTACAATGAGATACACCCATTGCATACTGTTGAATTGCGTCTTGCAATAAAAAAAATATTTAGGGGACAAAAAAAGTTGATTACGGCCCTGTCTGCATATGTTACAGTGAGATACACCCATTGCATACTGTTGTATTGCGCCGTGCAATAAAAAAAACATTTAGGGGCAAAAAAAGTTGATTGTGGCCCTATCCGCATATGTTACAGTGAGATATACCCATTGCATACTGTTGAATTGCGCCTTGCAATAAGAAACAATATTAAGGGGACAAAAGAGTTTATTTCTGCCCTGTCCGCGTATGTTACAGTAAGATACACCCATTGCATACTGTTGAATTGCGCCTTGCAATAAGAAAAACTATTTAGGGGACAAAAGAGTTTATTGCTGCCCTGTCCGCGTATGTTACCGTGGGATACACCTATTGCATACTGTTAAATTGCGCCTTGCAATAACAAAACTATTTTGGGACAAAAAAAGTTGATTGCGGCCCTGTCTGCATATGTTACAGTGAGATACACCTATTGCATACTGTTGTATTGCGCCTTGCAAAAAAAAAACTATTTAGGGGACAAGAAAAGTTGATTGAGGCCCTGTCCGCATATGTTACAGTGAGATACACCCATTGTGTGCTGTTGAATTGTGCCTTGCAATAAAAAAACTATTTAGGGGACAAAAAAAGTTTATTGCGGCCCTGTCCGCATATGTTACAGTGAGATACACCCATTGCATACTGTTGAATTGCGCCTTCCAATAAAAAAACTATTTAGGGGCAAAAAAAGTTGATTGCAGTCCTGTCCGCATATGTTACAGTGAGATACACCCATTGCATACTGTTGAATTGCGTCTTGCAATAAAAAAAAAATATTTAGGGGACAAAAAAAGTTGATTGTGGCCCTGTATGCATATTTTACAGTGAGATACACCCATTGCATACTGTTGTATTGCGCCGTGCAATAAAAAAAAACATTTAGGGCAAAAAAAGTTGATTGCGGCCCTGTCCGCGTATGTTACAGTGAGATATACCCATTGCATACTGTTGAATTGCGCCTTGTAATAAGAAAAACTATTAAGGGGACAAAAGAGTTTATTGCTGCCCTATCCGCGTATGTTACAGTGAGATACACCCATTGCATACTGTTGAATTGCGCCTTGCAATAAGAAAAACTATTTAGGGGACAAAAGAGTTTATTTCTGCCCTGTCCGTGCATGTTACATTGAGATACACCCATTGCATACTGTTGAATTGCGCCTTGCAATAAGAAAAACTATTTAGGGGACAAAAAAGTTGATTGCGGCCCTGTCCGCATATGTTACAGTGAGATACACCCATTGCGTACTGTTGAATTGCGGCTTCCAATAAAAAAGCTATTTAGGGGACAAAAAAGTTGATTGCGGCCCTGTCTGCATATGTTACAGTGAGATACACCCATTGCGTACTGTTGTATTGCGCCTTGCAATAAGAAAAACTATTTAGGGGAGAAAAGAGTTTTTTGCTGCCCTGTCCGCGTATGTTACAGTGGGATACACCCATTGCATACTGTTGAATTGTGCCTTGCAATAAAAAAAATATTAAGGGGACAAAAAAAGTTGATTGCGGCCCTGTCCACATATGTTACAGTGAGATACACCCATTGCATACTGTTGAATTGCGCCTTGCAATAAGAAAAACTATTTAGGGGACAAAAGAGTTTATTTCTGCCCTGTCCGTGCATGTTACATTGAGATACACCCATTGCATACTGTTAAATTGCGCCTTGCAATAAGAAAAACTATTTAGGGGACAAAAGAGTTTATTGCTGCCCTGTCTGCGTATGTTACAGTGGGATACACCTATTGCATACTGTTGAATTGGGCCTTGCAATAAAAAAAACATTTAGGGGCAAAAAAAGTTGATTGCGGCCCTGTCCGCGTATGTTACAATGAGATATACCCATTGCATACTGTTGAATTGCGCCTTGTAATAAGAAAAACTATTAAGGAGACAAAAGAGTTTATTGCTGCCCTGTCCGCGTATGTTACAGTGAGATACACCCATTGCATACTGTTGAATTGCGCCTTGCAATAAGAAAAACTATTTAGGGGACAAAAGAGTTTATTTCTGCCCTGTCCGTGCATGTTACATTGAGATACACCCATTGCATACTGTTGAATTGCGCCTTGCAATAAGAAAAACTATTTAGGGGACAAAAGAGTGTATTGCTGCCCTGTCCGCGTATGTTACAGTGGGATACACCTATTGCACACTGTTGAATTGCGCCTTGCAATAACAAAACTATTTTGGGAAAAAAAAAGTTGATTGCGGCCCTGTCTGCATATGTTACAGTGAGATACACCTATTGCATACTGTTGTATTGCGCCTTGCAAAAAAAACACTATTTAGGGGACAAGAAAAGTTGATTGCGGCCCTGTCCGCATATGTTACAGTGAGATACACCCATTGTGTACTGTTGAATTGTGCCTTGCAATAAAAAAACTATTTAGGGGACAAAAAAAGTTTATTGCGGCCCTGTCCGCATATGTTACAGTGAGATACACGCATTGCATACTGTTGAATTGCGCCTTCCAATAAAAAAACTATTTAGGGGCCAAAAAAGTTGATTGCAGCCCTGTCCGCATATGTTACAGTGAGATACACCCATCGCATACTGTTGAATTGCGCCTTGCATTAAAAAAATAAAAAAAATTTAGGGTACAAAAAAAGTTGATTGCGGCCCTGTTTGCATATGTTACAGTGAGATACACCCATTGCATATTGTTGTATTGCGCCATGCAATAAAAAAAACATTTAGGGGCAAAAAAAGTTGATTGCGGCCCTGTCCGCCTATGTTACAGTGAGATATACCCATTGCATACTGTTGAATTGCGCCTTGTAATAAGAAAAACTATTTAGGGGACAAAAGAGTTTATTGCTGTCCTGTCCGCGTATGTTACAGTGAGATACACCCATTGCATACTGTTGAATTGCGCCAAGCAATAAATAAAACTATTTAGGGGACAAAAAAGTTGATTGCGGCCCTGTCCACGTATGTTAAAGTGAGACACACCCATTGCTTACTGTCAAATTGCGCCTTGCAATAAAAAAAAACTAGGGGACAAAAAAGTTGATTGCGGCCCTGTCCGCATATGTAACAGTGAGATACACCCATTGCGTACTGTTGAATTGCGGCTTCCAATAAAAAAACTATTTAGGGGACAAAAAAGTTGATTGCGGCCCTGTCTGCATATGTTACAGTGAGATACACCCATTGCATACTGTTGTATTGCGCCTTGCAATAAGAAAAACTATTTAGGGGAGAAAAGAGTTTATTGCTGCCCTGTCCGCGTATGTTACAGTGGGATACACCCATTGCATACTGTTGAATTGTGCCTTGCAATAAAAAAAAATATTTAGGGGACAAAAAAAGTTGATTGCGGCCCTGTCCACATATGTTACAGTGAGATACACCCATTGCATACTGTTGAATTGCGCCTTGCAATAAAAAAACTATTTAGCGGACAAAAAAAGTTGATTGCGGCCCCGTCCGCATATGTTTCAGTGAGATACACCCATTGCGTACTGTTGAATTGCGCCTTCCAATAAAAAAACTATTTAGGGGCCAAAAAAGTTGATTACGGCCCTGTCCGCATATGTTACAGTGAGATACACCCATTGCATACTGTTGAAATGCGCCTTGCAATAAAAAAAATATTTAGGGGACAAAAAAAGTTGATTGCGGCCCTGTCCGCATATGTTACAGTGAGATACACCCATTGCGTACTGTTAAATTGCGCCTTGCAATAAAAAACAATTTAGGGGACAAAAAAAGTTGATTGCGGCCCTGTCTGCATATGTTACAGTGAGATACACCCATTGCATACTGTCGAATTGCGCCTTGCAATAAAAAAACTATTTAGGGGACAAAAAAAGTTGATTGCTGCCCTGTCTGCATATGTTACAGTGAGATACACCCATTGCATACTGTCGAATTGTGCCTTGCCATAAAAAAACTATTTAGGGGGCAAAAAATTTAATTTTTGTAAAATCTTACCGTAAAATTCCTTTCTCTGAGTCCTCCGACAGTCGCCGCCGCCTCCTCTAAGTCATCACTATTGGGTATTGACTTCCGCTCCGCAGGAGTAGCTAGCCATAAGACTTAGTCAAAAGAACAAAAGCATTTAGCTTAGACACACCCATGGGGGCAGTCCCACTGGTCAATATCCCCTGCAGTGATCCCTCCCAACTCAGTTTGGTAGAATAGCAGTAGGTGTACAAGAAAAAACCCCAAAAGAGGGGCGGGGGCGGTGACTGTCGGAGGACTCAGAGAAAGGAATTTTAAGGTAAGATTTTACAAAAATTCAGTTTTCTCTTACGTCCTCCGACAGTCGCCGCCTCCTCTAAGTCATCACTATTGGGATGTCCCAAAGCAGTGTAGACATGAGGGTTGGGAGACGCAACCGTAGAAAAGGCAACGCAGTACCCACATCAGAGAAAGGAACCTTACCCGCACAGTAAGAGAACCTTCTGGGCTACAGGAGCAACAACCCAGGAAAACAAATATCCAGGGGATAAACACCCCAACAGCCAGCGACCCACAAAAAAACAAGGGTCCCCTATGGCACTCCCGCACTGAGAGAACTTTGCGGCCAAAGGAGGCCTCAGCTGATGCCAGAACATCAACCTTATAGAAATTGGAAAAGGTGTGCACCGACGACCAAATCGCAGCCTTGCACACCTGGGCCACTGAGGCTCGATGCCAGTAGGCCCAGGACGTACTCAAAGATCTGGTAGAGTGTGCCTTAACAGGGAAGGGTGTAACCCGTTCCTTCAAAGCATAGGCCTGTTCAATGGTCTGTCTGATCCATTTGGCAATGGTCGCTGCTGCCGCAGCCATGCCCTTCCGAGGTCCCTCAGGAAGGACAAAGAGGGAATCTGATTTCCGAAAGGATTCAGTGGACGACAGGTAAACCCTGATCGCCCGGACAACATCCAAGGAATGCAATGCAACCTCCTTAGGATGCTTCGGCTTCGCACAGAGCGAAGGCAAAACAATGTCCTCATTAAGGTGGAACTCAGAGACCACCTTAGGCAGAAAAGAGGAATGAGGTCGCAAGACCACCTTATCCTTGTGAATCACCAAGTAAGGAGAGCGGCAAGACAACGCCGCCAGCTCCGACACCCTGCGAGCCGAAGTGATCGCCACTAAAAAAGCAACTTTCTTAGACAGCAGAGGTAACGATATCTCCCGGATGTTTTCAAAGGGAGAACGCTGTAACGCGGACAGAACTAAGTTCAAGTCCCATGGAGGTAAAGGCTCCCTCTGGGGGGGGCCAAATGTCGCACACCTTGAATAAAGGTTCGAATCAAGGAATGAGACGCCACAGGGCGTTGGAAAAGAATAGCCAGTGCAGATACCTGGCCCTTTATCTTGGCCAGGGCCAGGCGCTGGTCAACACCAGTCTGGAGAAAAGCCAACACTCTCGACACCGAGTACGAGCGAGGGGAGAACCCCCTGGACTCACACACAGGTGAAATAACTGTAACATACGCGGACAGGGCCGCAATCAACTTTTTTTGTCCCCTAAATCGTTTTTTATTGCAAGGCGCAATTCGACAGAATGCAATGGGTGTATCTCACTGTAACATATGTGGACAGGGCCGCAATCAACATTTTTTGTCCCCTAAATAGTTTTTTTATTTCAAGGCGCAATTCGACAGTACGCAATGGGTGTATCTCACTGTAACATATGCGGACAGTGCCTCAATGAACTTTTTTGTCCCCTAAATAGTTTTTTTATTGCAAGGTGCAATTCAACAGTACGCAATGGGTGTATATCACTGTAACATATGCAGACAGGGCCACAATCAACTTTTTTTGTCCCCTAAATAGTTTTTTTTTTGCAAGGCACAATTCAACAGTATGCAAAGGTGTATCTCACTGCAACATACGCGGACAGGGCCGCAATCAACTTTTTTTGTCCCCTAAATAGTTTTTATATTGCAAGGCGCACTTTGACAGTATGCAATGGGTGTATCTCACTGTAACATATGCGAACAGGGCCACAATCAACTTTTTTGTCCCCTAAATAGTTTTTTTTATTGCAAGGCGCAATTCAACAGTATGCAATGGGTGTATCTCACTGTAACATATGCGGACAGGGCCGCAATCAACTTTTTTTGCCCCCTAAATAGTTTTTTTTACTGCAAGGTGCAATACAACAGTACACAATGGGTGTATCTCACTGTAACATATGCAGACAGGGCCGCAATCAACCTTTTTTGTCCCCTAAATAGTTTTTTATTGCAAGGCACAATTCGACAGTACGCAATGGGTGTATTTCACTGTAACATATGCGGACAGAGCCGCAATCAACTTTTTTTGTCCCCTAAATAGTTTTTTTATTGCAAGGCGCAATTCAACAGTACGCAATGGGTGTATCTCACTGTAACATATGCGGACAGGGCCGCAATCAACTTTTTTCGTCCCCTAAATAGTTTTTTTTATTGCAAGGCGCAAAACAACAGTACGCAATTGGTGTATCTCACTGTAACATATGCGGACAGGGCCGCAATCAACTTTCCGCATGTGCTGAATTTGGTGGTGCAGAGGTTCCTTAGAAATTACCTTGATATGTCAGAGTTGCTGCACAAAGTGCGGGCCGTCTTTGCTCACTTTCAGCGTTCTCACCCTGCTGCTGCTCGCCTGTCAGCACTGCAGCGTAACTTCGGCCTTCCCGCTCATTGCCTCATATGTGACGTGCCCACAAGGTGGAACTCCACCTTGCACATGCTGGCCAGACTGTGCGAGCAGCAGGCCATAGTGGAGTTTCAGCTGCAGCACGCACGCGTGAGTCACTCTGCAGAACAGCACCACTTCACCACTAATAACTAGGCCACCATGCGAGACCTGTGTGCCTTCTTGCGCTGTTTCGAGTACTCCACCAACATGGCCAGTGCCGATGACGCCATTCTCAGCTTAACTATCCCACTTCTATGCCTTCTTGAAAAAACACTTCGGGCGATGATGGAAGAGGATGTGGCAGAGGATGAGGAGGAGGATGAAAAGGTAACATTTCCAAGGCTTTCAGGGTAGTCATTCGCAAGTGGCATCGAGGGTGGATTCCTGCACACACAAACGCCAGGGACGCAATTGTCCAGCAGGGGCACAGTTCTGGAGGATGAGGAGGATGAGGAGGAGGAGATGGAGGAGGAGACGGAACCATGTTCACAGCAGGGTGGCACCCAGGCCAGCTCATGGCCATCACTGGTGCGTGGCTGGGGGGATACGGAGGACACAGAGGATACACCTCCCACAGAGGGCAGCTTTTAGTTGCCTCTGGGCAGCCTGGCACACATGAGCGATTACATGCTGCAGTGTATCCGCAATGACCGCCGAGTTTCCCACATAGTAAATTTTGCTGATTACTGGGTGGCCACCTTGCTGGATCCCCATTACAAGGACAACGTACTGTCCTTAATTGGAGCGTGATCGGAAGATGCGCGAGTACAAGTGCACGCTGGTAGACGCGCTGCTGGTGGCATTCCCACCTGACAGCGGGGGCATAGTGGAAGCACAAGGCCAAGGCAGGGGAGGAGGAAGAGGTTGTCAACTCTGCCAGGGCACCCCCAGCACCTCAGAAGGCAGGGTTAGCATGGCCGAAATGTGGAAAAGCTTTGTCAGCAGGCCACAACAAGCAGCAGCACCACCAGCTGATATGGAACGTCTTAGCAGGAGGCAGCATTTCACTAACATGGTGGAGCAGTATGTGTGCACACGCCTAGACGTACTGAATGATGGGTCTGCCCCCTTCAACTTCTGGGTCTCCAAGTTGGGCACATGGCCTGAGCTTTCCCTTTACGCCTTGGAGGTGCTGGCCTGCCCTGCAGCCAGTGTATTATCTGAACGGGTATTTAGCACGGCTGGGGGCGCTATCACAGACAAGCGCAGCCGCCTGTCCAGAGCCAATGTGGACAAGCTCACGTTCATTAAAATTAACCAGGCATGGATCCCACAGGACTTGTCCGTACCTTGTGCAGAATAGTCACGTATACCGGCCTTACCCAGCCATTGCTGGATTTCATCTTTCTTACTCTTTTGGGGTGCACCCGAATTTAAAAAATGTTTTTATTAAAAAGCAAAACCAGCGTTGGCTACCTCGTCCTCCTCCTCCACTGCTGCCGCTGCTTCCACCTACACATCCATATCCACCGCCATATCCTCCGCCACCTCAACCTCCTACTCCATATGGGCTTTGTCCTCCTCCTACATCATTCAAGATGATTATTTTTTATTTTTCAGTTTTTTATGTTCTATTAAGTTATTTCCCTAGCCACATTTGTTAGCAGAGCACTTGCCATGCTCTTAAGATGATTTTGCTGCCATTTGCAGCCCTCTAGCCCTTTCCATGTTTGTTTTAGAGGCATTTTAGTGCTCAAAAGTTCGGGTCTCCATTGACTTCAATGGGGTTCGGGACAAAGGTCGGTGTGACGAGACCAATCTTGCCCCATTGCATTGGAGGAGCCTGGTTGCCCGCCTGCTGCCTTTGGACTATGGACCAGGCTTTAAAAGACTTTGTTCCCCTATGTTTTAGCTGCTACGCTCCAAATTCCTTTAAAGAGGTTGTCACTATGTCTGCAAATTCAATGGGTATTAGCTGCAGATTGAGGGGGGGATTGCTTCCAGCAGCCCCCTCCTAAAGAATGTCTACTGATTAACTCAGTGCTTTTGTCTAAAATAGGACAGTATGTTAATAGAGTCTGAGACTATTGATAAGCATGTTAATGAGCTCACCTGGCTATAATTACACAGTCATTGTTCATGTGGTATTCTCAAAGTATATATAAGTGTGTGTTTCTTGCAATAAAAGAGAAGAGAGTTACTCTTGATCAAACCTCACTACAGAGCCTTGTCTCGTACTTGGGGGGGAATTATTGATGTGCTTCATGTATGGCGCATTGGAGTGGTCGATAGCTGTCCGGGTGTTCGGGAGTGGATTATCCTAGACGACTGTAACCCCTTTCATACTTTGGGGTGTCGTAACAGTCGGGTTAAGTCCGGGTCACGAACCCGGACTTTTTTTTAACCGGTTGCCGACCGCCGCACGACTATATACTGCGGCGGTCAGCCCCGGCCAAGCAGAGTGACGTATCGGTACGTCACTCGCCTGTCACTGACTTGCGAGCCTATCGCGGGCGGGCGCGAGCCCGCCGAGGCGCGCGCCCGCCGCGGCTCGTTCACAGGCAAGTCAGTGCGTGTGACCGGCGGACTCGATGTCCGCCAGTCACACTGCGATCGCTCCTGTGAAGGGAGAAAGACAGAGCAGCTTGTGTAAACAAGCTGCCTGTCAGTTCTCCCTGTGTAAAAGTGAAGATCTGACCGTTCTACTATGTAGAACGGTTGATCTTTGCTTTTACACCAATAGGAATGTCCCTGCACAGTAGAAAGCACGCCCCTAGGACACACTTAACCCCTCCCTGTCCAATAAAGTTAACCCCTTCCCTGCCAGTGTCATTTTTGCAGTAACAGTGCATATGTATAGCACTGATTACTGCAGTAATGTCACTGGTACCCCCAAAAGTGTCAAAAATGTCAGTCAAGGGTCCGATCTGTCCGCCGCAATGTCGCAGTACCGAAAAAAAAATCGCAGATCGCCGCCATTACGCGTTAAAAAAAAAACACCAAAAATGACAAAAATCTTTCCCTTTTGTTAGTAAACGCGATAACTTTTGCGCAAACCAATCAAAATACGCTTTTTGCGATTTTTTTTACCAAACATAGGTAGCATAAAACAAATTGGCCGAAAAATGTTAAAAAATTTTGATTTTTACTTTTTTTGGGGGGGGAATTTCATATAAAAAAATGTGAAAAATATTGTTATTTTTGCAAAATTTACGCTCTTTTTTTGTTTATAGCGCGTGATCAAAAAATCGCACAGGTGATCAAATACCACCAAAAGAAAGCTCTGTTTGTGGGAAAAAAAGGACGTCAAATTCGTTTAGGTACAACGTCGCACGACCGCGCAATTGTCCGTTAAAGTCACGCAGTAAAAAATCGCAAAAAAACCCCTGGTCCTTTAGCAGCCAAATCCTCCGGGGCTTAAGTGGTTAAGTTCGGTCGAACCTGCCGAACCCGAACATCCAGGTGTTCGCTCAACTCTATTAATAACAACTTTATGTAAAAAAAAGAAAAAAATGTTCCATTTTCCCGAAAATTGGGGCAAAATACGTATAAAATATTCCATGGACTCGACATGCCTCTTAGCAAATAGCTTGACGTGTCTACTTTCTAAAAAGGGGTAATTTTTGGGGGTTTTGTACTATCCTGGTATTTTAGAACCTCTAAAACTGTGAAAGGTAGTCAAGAAGTGTTACATAGTTACATAGTTACATAGTAGGTGAGGTTGAATAAAGACAACAGTCCATAGTCCATCCAGTTCAACCTGTGTAGGCATGTGTGGCTGTAATCATCTCCCATACCCCTGAATGTTCTGATCCTTGAGATGTAAGTCTAAGAGTCTTTTGAATACTACCATACTACCCGCAGAAACCACCTCTTGTGGTAGAGAATTCCACAATCTTGTTGCCCTAACAGTAAAGAACCCCCCGCGTTGCCTGAGGTTAAAACGCTTCTCCTCTAATCGCATTGTATGCCCTCGAGTCCTCATGCAATCCCTTCGAATGAACAGCTTTTTTTCTAAGCTGGGATCCCCATTAAGATATTTATAAATTGCTATCATGTCCCCCCTCAGACGTCTCTTCTCCAGGGAGAATAAATCGAGCGATTGTAGACGCTCTTCATAGTCAAGGTCCTCCAATCCCCTAATTAGTTTAGTTGCCCTTCTCTGGACTCTCTCCAGCTCCAACACATCCCTCCTGAGGACTGGCGACCAGAACTGGACGGAATACTCCAGATGCGGTCGGACCAGAGTTTTATAAAGTGGAAGGATTATAGTCTTATCTCTGGAATGCATCCCTTTCTTTATGCATGCTAATATTCTGTTGGCTTTGGAAGCTGCCGCTTGACATTGCATGCTGTTTCCTAATCTATCATCAACCAATACTCCCAGATCCTTCTCCATTTTTGATTCCCCCAAGGGCTCCCCTCCTAACGTGTATTGTGATTTTATGTTTTTAGTCCCCAAGTGCAAAACCTTACACTTCTCCACGTTAAACCTCATTTGCCATGTCGTTGCCCACTCTGCTATTTTGTCCAGGTCATTCTGCAGGATATCTGCTTCATGTTGTGAAGTTATTGCCCTGCCCAATTTTGTGTCATCTGCAAAAACTGATATCGAACTACTGATCCCGACCTCAATGTTGTTTATGAATAAATTGAACAAGGTTGGTCCCAGGACTGAGCCTTGGGGGACCCCGCTTACCACCTCAGACCAGTCTGAGTATGCGCTGTTTATTACTACCCTTTGGACCCGCCTTTTTAGCCAGTTCCGTATCCAAGAGCAAACCCTGCTATCAATACCTGCAGACCTTATTTTATAAATTAAGCGCTTGTGGGGAACTGTATCAAACGCCTTAGCGAAATCCAAGTACACCACATCCACTGGTCTCCCCCTATCTAGCTCACAGCTCACCTCCTCGTAAAATGTAAGGAGATTGGTTTGACAAGAACGCCCATTTGATTACTGCTGATGATGTTGTTGTCCTTAGCAAACTCTACAATATAGTCCCTTATCATCCCCTCCAGAAGTTTACATACTACTGATGTCAAACTGACAGGCCTATAATTTCCCGGGATATGCCTCTGGCCCTTTTTGAATATTGGAATCACGTTAGCTTTCTTCCAATCCCCTGGTACATCTCCTGTCCTAATACTGTCAGCAAAGATCAGGAACAGTGGTCTCGATATAACTTTACTGAGTTCCTTGAGTACTCTCGGATGTATGCCATCCGGTCCTGGTGATTTGTTTGTGTTAAGTTTATCCAGCCTTTCCCTGATTTCCCCCTCTGTTAGCCATGGTGGCAAGTCCTGTTTATTACTACTAACCATACAGTCATGGTCAGTGTACCCCTCCTTTTCCTGTGTAAAGACTGACGAGAAAAAAGCATTTAGCACGGTTGCTTTTTCAGTGTCCTCTGTAACCATCCTCCCATCATTGTTAATTATGTGTGCAATATGCTCTGCCTTAGTTTTTTTGCTGTTGATATATTTAAAGAATTTCTTTGGGTTTTTTTTACTATCCTCCGCTATTTGTCTCTCAAAGTTGATTTTAGCCATCTTGATTTCTTGTTTACTTTTCTTATTTGCCTTATTTGTAATGGGGAAAGAAACGCCCTTTAAAATCTTGATGGTGCTTATTGGATTTTGGGGTCCTGTATGCAGCTAGACTGCCAAAAAAGTCTCTCATATGTGGTATCATTTGCCATACTGTACTCTATATGAATACTCCACTAGTGTATGGTAGCGACGGAAGCAGTTCTGGAGCAATAGACCAGGTTGACCAGAACAGCAGTTACAAAAAAAGCAAGAGTCTCTTCTTATTCAGTGTATGCTACAGACACAACATCTTTTTTTCTTTTTTGTCATTTTCCAGAAACTTGTGGCAAAAAATAAAATATTCCATGGGCTCAATATGCCTCTCAGCAAATAGGGTCTCTACGTTCCAAAAAGGGGTAATTTGGGGGGTGTTTGAACTTTTGGTGGTATTTAATCATCTCTGGGTTTTTTATTTCTTACAAAAAAAAAGAAAAAAGACAGAAAATTTTGAAAAAAAAAAAAGTTTTTCTTATTTTCTGCGAGTAAATTTTGAAAATAAATACATTTTTCTCCTTCACTGATGTGCGCTGATGAGGCGGCACTGATGGGCACTGATAGGCTGCACTGATGGGCACTGATGAGGTGGCACTTATGGGCACTGATGAGGTGGCACTGATGAGGAGGTACTAATATGCTGCACTGATGAGCACTGATAGGTGGTACTGATAGGCGGCACTGATGAGCACTGATAGGTGGCACTGCTGGGCACTGAGAGGTGGCACTGCTGGGCACTGAGGGGTGGCACTGCTGGGCACTGAGAGGCGGCACTGACGGGCGGCACTGATGGACACTGAGAGGCGGCACTGATGGGCACTGAGAGGCGGCACTGATGAGCACTGATGGGCAGCACCATCAGTGCCCACACTCAGTGCCCATAGTGCTGCTAGTCAGTGCCCATCAGTGCCTAGATGAGCAGGCACTGATGGGCATTGACTGGCAGCACTATGGGCACTGATGGGGGGCACTGATAGTGGGCACTTATGGCATTTATTTACCACTTTTGTAATAAGGGCACTGGTGATCAGTGCCCTGATTAAAATTTTCTGTGTCAGCTTACCGCTGATCGGCTCTGCTCCTTCCTCACACGCAGTCTCTGTGTGAGGAAGGAGAGCTGGCGATGAGAGATGATCTCATATGTTTACATATGAGATCATCTCTCATTGCATGGTCCGATCACGTGGTAAATGGCCGCTGTAATTGGGCATTTACCACGATCTGTGATTGGCTGTGTCCAAGGGACACGGCCGACACAGATTTTCCCCGATGCGCGCTCGCGGGAGCGCGCGGGGAGCCTGTTACTGGGAGGCCGTTTAAAGACGGCCTCCTGGAAATTCGAGTCCGCGCTGTAGCCGTACTTCGGCTATAGCGCGGGCGGCAACAAGTTAATGCACAAAAGCACACTATATTGCCAAAATGTTTGGTAAAATATAAAATATGATCTTCTACCAAGTACATAGATCCCAAACACGACATGCTTTAAAATTGTACACATCTGTGCCGCGGCGACAAACTACATACATTTTAAAAGCCTTTACATGTTACCACTTTAGTTTTACATAGGAGTAGAGATGTCCAGAACTATTCGCCGGCGAACAGTTCCCGGCAAACATCGCTTGTTCACGTTCGCCGCCGCGGGCGAACATATGCAATGTTCAGTCCGCCCCCTATACGTCAACATTGAGCAAACTTTGACCCTGTACCTCACAGTCAGCAGACACATTCCAGCCAATCAGCATACCCTCCCTCCCAGACCCTCCCACCTTCTATAAAAAAGCAAGGACAGCATCCATCTTAGATTCATTCTGAAGCTGCAGTGTTAGTTAGAGCAGGGAGAGTGCTGCTGCTGCTGAATTAATAGCTAGGCCAGTGTTCTGTGTCCACTCCAGTCCTCAATGACTCATCTGCTGTAAGGACAGCGTCCTGACAGCACCCCAAAAAGCCCTTTTTAGGGCTGGTACATCAGTCTGCTTTTTTTATATATATATATATAAAATGCAGTTGCCTGCCCGTGTGTGAGAGGCCACAGGCCCACAGACTGTACTGTGTGCACACCACTCATATAGGGTGGCACAGTACCTTGCATACATAGTATCACTAATATTCTGAAGCTGCAGTGTTAGTTAGAGCAGGGAGAGTGCTGCTGCTGCTGAATTAATAGCTAGGTCAGTGTTCTGTGTCCACTCCAGTCCTCAAAGACTCATCTGCTGTAAGGACGGCGTCCTGACAGCACCCCAGAAAGCCCTTTTTAGGGCTGGTACATCAGTCTGCTTTTTATATATATATACTATGTATATATATATATATATATATATATATAGCAGTTTCCTGCCCGTGTGTGAGAGGCTACAGGCCCACAGACTGTACTGTGTGCACACCAGTCATATAGGGTGGCACAGTACATTGCACGGCGCACGCGCAGTGCCCCAAATTGGAAGCAAGAGGACCGACCAACCATCTTTTTCCATCTCCTGGTTCCTAAGATCTATTCCATACACCAGCCCCTGATAGGGGACGTAACAGGGATTCAACTGATAAGAATAGTACTACTTAACACACCACTCATATAGGGTGGCACAGTACATTGCACGGCGCACCCGCAGTGCCCCAAATTGGAAGTAAGTGGGCTGACCAACCATCTTTTTCCATCTCCCGGTTCCTAAAATCTATTCCATACACCGGCCCCTGATAGGGGACGTGACAGGGATTAAACTGATAAGAATAGTACTACTTAACACACCACTCATATAGGGTGGCACAGTACATTGCACGGCGCACGTGCAGTGCCCCGAATTGGAAGTAAGAGGACCGACCAACCATCTTTTTCCATCTCCCGGTTCCTAAAATCTTTTCCATACACCGGCCCCTGATAGGGGATAGGGGACAAAACAGAGATTAAACTGGTAAGAACAGATTTTTTAAATTAAGACTCTGTGGAGCTGGGTATTTTTTGGTTGCGTTACTGAACGCTCATGCACAATGGCTGCAGGCTCATGTGTCCTTTTGCGGAGGTGACAAACGTGGTCAGTCAAACCCAAGGCAACATCATCAACCTCATCCCATATGCGTTTTTTCTGGAGCATGCCCTGCGAAGAGTGCTGGATCAGGCCGTAGATGAGCATGAAGAGTTGTGGTCACCATCACCACCAGAAGCAGCCTTGTCGTCGTCGATTGCTGGACCTGCGGCAATGCAGAGAGAGGAGTCTGAAGAAGAGGAGTCAGAGGAGGAAGGTGGCTTTGAGGAGGTGGAAGACCAACCACAGCAGGCGTCCCAAGGGGCTTGTTGTCAACTTTCGGGGACCCTTGGTGTTGTACGTGGCTGGGTGGAGGAAGAGACCTTCAATGACGTCAGTGAGGACAAGGAACAGGACATGGCTAGCTTGGTATCCAACCTTGTGCAAATGGGGAGTTTGCTGTTGTGCAAATGGACCGTTTGCGGTTGTTTGCGGTGCGTTAAACAGGGAGTTTGTTCTGTCAGAGTTTGGTCTGTCACTGTGAAGCGGGCGTAACCCTTAGACTACCTGATCGATACAACATCATACCTGATCGTATACACACAGTGGATGTTTTAAAGCACGTTATTCCAAACTATTTAGGAGTGTTAGGTGATTTATGCCCTTTATGGATTAAAACCCGACTCTGCGTCAACTCCATGGGAGTTTTGCCATGGATCCCCCTCTGGCATACCACAGTCCAGGTGTTAGTCCCCTTGAAACAACTTTTCCATCACTATTGTGGCCAGAAAGAGTCCCTGTGGGTTTTAAAATTCGCCTGCCTATTGAAGTCTATGGCGGTTCGCCCGGTTCGCCCTTTCGAGAACATTTCCGGAAATTCGCGTTCGCCGTTCGCGAACGGAAAATTTTATGTTTGCGACATCTCTACATAGGAGTTCTACTGCTATAATTACTCCCCTCGATCTGACGTTTGCAGTGATACCTCACATGCATGGCGAAATTGCTGTTTACATATAACATGAGACCAATGCTCATGTTCGCCTTTGCACATGAAAATAGAGGGACAGGAGTGCTTTAATTTTTTTAAATTTTTATTTTGCTTTTTTATTTTATTTTTACACTGTCTTTTTCATTTTGTTTTGGTTTTTTATCATTTTTATTGTTATCACAGGCAATGTAAACCTCCCCTATGATAGCAATAGGTAGTGACAGGTACTCTTTTTTGAAAAATTTGGGGTCTATTAGACTCTAGATCTCTCCTCTGCCCTTAAAGCATCTGACCAAGATCGGTTTGATAAGATGCTTTCCCAATTTCCCAATGACGCTGTTTATATCTGGCGAAACTGAGGTCATGAAATGCTCATAGCTTCCAGTTTCTTAGGCCAAAGAGATGATTGTAGCCATTCTGGTCTCCGATCATGTCTATGGTCAGCTGATGGAACCACCTGCTACATTCTCGGGTTCCCCAGTGGGACAGGAGAGCCCCAGAAAACCATGGAAGGCAGGGGGTGTCCCCTCCCACTGCTTGAAAAAGCAGTCTAGCATCTAACTAGCCTCTAGGATTGCTTTTACATGAAATTCAACCGCCGGCTTTAAAAAAAACGATACCAAGATGATGTCTAAACCTGCAGACATCATTCAGGTATAACCACTCAAAGTGTACGTTGCTGGTCCTTGTTGGGCATATATTGTAATGTTCTTTTTTTTTCATGCGGCCTATGGGTTGAACGAAAAAAAAGCACAGATTCCTCCATTCACATATATTGATTGGTGGTATGCCCACCATTAGAATACAGCCCTGCATCCACCCACCTCTAATGCACTGTTCTTTTTTTTTCAGAACTGAACAGATTCCTTCATTCACATTGATCGATGAGAATGAAGAAATCTCTGCCAAGAAAAGTGAATAAAAATATATGCCTAAGCATAGGGGAGATCCGCCCTCTGTGTCCACCCTATCCCTATGCTTCGGCATTTATTCTTTTTTTCCAACTGCAGTGGTGAAATCACCAGCTACAGTGCTGGAGTCACACATTTATGTATCGTGAGAGCAAACCCTGTTGCTGTCAAAATAAACAAATCAGTGCCGCAGCTGAATGGCGTACCTGCAAAGCAAATAACGGTCAATGATAAAACACAGTATCAATTAAACATTAACTTAATAAAACAACTTTTTTTAGTGCAATCTTACCCAAAAAAAGAGAAAAAAAATATGGCGAAGCATAGGGGCAATACGCCCCTATGTGCACCCCAGCCCCTATGCTTTGCCATATATGCACTTTTTTTTAACTGTGGTGGTGAAATCCCTTCCTACAGCGCTGGAGTCACTGATTTTACGTGTTACTGTCAAAATAAACAAATCAGGGCTGCAGCTGAATAGCGTAACAGTACAGTAAAACAGTGAAATTACTTACCTGCAAAGCAAACAATGGTTAACAATAAAACACAGTAACAAAACATTACAGTATAGCATAAAATACAGTAAACTAGTAAGAACAATAAAACAACTGTTTTTGTCTTTTTATATATTTTTTAATTTTTTATGTTTTTTTTTTACACTTTTATTGTAACTATAAACGTTCCAGGTTAGGGTCTCTCAAAATGTGATAGCCATCTAGCATCTTTCGAGACCCTGTGTGAAAGTGTGCCCTAGATTGTGCCGTACTGTACCCTATACTAATACTCCAGTGTGTGGTAGCGATGGCAGCAGTCACCGAGACCAGGTTCGCCAGGAAAGGAGGGATAAAAATAGCGGGTGTCACACCCTATATCCGCACTTGGTAAGGACATAACATCTTTTTTGGGGTGCTCTTTGAGTAGAGGTACCAGGGAGGACATCCCGAAAATGCCTCTCATGCAGCCAGCTCACTGCATCTTGATTGGGAAAGGATCCACTTCTTCCTGATGCTTCGTATAGTACATAAGCATTGAAAAAAAGCCAATTGGAATAAGTATACAGACACTTTTTTGTACCAGTGTCTGGGCTTACAGGCAACTAAGTATGGCCACATCATCTGGTCATTGAAGTTCACCCCTCCCATTTTGCCATTGTAGTCGTGGACACATAGGTGCTTCTCAACAACACCAGTCGCCATTGTAATTTGGACTGCTGTATCTGTGTGAACGAAAGACAGAACGAAAATGTTCTGTTTGTCCTTCCACCTCACTGCAAGCAATTCATTGCACCTCAAGCAAGCTCTCTCCCCTTGACTAAGTGGGGCATGTACAAGCTACTGGGGGAAGCCCTGATGATTAGATCATATGGTGCCACATGCGCCAATTCCTAATTAAAAGAGGTGTCTAAAAAGTGGCACGCTTGTGTAGAAATTGTCCACGTATAAATGGTACCCCTTTCCAAAGAAGGGTGACACCAAGTCCCAAACAATCTTTCCGCTGCTCCCTAAGGAAGTCTGAGCAGTTGGGGGGGCTCCACGCTGCTATCTTTTCCCCTTGTAAACCAGGAAACTACATGTATAGCCTGTTGCCCTGTCACAGAGCTTATACATCTTGACCCCATATGTGGCACGTTTGCTGGGGAGAAACTGTTTGAAAGCAGGGCAGCCAGAAAACTTATTCAGGGACTCATTAACACAGACATCTTGTTGGGGAAAAACAGGACTGCAAATTTTTGGTTGAAGTGGTTTACGAGGGGCGGAATTTTGTGAATCAGGTCATATTCAGGGTCACCCCGAGGAAGACAGAGTTCATTGTGGTTGAAGTGCATGAACCACAATATTAGTTTGTCTATAGCCCTGGACATGGCAGCAGAGAACACGGGCATATGATGAATTGTGTCAGTGAACCAATATGAGAGGAGGAGCGGAAGCCTTGCGGAAGCCTTGCAGGAAGCCAGAAGCGGCGCGGTAATCGGTGCACAGCGAGGGAGCTGTGTGTGTGAGAGAGGAGGAGGAGCAGCAGCGAGCCGCACGTGCGGGGGGGGAAGCCGCACCAGGGAGCCGGGGGCCGGGTGAAGGAACCTCGGAAGGTGACCGACCGACAGGAGACAGAGTGGGGACGGAGCAGCGGCGGCGGGGGTGACCGAGAGCGTGCGACAGGGTGACAGAGCAGTGGCGGCAAGGACAAGGACCTGACAGGACCTGACCAGGGACGTAAGGTAATAACTGATCAACTGGTAGGGGGGTGGGGCTGGTGGGGTGACTAAAAGCACAACACTACAAGCAGTGGTGAGCATCTTGCGACTGGTGAGTATCTGCGACTGGTGACCATCTTGCGACTGGTGAGTATCTGCGACTGGTGAGTATCTGCGACTGGTGAGCATCTTGCGACTGGTGAGTATCTGCGACTGGTGAGTATCTGCGACTGGTGATCATCTTGCGACTGGTGAGTGTCTGCGACTGGTGAGTGTCTGCGACTGGTGAGTATCTGCGACTGGTGAGCATCTTGCGACTGGTGAGTGTCTGCGACTGGTGAGTATCTGCGACTGGTGAGTATCTGCGACTGGTGAGCATCTTGCGACTGGTGAGTATCTGCGACTGGTGAGTATCTGCGACTGGTGAGCATCTTGCGACTGGTGAGTATCTGCGACTGGTGAGCATCTTGCGACTGGTGAGTATCTGCAACTGGTGAGCATCTTGCGACTGGTGAGTATCTGCGACTGGTGACCATCTTGCGACTGGTGACCATCTTGCGACTGGTGAGTATCTGCGACTGGTGAGCATCTTGCGACTGGTGAGTATCTGCGACTGGTGACCATCATGCAACTGGTGAGTATCTGCGACTGGTGACCATCTTGCGACTGGTGAGTATCTGCGACTGGTGACAATCTTGCAACTGGTGAGTATCTGCGACTGGTGAGCATCTTGCGACTGGTGAGTATCTGCGACTGGTGACCATCTTGCGACTGGTGAGTATCTGCGACTGGTGAATATCTTGTGTCTGGTGAGTATCTTGCGACCGGAGGGCGAGTATCTTTGCCACTGGTGAGTATCCTTGCGACTGGTGAGTATCCTTGCGACTGGTGAGTATCTTTACGACTGGTGAGTATCCTTGTGACTGGTGAGTATCCTTGCGACTGGTGAGTATCTTGCGACTGGTGAGTATCCTTGCGACTGGTGAGTATCCTTGTGACTGGTGAGTATCTTTGCGACTGGTGAGTATCTTTGCGACTGGTGAGTATCCTTGCGACTGGTGAGTATCTTTGCGACTGGTGAGTATCCTTGCGACTGGTGAGTATCTTGCGACTGGTGAGTATCCTTGCGACTGGTGAGTATCTTTGCGACTGGTGAGTATCTTTGCGACTGGTGAGTATCCTTGCGACTGGTGAGTATCTTTGCTACTGGTGAGTATCTTTGCGACTGGTGAGGATCCTTGCGACTGGTGAGGATCCTTGCGACTGGTGAGTATCTAGTGACTGCTTAGTATATTAGCGACTGGTTCGGACCCCAGGTTTAGTACCAGGGGAGACGGAGGTAGTGTAGGTAAGGAAGAGCAGGTCGTTAATATATCCCCATAGAGTAGTGGGTAATAATGTCCGACAGGATTGCGGATGCCACTCAGTGCACTTCTTGCGGCATGTATGAGTTTCTTGATGAACAAATCGAGGACGAATACTGCTGTGCAAGATGTGAGCGACTTGCTCTGGAAGCCCACATCGTGGATCTAGAGAACACAGTGACAAGACTGCGTGGCATCTACAACCTGGAAAGGAGCTTGGACATTACCCATCAGGCGCTGGCAGGGGCCAGCATAGAGGAGGGAGGAATGGAGGAGACGCAAGCAGCAGAGGCACGCAGCTGGGTGACTGTTAGAAATGTTAGTGGGAGGAGAGTCAGGGAGGCCAGTCCTGAGTTGTTACACCCTAACATGTTTGCCGAGTTGCAGGTTGAGGGGGATATCAAGTCAGGGGTGGCAGAGCTGGAGCATGCACCCTCCCCCAGCTGCCAGGGGAGGGACGGCTCCAGGAAGAAGGCAGGCCATAACTCAGGAAAGGTTAGAAAGGTTGTGGTAGTTGGGGACTCAATTATCAAGAGGACAGAGAGCGCAATCTGTAAAAAAGATCTTGTGAACCGAACAGTTTGTTGTTTACCGGGCGTCCGAGTTCGGCACATCGCAGATCTGGCAGACAGATTGATGTGGGGGGCTGGGGATGACCCAGCAGTCATGGTGCATGTGGGCACTAATGACAAAGTTAAAGGTAGGTGGAGGATCCTTAAGAACAATTTCAGGGACTTAGGTAATAGATTGAGGAAAAGGACCTCCAAGGTGGTTTTCTCTGAAATACTGCCTGTACCTCAAGCCACACAGGAGAGGCAGAAGGAGATTAGGGAAGTTAACAAGTGGCTGAGGAATTGGTGTAGGAAGGAGGGGTTTGGGTTCCTGGAGAACTGGGCTGACTTCTCAGTCGGCTACCGGCTCTTTAGTAAGGATGGGCTGCACCTTAATGGGGGCGGTACAGCTCTTTTGGGGAGAAAGATGGCCACCAAGTTGGAGGAGCTTTTAAACTAGGAGACGGGGGGGAGGGCTCAGAAGTAGAATCAGTCAGGAGGGAGCAGAGGACTGAAGGCAGCTGTAGTGTCAGCAGCGACAGTAGGTCGACAACGTCAATTGGCAGGTCTGTGCGGGAAAACCGCAGACCAAACAGAAATAAACATAACCGCCAATCACGTTTAACTTCCGTAAAACTAAGAGGGGTATATGCTAATGCCAGGAGCCTAGCTAATAAAATGGAAGAATTGGAAATGTTAGTACATGAGGAGGACATAGACCTTGTGGGAATAACAGAAACTTGGTTCGACCCCTCACATGACTGGCTGGCCAATATCCAAGGGTATTCGGTGTACCGGAAGGACAGGGTAGGAAAAAGAGGGGGAGGGGTATGTCTCTATGTCAAGAACTATATAAAGGTGCTAGAAAGGAGTGATGAGCATGGATTTAGAATCCGTGTGGGTAGAACTCCTTCGGGAAGGAGAAAAGAGGAAAGTAATTGTGGGGGTTTGCTATAGGCCACCTAACCAAGGGGAGGAGGTAGAGCAGGAATTTTTAGCACTAATAGGTAAAGTGGCAAAACTGGGATCAGTCATCGTATTGGGGGACTTCAATTATCCTGACATTGACTGGAAAGAGGGGACTGCACACTCACATAAGGCCCGTCTATTCACGGAAACCTTACAGGACAACTACATGTCACAATTGGTGGATTCCCCTACCAGAGAAAACGCAATCCTGGATCTATTGATCACTAATGACCCAGACATAATCTCGGAGGTAGGAGTCCAGGACAACCTGGGCTCTAGCGATCACAGGATGATCACATTTAGTATAAATAACAATATAAAAAGGCAAGTGGGGAACATAAGAACCCTAAACTTCAGACGGGCAAACTTTCCAAAATTGTACTCATTGATGGAAAGGGTGAACTGGGACCAAACCCTGGGATCACTGACCACAGAGGAAAAATGGGAATGCTTTAGGAACATATTAAGCAAAGGCATCTTGCAGTGCATTCCTATGGGGAATAAATTTAGAAGAGACAAAGCCAAACCTGGTTGGCTAAACCGTAGCGTTAAAAAATTTATTAGGGGAAAAAAATTGGCCTTCAAGAAATATAAATCAGAGGGCACAGTATTGGCCTTCCAGCAATACAAGGAGGCAAATAAGAAGTGTAAACACGAAATCAAGATGGCTAAAATCAACTTTGAGAGACAAATAGCGGAGGATAGTAAAAAAAACCCAAAGAAATTCTTTAAATATATCAACAGCAAAAAAACTAGGGCAGAGCATATTGCACACATAATTAACAATGATGGGAGGATGGTTACAGAGGACACTGAAAAAGCAACCGTGCTGAATGCTTTTTTCTCGTCAGTCTTTACGCAGGAAAAGGAGGGGTACACTGACCACGACTGTTTGATTAGTAGTAATACACAGGACTTGCCTCTATGGCTAACAGAGGGTGAAATCAGGGAAAGACTGGATAAACTTAACACAAACAAATCACCAGGCCCGGATGGCGTACATCCGAGAGTGCTCAAGGAACTCAGTATGGTTATATCTAGACCACTGTTCCTGATCTTTGCTGACAGTATTAGGACAGATGTACCAGGGGATTGGAGGAAGGCTAACGTGATTCCGATATTCAGAAAGGGCCAGAGGCATATCCCGGGAAATTATAGGCCTGTCAGCTTGACATCAATAATTTGTAAACTTTTGGAGGGGATGATAAGGGACTATATCGTAGAATATGCTAAAGACAACAACATCATCAGTAGTAACCAGCACGGGTTTACAAATGGGCGTTCTTGTCAAACCAATCTCTTAGCATTCTACGAGGAGGTGAGCTGTGAGCTAGATAGGGGCAGACCAGTGGATGTGGTGTACTTGGATTTCGCTAAGGCGTTTGATACAGTTCCCCACAAGCGCTTAATTTATAAAATAAGGTCTGCAGGTATCGACAGCAGGGTTTGCTCTTGGATACGGAACTCTCTAAAAGGCCGTGTCCAAAGGGTGGTAATAAACAGCGCATACTCAGACTGGTCTGAAGTGGTAAGCGGGGTCCCCCAAGACTCAGTCTTGGGACCGACCTTGTCCAATTTATTCATAAACAGCATTGAGGACGGGATCAGTAGTTCGTTATCAGTTTTTGCAGATGACACAAAATTGGCCAGGGCAATAACTGCACAGCATGAAGCAGATATCCTACAGAATGACCTGGACAAAATTACGGAGTGGGCAACGACATGGCAAATGAGGTTTAACGTGGAGAAGTGTAAGGTTTTGCACTTGGGGACTAAAAACATAAAAACACAATACACGTTAGGAGGGGAACCCTTGGGGGAATCAAAAATGGAGAAAGATCTGGGAGTCTTGGTTGATGATAGATTAGGCAACAGCATGCAATGTCAAGCGGCAGCTTCCAAAGCCAACAGAATATTATCATGCATAAAGAAAGGGATGTATTCCAGAGATAAGACTATAATCCTTCCACTTTATAAAACTCTGGTCCGACCGCATCTGGAGTATTCTGTCCAGTTCTGGTCGCCAGTCCTCAGGAGGGATGTGTTGGAGCTGGAGAAAGTCCAGAGAATGGCAACTAAACTAATTAGGGGATTGGAGGACCTTGATTATGAGGAGCGTCTGCAATCGCTTGATTTATTCTCCCTGGAGAAGAGACGTCTGAGAGGGGACATGATAGCAATTTATAAATATCTTAATGGGGATCTCAGCTTAGAAAAAAAGCTGTTCATTCGAAGGAATTGCATGAGGACTCGAGGACATACAATGCGATTAGAGGAGAAGCGTTTTAACCTCAGGCAACGTGGGGGGTTCTTTACTGTTAGGGCTACAAGATTGTGGAATTGTCTACCACAAGAGGCGGTTTCTGCGGGTAGTATGGTGACTTTCAAAAGACTCTTAGACTTGCATCTCAAGGATCAGGAGATTAAAGGCTATGTTAGATGATTACAGTCACACACACCTACACAGGTTGAACTGGATGGACTATTGTCTTTATTCAACCTCACCTACTATGTAACTATGTAACTATGTAACTATGATCAAATTGAAACCTGGTATACAACTTATATTAAATAGCACAAATTCCAGTAGCGCAGGGATGGTGGAACCCACTCTCCACCACATAGAAATTCACAAGCCTATATGAGACATGGACATACATATGGCACTAAATCTTAAATGACCATATAATATAAAACAAACAATCCTCAGCAGACAGTCCACAAGCTTGAACATATAAATGTATAAAGTGTCGGTGCTTATCCAAGGAGTGTCACTGGACGTGATATTAGGGGGAACACCCCACTCTCCACCACCATTGTGCTGGGGAAATGTCTGAAATGGACACTCACCAAATGGACATGCCTCCCCACTCTCGTGGATCAGGCTACAACAGCATAGATTACAGATGACAGAGATGCATCACATCACCACGATCTCCAGGCAAGATGTGTAACTCCAGTACATGTGAAAATGAAAAGCAATCTCCACTAGTGTGATAACGTTTCAAACTTCTTTATTTAAAATCAAATTTCACACATTGCACTCACTTGTTAGATGATGATCATAGCACACACAAAAACCTCCATACACAGAGCACGTGAGGTGGGCACCCTTCGGACACGTAATCCTGGCTCTACGCCGAAGTAAAAATTAACCTCAGGATGTTCACCCCCTGCTGTCACGGTAACAATGGACGCCGTCTGATCACGTCCCAATGTGTTTCGTCACTTCCAACTTCGTCATTGGGGGCGTGACCACGACGGCACTGCATTCCGTTATATAGCGGCCACATCCCCACCCCAAATTGCAGGCAGAGACTAGCCGTTCACTGCACGTACGCACAGCTGATCCTTCCGCTACTGAGCATTGATAGTATGAGCGAACGCGGGCTGTCCAACTGTGCAATTAACCCTTCATGTACCAGTATATGAAAAATCACAGTACCCTTAACAAACATAGGCCTATCATGGCTGAATCTTTCTACCACCATTTTGAGACCTTATTGTATTATTGACAATTAAAGATATAAAATCATCAAAATGACTTAACAAAAACTATATATTTATATATATATATATATATATATATATATATATACAATAGGGTTGCCAATATATGGAAGTCTTTGACTCAATGTAATGTTGAGATGTGGCAATACTACCACACTCCCTATTGTTCACTCATACATGCTCCAGGGGAGGATCAGTCTGCACATAATCTCAAGACACAAACTGTGCAGACCCAGGCAGAAATAGAAATGTGTATATATATATATATATATATATATATATATATATATATAGAGGGAGAGAGAGAGAGAGAGAGAGTATATCAAATATATATAAAAATATATAACAAAAACAGATTCCAGAAATATAAAACAAAATGTGGATGAGGATGGCTCATAAAATAAATAAGCAGCATCTATCATACCTCATATATAAAATACATATACAGTAGTCTCCTATCTTGATTAGGACCATACATAATACAATTGAACATACTTAAAATCATAAATAAGATAAGATAAAAAGAATAACCCATAACTACAAGTGGAGAAACAGAAAGGAACTGCAAAGACCTACGCAGCCCCTTTCCATACGCCACCACACATATCTCTAATGCTATGAGTTACTAATGAAGCAGTTCAGGTCCAATTCAATGTTGGGGCCAACTGAATCGAGAGTTTAGCACTTCGACAGCTCTCTGACCCAGTTGGCACCTCTCCATAAAGGGGAAACCCGATCTACATGCCTATAATGCAAGCCCCTAGTGTCCCTTTGATGGAATTGCCTAAAGTGAGCGGATACACTATGTTCTAACTTTCCTTTTAAGATGTTGCTTATATGCTCACCCACCCTCTGCCGTACAATGCGCTTAGAGTGGCCAATATACAGCAAATTACAGGGGCACATAAGTGCATAGACTACATGTGTAGTATCACATGTCATAAGTTGTTTGATTTTAAATGTCTTATTAATGGCCGGAACCTTGAAGTCCTCACGTTTCCTTAAGTTTGACCTTGTAAAGTGGCAAGCCCTACATCTACCACAGGTATGAAAACCACTTCTACCTGGGAAGAAAGAGGAAATGGGCGGATCCAGAATCTTTTTGATAACTCTGTCACCAAAAGTTGGTGCCTTCCTATAAATAAAGGATGGGACCTTAGGAAGAACATGTCCCAATGTCCTGTCCATACACAATATTGGCCAATGCTGTTTGAAGATGGACTCAACCCTCTTATAATCTTCAGAATAATCTGAGAGGAAACTCCATTCCTTGGTATTTCCAACCCGAACATTGGTGGCATTGTTAGTGCTCCCTAAGCATATAGATCTTGGAACATCCAGAATTTTCTTGTTTTCACTGTCCAGGACATCTTCCTTATAGCCTTTGCTTATAAACCTGTCCTTCAGTACTGCCTAACCCTCATAAATTGGCCACGGGGAATATTCCTGAGCCAAGTGGGGTGATTGCCACTTTGAATAGACAGATAACTGTTTCTGTCTGTAGGCTTAAAGTACACTTTGGTAGTAGTGTTCTGCTTCCTAATGACCACATCCAGAAAATGTATTTGATATTAAGATGGCTCATGAATTCCATGAGCGAGGATTCCGAGCCATCCCAAATAAAAATAATATCATCAATAAACCTGTGGTAATACAGTAATGCAGGTCTATCGACACTAAAGACAAACTTGTCCTCCCACTCTGCCATAAATATTTGGAAGGATTGGGAAACAGGGATTTCGGGCACAAGAGTTTTTTTAAAAAAGATTACTTTTATTCAACAAAAAACTAAATATTTTAAAATCATATGGTGGAGGTTCCCCATCCGGTGAGGACTGTGCGGAAGCTGGGAACAGCGTGGCAAGGGCCGACATACAAGCAGAGGAGATACGCTCCCTACATTTAAGCTCTGGTCCTTCCCAAGTTTGATATGAGACATGGAGTGACTACCCTCACTACTATGTCACTATACATTGCCTTTTTTGAGCTTCCCAAAACGCACAGTCCTCCTCGTTAAAGAATTCTCTATGGAAGTTGAGATATGTGCCTGATTACTATATGTACAGACAAAAGAAATGATATGCTCCAGATGAAGCTTTTTTGTCTAAGAAAGCGAAACATGTCGAGCAAAGGTCATATATTACATGGTGAATGTTAACTTATACTTTCAGTCGACCCCGCTGACCGGCACCATACTGCTTGGGTGTCCGTCGGCGGTTCTTCTGATATCGAGCAATACGTTTCCAAGAATCATATGACTATCAATGATCTTGTACTTTGAACTGTATGTAAATTTACTTTTATAAGTTCTATGCACTGAGATATTGTACAACATAGACCATTGTTGTGTGGTCTTACTGTGTCCTTAATACACAATTATCTGCCTGTATTTTTCTATGATTTTAAAATATTTAGTTTTTTGTTGAATAAAAGTAATCTTTTTTAAAAAAACTCTTGTGCCCGAAATCCCTGTTTCCCAATCCTTCCAAATGTAATTAGTCAATTGAGGATAGGGGCACACCCTAAATTGGATACGTCATGGCCAAGATGGCTGCTATCTGTGGACACATGACTTGTAAAATAATTCTGCCATAAATATGTTGGCAAGACTGGGGGCAAATCTGGCACCCATGGCGACACTGGTTTTCTGACTGTAAAACTTATTCTGGTACCAAAAATAATTGTGGTCTAAGCAGAAATCAAGGGCCTTCTGAATGAAAACCTTTTCGTCATAAGGTACTTTATCCCATTTGCTCAAGGCCCAATTTAGGGCTAGTAGAGCGTCATAATGCTGGATGATGGTATAGAGGCACGACATGTCCGCCATCACTAAGAAGGCGGATGAGTTTTCCTTCAAAGACACATCACCCAGCGTCACCAACAAGTCCTTGGTGTCCTTCAGAAATGCTCTAGTGCAAAGAACACTACGCTGTAAAAAGGTGTCCAGATATTGACCAAGTCTCGCGTTCACCGACCCAATGCCATTAACTATCGGGCGGGGTGGAGGGCAAATGGGGTCCTTATGCACTTTGGGCAGTGTGTAAATTATAGGTATACGGCACGCGCTAGGAACAAGATAATTCTTCTCTTTCTTAGTCAATACATGGCTCTTAAAGCCCTGACGAATCAGCACCTTCAAATCCTTCTCAAACATAGGCAACTGTGTATATGTTGCCCACTCCCCCAGCATTTCTTGCAATTGACTATGATACAAATTTTTGTTCATAATAACGACTCCTCCACCCTTATCTGCCTGCCTAATTATAATTTATTTCCGTTGTTCTAAGGACTCAAGACCCTCTTGTATGTGTCTATATCTTTTTCCAATAGAATAGTTGTTGCAGAGTGTGATCACTGGGTGCAGCGGAGTCTATTCAGATAAGTCATTGTGGAGTAACAGGAAGTGGCTTCTTTATTGGAACATAACCACAGATAGTAAAGATGTCATCTTCTCATGGTAAGAAAAACACAAACAGGAAAAGGTAACCAACGAGTATAGTACGATGTACAGGAAATTACAACACATCATAGAAAATGCATAGCATATCACTGAGCATTAACGACATATAGTGTCCTATTTGTGAACTGCAGTTAATAGGCTAAGCTTAAAGTGGTTTTATCTCCAACACCCCTTCTCAACAGCTAAGGCTTAGTCTATTAAACCCATCTTCTTTGTAAGCCTTGAGTGTCTTTCAGTGGTCAGAGGCTTTGTAAGGATATCTGCTGTCATATCCTCGGTTGGGTAAAAAAGTAACTCAAGAAGACCTTGCTCTTGAAGATCCCTAAGAAAGTGGAACTTCACAGCAATGTGCTTGGTTCTTGAAATAACTCCTTCCATGTGCGCAAGTGCAAAGCATCCTTGATTGTCCTCATAGATTTCTGTTGGTCCCAACTGTAGTTGACCCAAGTCTGTTAATAGCTGTCTCAGCCATATAACGTCTTGGCTTGCCTGCGCTGCAGCAACGTATTCTGCTTCAGTAGACGACAGTGAAACAGAGAGTTGCTTTTTACTAGTTCAACTGATAGCACCTCCTGACAGAAAAAATAAGTATCCACTGGTAGATTTCCTGTCGCTGGTGTCTCCTGCCAGGTCAGCATCCACAAATCCTGTTAAGGTGCTTTCATCACTTGCTGGTAACTTTAACTTGTAAAGAGACCAGCCTACACCGTGAGTCACTACTTTTTTTCTGTCATTGGATTGCACTTGTATATTGCATCATGGGGCTTCCTCTCCTTTTGAGCACACAGATAGACTGAAATCTGCTCACCTAGACTGGAGGTAACCCCGGAAAATTAGCCTGCTTTACATCATTGCAACTCGCAACAACAGGTTGTATGAGAAGTGCGACACCTAGTGGTCACACAGGTGGATGCACCTTCTTTCATTTTCATTGGAATTCTCTTTTTATCTATATTTCACTAGTATTTCCTTTATTATCAATGCACACAGCACTTTCAGGAAGAACTTTTCTCTAAGCATTATTTATTTGTTTTGTCACTTTTCTATACATTTGTTACATATTTATTTGAGCTCTTGTGTGCACCATACCCCCACTGGAATTTGAACACTTGCACTGCATAGTGTTTTTGATTTTGCAATAAACTCATCACTGCTTCTCCACTTTCTGTTTATTTATTGCACATAGCACTTTAATTTGTTCATGGCACACTGTCTGATACAGGACAGTAATTGGGTATTTCTCCCAGACCATTGGGGTAACATTGGCACTTGTGCACTTTATAATTTCTGGTTTCACCATATGCGTGGTACACCAACTTTAACTTGTAGTGTGAATTCCCTTTAAGGTAGGGAATGATTCGTTTTACAGCATTCCAGTCCTTTTGACTTGGCATCGAAACGTTTCTGCATAGGATTCCAACAGTTGCTGCAATGTCCGGCCTTGTAGCAGTGGTAAGATACAGCAATTTCCCTATTGCCTTCCTGTATTGGGTATTAGTAGGTAATGGGTTATCTTGGCAATTCATCTCCTTTAGGTAGTTGGTTTCCATAGGAGACTTTACTGGTTTGGCATCTTCCATTCCAAATGTTTCAATTATTTCTTGTATTTTGTGTCTTTGGTTCAGAAGAAAGCTGCCATCTTCCTCTCTCTTGATCTGGATGCCGAGGTAATTCTTTATGTTGCCAAGATCTTTGGTGTTGAAGTTCTGATTTAATTTTTCTAGTATTTCTGCTTCATCCCCTTCTTGCTCAAAGCAAATCAGGATATCATCCACATAAATAAACATATAGACCCATCTGTCTGCCAATTTCTTTGTGTATAAGCAGGGTTCCTCCTCAGAAAGTTTTAATGTGTAAGCTCTTCATTTATTTTCATATTCCACGCTCTGCCTGCTTGCTTTAGACCATATACACTCCTGCAAAGTTTGCACACTAGGTCTAGCCTTTGTTCATCTTTGAACCCTGGCGGCTGTTCCATGTAAATTTCTTCCGGTAGCTCGCCATGTAGAAATGCGGTTTTCACATCAAAATTTTTCACTTGCATTTTCCTTGTGACGGCTACTGTCATTAAAGTCCATATTGCAGTGTGCTTGACTACTGGTGCAAATGTCTCGTCCTAGTCCTCTCCATATTTTTGAGAATAGCCCTTGGCTACTAGCCTTGCTTTGTATTGCTCAATTGTGCCATCTGCATTGTATTTCATTTTAAAAGTCCATTTACAGCCTGTGGCTTTCCTTCCGGGTGGTAGTTCTGTAAGTGTCCATGTTTTAGTGTCATGCATGGATTTTATCTCTTCATCAGCAGCCTTTATCCATTTACTTGCTTCTTGTTCTGAAAGCTATTTCTTCCCAGGTTGCAGGTTCATTGATACTGGCAGTAGTTGCTTTGTGTGAGAGACGTACAGGTGGCTTACCTTTGTTTTCTCTTGTTGAACGTCTCGGTTTTGTGTCTGAGCCTTCATTTGTCTGCTCTTCAGTACTGGTAGAGTTTGCACTCACTTCAACTGTTTGTTCGGAAGTTACAGAGATGGGCTGGTTAATGTCAGTTTTCTCTTCTATTCTTGCTTCTACTGTTGTCATTTCATTGTCTCTTAAATCTTCAACAAAAGTTATGCTGTTGCTAATGGTAACCAGGCCCGAACTGGCGATAGGGCAGCCCGGGCATATTCCCGGTGGGCCACGCCCGCGGCTCTCACTCATCAAAGTTCCCTCACTGCGGCTGGCTCCACGGCCAATCAGCCTTCTGCTCATGGGGGGGGTGTGAGTCACACCCCCCTGAGCAGAAGGCTGATTGGCCGCGGAGCCGGACAAGTCAACAATCAAATGTTCCCGCTTCGCAGTTTCGGGGGGGGGCGGTGGGGAGAAGGTAAGTGCCTGCATTGATGTTCCTCTGTGGTGAGTTTAGCAGCATCCAGGGGCGGGCTGACCATTCGGGAATGGGCCCGGTGGTCAGTAGGGGGCCCCGTTTCCGGCATCTGCAGTCTGCACTAATTCACCTCCCAGGGGCTCGCTACACCGGTGCCTGACACTTCACAGCATGGGATTTAAATTCCCCCTGAGCAGCCAACACCAGCGATGTCCCGACCAAGCACACAGTGAGTGTCTGGAAGGGGGGGAATCTCCAGCCTCTGCCCTCTCCATAGAGGTCACATAGGATCGTCAGTGAGGGATCGGGGGAACAAGTGCACTGTGTCTAGGGCCTTCTGACAAATGGGTGAGTTTGTCACTGTCACTGAGTGTGCTTCCTTCCTTCTCATTCACTTTCTCCACTTCCCCCTCTCCCTAACCTGTTGGCTTGGTTTGCTCTGTGACTGTGCTGGAAGAATCTTACCGGGCTGTGCAGAGAGGTGAGGGAGTACTTAGGAGGGGATGGGGGTTGTTCATCTGTCAGTGTGTGTTTGTACATGTCTACTGCCTGTGTGTACTACACTGAGACACAGGACAACACTGGCTGCATGCTGAGAGACCATTCACCCACACAGCATGTCACAGTACACAGGGATCCTGATAGATAGAGAGACAGTCCCTGACCTGGAGACCAGTCCCTCTCCTTCACCCACTACTGTGTATGTCATTGTCCAGTTCCCTGATTAACCCCTTGCTTACTGGGCACTTAAATCCCCTTCCTGCCCAGGCCAATTTTCAGCTTTCAGCATGGTCACACTTTGAAAGACATCTGCGCAGTCATGCTACACTGTACCCAAATTACATTTTTATCATTTATTTTTTACACAAATAGAGCTTTCTTTGGTGGTATTTAATCACTACTGGGATTTTTTTTTGCTAAACAAAAGACCAAAAATTTTGAAAAAAGAACCCAAAATGTTCATAGTTTGTTATAAAATTTTTCAAACACGTAATTTTTCTCCATCACTGATGTGCGCTGATGGGGCGGCACTGATGGGCACTGATAAGGCAGCACTGATGGGCAGTGATAGATGACACTGATAGGCATTGATAGGTGACACTGGTGGTGTATCGTCTCTGACCATCTCTTGTATCATGTCTTCAGTCTCTGACAATCTCCTGTATCATGTCCTCAGTCTCTGACCATCTCCTGTATCATGTCCTCAGTCTCTGACTATCTTCTGTATCATATCTGTAGTCTCTGACCATCTCTTGTATCAGGTCCATAGGCTCTGACCATCTCTTGTATCATGTGTACAGTCTCTGACCATCTCCTGTACTATGTCCAGCGGAAACACTCTGCAGCCACACCGCACAGCACACCCAAGGTAAGTGAAGGACTGGAGAGAGGAGTGACTTCTACTTAGGGATTTATTTTGCAGATAGGCTGGCACTTGCAGCAACAATTTTATTCAAAGAAATCAGGATTTCTTCTGCAAATAGGCTGGCCTGGCACTGGCAGCCAGGCATAGTACTAGTCTAGTACTATGCCTGCCAGTACCAGGTCAGCCTATTTGCAGAAGAAATCCTCATTTGAATAAAATTGTTGCTGCCAGTGCCAGCCTATTTGCAGAAGAAATCCTGGTTTGAATTGGTCATGTCATGTGTCTGATGAGATTGTTTTTTGTTAATTGTCTGATCAGATGCCACTGCCAGCCTATTTGCAGAAGAAAATCTTATTTTTCCTAATTTTTTGATCATGTGTCTGATGAGATTGGTTTTTGTTAATTGTCTGATCTGATGCCACTGCCAGCCTATTTGCAGAAGAAAACCTTATTTTTCCTAATTTTTTGATCATGTGTCTGATGAGATTGGTTTTGTTAATTGTCTGATCTGATGATGCCACTGCCAGGCTATTTGCAGAAGAAATCCTTATTTTTCCTCATTTTTTGATCATGTGTCATGATGACATTGGTTTTGTAATTGTCTGACCCTGATGCCAGCCTATTTGCAGAAGAAATTCTGATTTGAAAAAAATATTTGCTGCCAGTGCCAGCCTGCCAGGCCATGCTATTTGCAGAAAAAATCCTGATTTGAATAAAATTTTTGCTGCCAGTGCCAGCCTACCAGGGGCTGATCTGAGGTGTGAAGGTGCAGGAATTGGGGTGATCTGAGGTGTGATAGTGCAGGAATTGTGGTGATCTGAGGTGTGTTAGTGCAGGAATTGGGGCTGATCTGAAGTGTGAAGGTGCAGGAATTGGGACTGATCTGAGGTGTGATAGTACAGGAATTAGAGTGATCTGATGTGTGAAGGTGCAGGAATTGGGGCTGATCTTATTTGTGAAGGTGCAAAGCTCACTTGATTTCTTACTATTATTCGAGCGGTTTACAGAAGTTACTTTATATATAGTTGACAGTTGTTTTTTATGCATCTGGCATTCCCAATTTCTTTGAAAACATTTTTCGGCACACTGTGCCCAAAAAGGTTGTCTACCCCTTGATTAGAGTAACCCTCATCTTGTGCTGCTTCATACTATTTTTAGGACTCAACCATCAAAACAGGATTTAAAGTAAGACAAAAAAAAAACAGCCTCATATGGCAGCTCTGATCTAAATTGGACCCAGTCTGCCAGATTAAACTAAAAAGGTACCGTAATCGAATCCACAAATCCTGGAACATTAAATCCTGTCATCAACCATCCCAACGAACACCACGCCCTGCCCCACCACGCCACGCCCCAGTCACGCCCCCTTCACGCACCCCCCCCCCCTCCCGGGCTGCTCAGTCCAAAATGCCCGGGCCTATTTTTTGTCCCAGTCCGGGCCTGATGGTAACCTTGTCTGTTTTGGGATTTAGGATTCTGTAACCTTTGACATTGTCACTGTATCCAATGAATATACCTTCAACTGCTCTGTTTTGGAGTTTGGTGCGTTTATCTTCAGGTATGTAGATGAATGCTTTACATCCAAAAACTTTTAGGTGTTTTACATATGGAGTTTTCTCTATTGTTCTGGAAAGAAGTCTGTTCTGCAAATATGTAGCTGTCATAGCTGCTTCACCCCAGTATTTTTGTGCTAGTCCAGAGTCTGTCAGCATACATCTGATCATTTCAGGCAGAGTTCTATTCTTTCTTTCAGCTATTCCATTTTTTTCTGGTGTATATTGGACTGTCTTTTGATGTTCTATTCCATTCTGTTTTAGTACTCTTGTATCTTATAGCCTGTGAATTCACCTCCATTGTCACTCCGAAGTATGAGAGGCTTCCTCTGAAACTTGTTACTGGTCTTTATTATGTATAAATATAATAAACTATATATATACTATTATATAGTCTTTATCAAAAACTTCACTCTTGTGTTGCATTAGGTAGGTGACTGTGTATCTTGAATAGTCATCTCTGAAAGTCACTATGTACCCTTTGCCTCCAGGTGAAGGTGGTTTTAGGGGACCACACACGTCGCTGTGAACTAAGTCAAGTGGTCTTGAAGCTCTCTTCTGACTGACTTTGGGAAGTGTTGCTCTTGTAATTTTGGATTTAATGCAACATTCACACTTAACAGTAACTAGACAAGGGGATATTGTTAGATCCCTTGTCAGATTCCTCCTCTGTAGTTCCTGTATGCATTCTGGGTGTCTGTGACCTAGACGTCTGTGCCATATATGTATACAGTCATTGTGCTTGTGTGTACATAGTCTCACCTTTTCCTTCACTGTGTCGAGGTGATATAGATGATCATCCAGCTTGGCACTTGCTATTGTCTGTTTGCCGTTTAGAATAGAACGCTTGTCACCTAGGAATTTTATAGTGAGTCCTCTGGCTGTTAGATGCTTCACAGATAAGAGTCCTCCTTCTAGATTAGGAACATAAAGCACATCTTTCACTGGTATGGCTAGATTGTATCCTGCATCATCAGGGCATACAAGCGTTCCATGCCCATATCCTTCTGCATGTATTTTTCTTCCATCTGCAAGATAAATAGTTTCTTTGTTGTTCAGATCAAGTTCTGTGAAAAAACTTCTATCACTCGTCATGTGACTGGTTGCCCCCGAATCGATGCACCAGACTTGACATTTATGGTTGCCTGTCGCTTTAAATGTGGCATTCCAGTTTCCTTCCCATGGATCATTGATTGTGGCTTTGACCTTTTGTTTAGCATAAGAGGGACACTGTCTTATTTGCTCTGCTTTCCATATAGTACAGTCTTTCTTTATATGTCCGTTTGTGACATCTGAAAAGCACTCTGGTCTCTTTCCTGTGTAACCTTGCATCTGTAGCTTTAAGAGTGGTTCTGGTGTCGGTTTTTGAAAATTCCTTTCTTCTCTGATATTCATCTATGAGCCTGTTTCTTTCAAATGCTAGCGTCAGATCTGACTCAGGTCGTGTCTCCAGTGCATTGATCAGTGCAGAATATGTATCAGGCAAACTGCATAACAACATGGCTGCAGCGTGGCTGTTCGTTTTATTCTCCCCAATTGATCTGAGTTGCGAAATCACTTCCAGCATTGTGTTTATATGCTCCTGCATGTCCTGTTCTCTGCTAAGCCTCATTCTGTAAAGTTTCCGCAGCAGAAACATCTAGCTGTTTAAACTGGATCTTTCATGCAGTCTTTTCAGTATGTCCCACATGCCTTTCCCTGTGTCCTCATGGCGAATATGTATGAGCTGATCATCCTCCACTAGTAAGCTTATGGTAGCCCGTGCCTGTCTGTTTTTCTTGTCCCAGTCCTGATTATTGTCCTGTGGCCTCTCTGTAGTGGTAACCTCCCACAAGTCGTATCTAGATAATAGCATTTCCACTTTAAACTTCCATAGCTGATAATTGTCATTGTTCAGCTTGGCCACTGAGAGTTTAAGTTCTGAGTTTCCGGCCATTTTTCCCTCCTTTATACTGTATATGAACAGTCTTACTTGTCTATAGGAGATGTCACTGGAAACCTTCCTTATGTCGATCTCCATATCAGTCACACTGTCTCCCGTTCAAGGCTTTATTCTGCCTGAGCCGCACCTGGTCATTAGACTTTATCTGGATCCTGGGCCCATAACCTGTTGCAGAGTGCAATCACTGGGTGCAGCGGAGTCTATTCAGATCAGACATTGTGGAGTAACAGGAACTGGCTTCTTTATTGGAACATAACCACAGATAGCAAAGATGTCACCTTCTCATGGTAAGAAAAACACAGACAGGAAAAGGTAACCAACAAGTACAGTACAATGTACAGGAAATTACAACACATCATAGAAAATGCATAGCATATCACTGAGCATTAGCGACATCTAGTGTCCTATTTGTGAACTGCAGTTAATAGGCTAAGCTTAAAGTTGTTTTATCTCCAACAATAGTCAGGCTTGAGAGATTGGATGTCTTGTAGAACCAAATTCTTAAACACTTCCACACAGTGGTTATTCCTGATGGGTGGATTAAATATAGACTTATTGCGCAGTCCACTATTAATCATACCACTCCCGCCCCTATTACTGATGGATGTGATGGGGTTATTAATGAAGTATTTCTTCAGATTCAATTTCCGTATATATTTGTGTGTGTCAATGTACACATTGAATTTATTCATAACCCGTTTCGGGGCACAGTTTAACCCTTGATTCAAAATATGTAATTCATTTTTCGTTCGTTCTACTGCACTGATGTTGTAAACAGGAAGCAGGTCACTAGACTTACTACCAAAGTGTATTTTAAGCCTACAGACAGAAACAGTTATCTGTCTATTCAAAGTGGCCATCGCCCCACTTGGCTCAGGAATATTCCTCCTGGCCAATTTATGAGGGTTAGGCAGAATTGTACCTTTGATAATGATTTTGAGGCCCAATCAGGAGTACTGAAGGACAGGTTTATAAGCAAAGGCTATAAGAAAGATGTCCTGGACAGTGAAATCAAGAAAATTCTGGATGTTCCAAGATCTGTATGCTTAGGGAGCACTAACAATGCCACCAATGATCGTGTTGGAAATACCAAGGAATGGAGTTTCCTCTTAGATTATTCTGAAGGTTATAAGAGGGTTGAGTCCATCTTCAAACAGCATTGGCCAATATTGTGTATGGACAGGAAAGTGGGACCTGTTATTCCTAAGGTCCCATCCTTTATTTATAGGAAGCCACCAACTTTTGGTGACAGAGTTGTCAAAAAGATTCTGGATCCACCCATTTCCTCTTTCTTCCCAGGTAGAAGTGGTTTTCATACCTGTGGTAGATGTAGGGCTTGCCACTTTCCAAGGTCAATCTTAAGGAAACGTGAGGAGTTCAAGGTTCCGGCCATTAATAAGACATTTAAAATCAAACAACTTATGACATGTGTTACTACACATGTAGTCTATGCACTTATGTGCCCCTGTAATTTGCTGTATATTGGCCGCACTAAGCGCATTGTACGGCAGAGGGTGGGTGAGCATATAAGCAACATCTTAAAAGGAAAGTTAGAACATAGTGTATCCGCTCACTTTAGGCAATTCCATCAAAGGGACCCTAGGGGCTTGCATTTTTGGGGTGTAGAGCGGGTTTCCCCTTCATGGAGAGGTGCCAACTGGGTCAGAGAGCTGTCGAAGTGCGAAACCAAATGGATTTAATTGACCCAGTCTCTCAATCCAGTTGGTCTCAACATTGAATTGGACCTGAACTGCTTCATTAGTAACTCATAGCATTAGAGATATGTGTGGTGGCGTATGGAAAGGGCCTGCGTAGGTCTTTGCAGTTCCTTTTTGTTTCTCCACTTGTAGTTATAGGTTATTCTTTTTATCTTATCTTATTTATGATTTTAAGTATGTTCAATTGTATTATGTATGGTTCTATTCAAGATAGGAGACTATATGTATTTTATATATGAGGTATGATGGATGCTGCTTATTTATGTTATGGGCCATCCTCATCCACAGTTTGTTTTATATTTATGAAATCAGTTTTTTTTATATAATTTTATATATATTTGATATACTCTATATATATATATATATATATTGAAAGTAAAGGGTGCACTGATAAAAATAAATGAAGTAAAGCTGCTCCCAAGAAACTGTGCCTAAGTGTAAATGAATTGAAAAAATAATTGGTGTGCTAAACTTGATAATGTGTCTTAAATCAATCAAACTTGATAAACACAATTGGGCAAGGTGCAAACAAAGGGAACCAATCATATGTGCTCAAAAAGTCCAAAATAAATGTCCATCATAATATACAACAGCAACGTGAAAAATAAATGATGTTCCTCGTGAAACTTCTGTGATGATATAAAGGTGCTGGAAATGCAACTCAAACAGTGTAACATCCACGTGAAAAGATCCCCACCACCAGCAGGCAGATCTTCTTACCAGATATATAAATGTAAATATCGTGAGTATTCCACACTAACCAATATGTGCAAGTATTCCCATGCACATTCACCCTGCGTGTAAACACACTCGCGAGCCTCTTACCAGATGTAAGATAGGTTGGGCGCTGGGAATAAACACTTCACAATCCAGAACACAGCTGGTAGCTGAATATGGATATCTTCCTTACTACAGGGTCTTATCCAGGATAGTAATGAAATCTGTTTCCTTATCGGCCTGAAGTCTCAATACACAAGGAGAAGCTTGAGATTAACATGATACTGCAATTGTTTTGGTGGGCTGGACAGAGGGGATAAACGCAGGTGCTGCCAGGTGTCAAGGCCGATCCTGCTAATGTCACATTTTTGGGAACACTAAACTATTGGTATAGTTCTGATCAGATCAAAGATATTGATTTGTTCAGACACTATACTAGTAATGGAGTTATATAGTGTGTGTTAGTGTTACTGGCAAACAAAGGGTTAAAATTTGACTCTGTCTGGGATTGACCCTAAATGGCACTGATGCTGACGCTAACTGCCATCACCTGTGACACTAATACAGTGATCAGAAAAAAAGATCTGTACGCTTTAATAATTACAGTGACAGGGAGTGAAAGGGTTACCTGGGGGCGATCAGGAGGTTTAAACTTTATTAGAGAATATGTGGCAGGACCCTGATGCTATACTAAGACTGACACTGACGTGAACTAGATAACTAGCATCACCCATGAAACTAATACAGTGATCAGAAAAAAAACTGTACACTATGCTAATGAAATTGTGACAGGGAATGAAAGAGTTAACTTGGGGTGATTAGGGGGTTAAACCTTTTTACCTATCTGGAACTGATGCTAACTCCTGCTAAATTCGGCTGACACTAACTGGCATCACCAGTGACACCATTACAGTGATCAGTAAATTATCTGTACACTGAATATAGTGACACTGTGACAGGGTTAACTATGGGTTGATCAGGGGGGGAAATATTTAAATTCACTGTGATAACAATAAAAATGATTTAAAAAAATGAAAGGGAAGGTGTCAAAATAACATAAAAAAAGCAAAATAAATGAAAAAAAAAATTCAAGCACCCCTGTCCCCCTGTGCTTGCATGCAAAGGCGCTCGCAGGCGTCGGTCTAGTGTCATAAGTCATGCCACAATTGCAGCATGCATGTGAGGTATCGCTGCGAACGCCAGGTCAAGGGCAGTAATTCTTGCAGTAGACTTTCTCTGTAAGTCTAAAGTGGTAACCTGTAAAGACTTTTAAAGGCTTTTAAAATGTACATAGTTTGTTGCCTCTGCACAGGCGTGCCCAATCTTAAAGCATGTCATGTTTGGTATCTATGTACTCAGCCTAAGATCATCTTTTAAATTTTACCAAACAATTAGGAAATATATAGTGTATTTGTGCATTAAATTTAAAAAAGTTTTTTTTTTTGCAAAAATTGCGTTTGGAAAATCTGTGCGCAAATACCGACAAAAAAAAATGCAACATCCACCATTTTGTTCTGTAAGGCTTCTGCTTTAAAAAAAATATATATGTTTGGGGGTTCAAAATAATTTTCTAGTAAAAAAGAAACCTGAAAATTTATATCAAATACTTACCGTAATTTTCCTTTCCTGATGGACTCCATGGCAGCATACGTATTGGGTTTGGCCCCGCCTCCAAACCTACCCATAGGACATAACTCCCATAAATCTTTGCACCTGTTCAGCACACGTGTTCTGTAACTATCCTCCTCAGAATCCGGGAGGGAACTCCTGCTGCCATGCAGTCCATCAGGAAAGGAAAATTACGGTAAGTATTTGATATAAATTTTCAGTTTTCCTGACAGACTCCATGGCAGCATATGTATCGGGAAATAACTCGCCGTACACAAAAGGGTGGGCAGGTGCTGAGCAAAAAGTTTAATTTTACTCTGTCAAACAGACAGGACTTGTAAACCAAATGTAAACCAAAGTTAACAGAAGAAAGAGCCGCCGGCTCAACATAATAGTGAGACAAAAAAGTATTTATAGAGGACCAGGATGCTGCTCTACAAATCACTTCAGGCGAGATGTGTCTGGACACTGCCCAGGACGTAGAGACACTCCGAGTTGAATAAGCCGTAATCGCCACTGGAGGGGTCAAGCCCTTAGCCCTATAAGCCCATTAGATAGTTTGGATGATCCAAGAAGAGATGGACCTTGAAGAGGCCCGAAGACCCTTGTTCTTTCCACCGAAAGTGACAAACAAATGATCTGACTGTCGAAAGGAGACCGTAGCTTCCAGATACTGCTTCCAACATCCTGCCGATGGACAGAAGAACCTTCTTCTTGCCTAAAAGTAGGCAGAACTATTTCCGTGTTTTAATTAAAAACTGAAGTAACCTTCGGTCTAGCCTCCAGCATTGGGATTAAGACTACCCTGTCTGGAAAAAAGGTTAGAAAGGGCTCCTGTGCCCCTAAAGCTCAGATTTCCGAGACTCTCTTCACCGATGTAATGGCTACCAGGAACATGGTCATCAATGTCAACTCCTTGATGGTAAGAGTTTCATCTGTGTCACGTAGTCGTTGTGATAGAAAGTCCAGAACTAAGGGGAGATCCCACTTAGGAAACCTTGGCTTTTTCTGGGGCCTGAGTCTCATTGCCCCTTTGAAGAATTGTTGGACTAGCGTACGGGTAGCCCAAGAAATGCCGGTAAAGGCTGAAATAGCCGACACCTGAACTCTCAGAGAACTCACTGATAGAGGAAGATCTAGACCAGACTGTAGAAAGCTTAGCACATCCTGAATCCTGATGGATGAATGAGGGTTGGACCTAGTGGCCAGATGCGAGGAAAATCTTGACCAAATTCTCTCATACACTTTATTATTTGAACTCCGTCTGGCACTCAAAAGTGTAGAGATGGCCTCTTCAGGGCACCCTAAGGCTTGTAGCCTTCCCCTCTCAACAGCCAAACCTTCAGATGCAGCCGAGCAGGACAAGGATTCAATATGGTGCCTTGAGAGCAGATCTTGCCTGAGAGGTAACGGGATCAGATCCTGAACACTGAGGAGTGTTAGAAGAGGGAACCAGGGCCTGTTGGGCCAGAATGGAATCACTGCCACTATTTCTGCTGCTTCCGACCTGAGTCTCCGGAGAAACTGAAGGGTTATGGGAACTGGGGGAAAGGCATATGCCCCGTTGAACCTCCAACAATCTGTGAGGGCGTCTATCCCTAGAGCTTGAGGATCCCTGAACCTCGCATAATATTTTTTCAACTTGCGGTTGCAAGGAGAGGCAAAAAGGTCTACCTCTGGGGAGAACCCCAGGCTCAGGATTTACTCGAAGACCTCTTCGTGGAGAGACCACTCGTTGTTGTCCAACTGCACACGAGATAGAAAGTCGGCTTGGACATTTTGGACTCCCAGAACGTATACTGCTGACAGGTCGGACAAGTTCTTTTGAGCCCAGACCATAATTGATTCCACCTCTCGCAGCAAGGACCAACTGCGTGTCCCTCCTTGCTTCCTTATGTATGCGACTGCTGAGGTGTTGTCCAGTCTTAGCATCACTGGAAGACCTTTTGTCAAGTGAGGAAACGCTTTCAAAGCTTGAAGGGCCGCCCGTAGCTCCAGAATGTTGGACACTATCCCCTGGGAGGGGAATTTCCATTTGCCCTGAGCCACTTCCGAGAGGCAATGAGCCCCCCAACCTGTGCTGCTGGCATCCGATGTTACCACAACCCATGATGTTTGTACAAGAGAATGGCAGCATAGAAGATTCTCCCGCTGCAGCCACCATGGAAGACTGGCTCTCATGGCCGGGGTCAGGAAGATGGTCTGATCCATATGGCAGGTGTCCCATTGACGAAGAAATCCTTTTTGGAATGGCCTCATTCTCCATAGGGCCCACTTTACCATGGGAGCTACAGCCACCATGGTCCCAATAATTCTCAGGCACTGACGTGTTTGGAGGTGAGGTGATGAGAGGGCATGGAGAATTCTGTCCCTGACCACTGTGATTTTCTCCTCCGGAAGGTTGACTGTCGCTGTCAGTGTATTGAACAAGGCCCCGAGGTAGACGAGGGACTGGGTGGGAATAAGATGACTTTTCTCCAGATTTAGCAGCCATCCAAACGTTTGAAGGGTGCACACCACTTGGTCCAGGTGCATCAACAGCTGAGATTTGTCTTGGGACAGGAGGAGCAGATCGTCCAAGTAATGGTGCAGGCGAATGCCCTTTGTTCTTAATAGAGCTACCACAGCCAGCAAAACTTTTGAGAAGGTTCGTGGAGAAGTGGGGAGCCCGAAGGGGAGGCAAGTGAACTGAAGGTGTAATTGATTGATGGAAAAAAACTGAAGTATTTCTGGAAATCTTCTGCAACAGGGACATGAAAATAGGCGTCCTTTAAATCTATAGACACCATCCAGTCTGCAGGTTGAACCGCCTGTTTGATTGAAAGAAGAGTTCTTGAACCTTTCCTTTCTGATAAATTGATTTAGAAAGGTCAGATCTATGACCGGCCTCCATGTTCCGTTTTTCTTGCGGACCAAGAAAAGAGGGGAGTAGATTCCCTGGCCACACTCTGGTTCTGGTATGGAGACGACAGCCCCTTGAGAAACCAGTGACTCTATGTAGGAAAATAGTGCCTGGCACTTCTCTCCTAAGGGTGGCAGGGAGGTAGGAAGAAACCTTGGTCTTGGTGTTTCCCTGAAAGTCCACTTGTGCCGTACATGTCTGTCCTGACAGTCCAGGAGTCTCGGATTGAGGCCACCCAGACATGCCGGAAGTGTAGCAACCGACTCCACACCCAACATGCCTGAGCGGGCCCAATCTCAAAAAGACTTGGTCGTATCACGTTCACCGGAGGGGACACTCTTAGAAGGTTTCCGCGAGGAGGTTTGTCTTGCTCTCCAGTTGCGACCAAATTCTCTGCCAGGCCTATAGGTGCGTGCTTCCCTGGCACGGTCAGGGATATACCTTCTGGGTTGTCCTTTCCTTGGATTGAGAGGGCGCTGATCCTGAGGAAGGAAGCCAGACTTGCCGCCCGTAGCCCTGGTTATTGCCTCATCCAGCTTATTCCCAAAGAGGGAAGAACCCCCAAAAGGAATACGACACCAGACTTGTTTGGAAGCTGGGTCAGCCATCCAAGGACGGAGCCACAGAGCCCTCTTGGCTGTTACTGAGGACAGCATAACCCTGGCCAACAGAGGTATAATGTCAATAGATGCCTCCCCCAGAAAAGACAAAGCCATCTTAAGTTCCTGAATCGGGGGAACTTCTGGCAGCCTCCTCAGAAAATGCTCCGGAAGGACTCATCCACTGAGTCAGACCACAACTCCATTGCTTTGGATAATGAGGCCAAGGCCAGTGCCAGCTTGCAGGCCATCCCCGCAGTCAGGTAGATTAGTTTGAGATAAGAATCCATCCTCCTATCCAAAGGATGTTTAAAGGAGGCTGTGTCCTCTAGTGGGAGGGTCACATGTTTGACCAGCCTCATCTTCTTCCTTGAAAGGATATAACCGGGACATTTTGGAAAGCATGGAATTTTTCCTTTCCACTTTATTCCATTCTTCAGTAAAGATATCCCCTAATTCACCCAGAAAGGGGAAGTTGAGTCGCTCTTTGCAGAGCTGCTTAAAGAATCTCTAATGTTTTGGAGGAGAAACAGCCGAGTCTTCCCAATTCAGGGTCTCTCTTACCGCTCTGACTAAGGAGGGGACGAGAGCATACTCAAACCCGAAGCAGGGATCTTCAACCCCTGAATCCCTTTCTGACAGGAAAGTTGACAGTTGACTAGGTTGAGAGGTTTCAGGATCTTCCCTAGGCTGTCTTCCAAGGGGAGGGCTTGGAGGAGTCACTTCTGGGCTCTGCGCCCGACCTACTCCCAAGTCTGCCAGGGAATCCTTGATGACCCTCTTAACTAGGGCCTCCAGTCACTGGTCTGGATTGTCCCTCTCACACGCAGCTTGAGAGAAGCATTTGTCGCACATTGACTTGCTTTCAGGGACACGTGCACCACAACCCCAACAGCCCACTCTATCTGGGCATCGCGAGGGGCCCGCTGAGGCAGATGATTTCCCATGATGATGGGAGCCTGACTGTGACCCCCGAGTAGATCTCGAGGAGGAGTGCCGGTGGTGAGGACTTGAACGATGTTCACTCTTGCGTAAGGAATGCCGTTCCGACCTAGGAGGGCTGTAAGACAAAGGAAAAAAAGCAAGACAAACAGGGAGCCAGGACATAAATAATGCCCTAATCCCCCCCCTCTCTACACACCCCCAAGCCCGCATAGCTATTAAGGGCGGGCTGACCAGCGGAGGGCGAGGAGGCTTCCATCTGGCGCTGACCTGCAGGGATGAGCCGGACAACGGGATCAGAGAGGAAGAAAGAGGAGAGGGGGAACAACTCCCACAAACCTGGGGCCAGTACTCACCAGGAAGACCGTATGGGCAAATGCAGAGCAGCAGCGGATGCAGCAGGTAGACACACGAGAAACCGACAGCAAAATACATGCTCAGTAGCTCGCAAACCGGAGGCCAGTCAGGAAGTACGCTCTGACCGGCCCCAGAGCCCTAGCCACCAGGGAATATCAGGAAAAAAGGTAAGAACATACAAAACCGGCTGAAATAAAAACTTAAGCTGCCATGGAGTTACACAAATATAACAGGCAAGGGGTACTCACGACCACCAACGAACCGCTAGCCACCAGGGATGGATGAGCATACAGCACACACCGGACTTCATAATTCTTTAAGGGGACAGGCCACCCGCAGCAGCTGGGTTTTTTGGCCAAGGTGCACGTCAGAAAAATCTTCACCCCTGCTCCATACCCCGCAACAGCTGGGGCTTATTGGAGAACTCAATACCCGAATGGTAGAGATATCCATCTCCTGGGATCCATCTTCAGGTAGGATACAGGTAATCCATTAGGAGGACAAAAAAGGAACATGTGTGCTGAACAGGTGCAAAGATTTATGGGAGTGATGTCCTATGGGTAGGTTTGGAGGTGGGGCCAAACCCGATACGTATGCTGCCATGGAGTCTGTCAGGAAAATATTTTTTCATGTAAACAAAAAGTCACAGAAAAGGCTTGGTCTTCAAGTGGTTAGATGATGCCAGCACAGTTCAAACACCCCCCAAGTGTCCCCTTTTTGGAAAGGAGACACCCAAAGCTATTTGCTGAGTGGCATATTGGGTCCATGGAGTATTTTATATTTTGCCCTAAGTTTTGGGAAAATTACAATTTGTTTTATTTTTTTTGTTTTTTTTCTTTACACAAAGTTGTCACTACATGATATATTGCTCATGCATGCCATGGGTATATGTAAAATACCACCCCAAAATACATTCTGCTGCTTCTCCTGAGTACAGGGATACCACATGTGTGAGACTTTTTGGGAGCCTAGCTATGTACAGAACCCCCGAAAACCAATCACCACCTTCAGGTTTCCTATTGGCGTAAATTGCATATTTTACTTCCTCACCACCCATCAGAGTTTAGGAGACTCTGAGATTTCAAGATAGCAGAACCCCCCCCCCCCCCCAAATGACCCTATTTTGCAAAGTAGACACTCCAAGCTATTTACTGAGGAGCATGGTGAGTCCATGGAATATTTTATATTTTGCCACAAGTTTCGGTAAAGTTATTATTTTAATTTTTTTGCAAAGTTGTCATTGAAATGATATATTGCTCACACATGCCATGGGTATATGTGTAATTCATGCCAAAATACATTCTGCTGCTTCTCCTGAGTACAGGGATACCACATGTGTGAGACTTTTTGGGAGCCTAGCTGTATACAGGACCCCGAAAATAAATCACCACCTTCAGAATTTCAAAGGGTGTAAATTGCTCATTGCACTTTCTTACTACCTATCACAGATTAGTTGGCCCTGAAATTTTAAGATAGCACAAACCCCCCCCCCCCCAAATAACCCCATTTTGCAAAGTAGACACTCCAAGCTATTTGCTGAGAGGCATGGCGAGTCCATGGAATCATTTATATTTTGCACCAAGTTTCTTTTTTCAAACACCTGTGACAAAAAAATTAAATATTCAATGGGCTCAACATGCCTCTCAGGAAATTCCTTAAGATGTCTACTTTCCAAAAAAGTGGTAATTTGGGGGGGTTTTGTTCTGCCCTGCCATTTTAGCACTTCAAGAAATGGAATAGGCAGTCATAAAGTAAAAGCTGCGTAAATTCTAGTATATACAGTGGGAACGGAAAGTATTCAGACCCCCTTAAATTTTTCACTCTTTGTTAGATTGCAGCCATTTGCTAAAAAATTGTTTTTCAGCTGCAGGGACAGGACGAGGGAAAGATGAATGCGGCCAAGTACAGGGATATCCTGGACAAAAACCTTCTCCAGAGTGCTCTGGACCTCAGACTGGGCCGAAGGTTTACCTTCCAACAAGACAATGACCCTAAGCACACAGCTAAAACAACGAAGGAGTGGCTTCACAACAACTCCGTGACTGTTCTTGAATGGCCCAGCCAGAGCCCTGACTTAAACCCAATTGAGCATCTCTGGAGAGACCTAAAAATGGCTGTCCACCAACGTTTACCATCCAACCTGACAGAACTGGAGAGGATCTGCAAGGAGGAATGGCAGAGGATCCCCAAATCCAGGTGTGAAAGACTTGTTGCATCTTTCCCAAAAAGACTCCTGGCTGTATTAGATCAAAAGGGGGCTTCTACTAAATACTGAGCAAAGGGTCTGAATACTTAGGACCATGTGATATTTCAGTTTTTCTTTTTTAATAAATCTGCAACAATGTCAACAATTCTGTGTTTTTCTGTCAGTATGGGGTGCTATGTGTACATTCATGAGGAAGAAGAATGAACTTAAATGATTTTAGCAAATGGCTGCAATATAACAAAGAGTGAAAAATTTAAGGGGGTCTGAATACTTTCCGTACCCACTGTATATAACATAGTTTGTAGACGCTATAATTTTTGCGCAAACCAATAAAAATATGCTTATTGAGATTTTTTTTGTCAAATACATGTAGCTTAATACATTTTGGCCTAAATATATGACAAAAATTGAGTATATTGGATATTTCTGTATAGGAAAAGTAGAACATGTCATTTTTTCTCAAGATTTTCGCTATTTTCTTATTAATATCGCAAAAAAAATAAAAAGCGCAGAGGTGATAAAATACCACCAAAAGAAAGCTGTTTGTGGGAAAAAATGACGTAAATTTTGTTTGGGTACAGCATTGTATGACTACGCAATTGTTAGTTAAAGTCACGCAGTGCCAAGTTGAAAAAAGTGGCCTGGTCATTAAGGGGGTAAATCCTTCCGATCCAGAAGTGGTTAAAAAGAAACTGATATTTACAAAGCAAAATTATAGATTATGTTGTGTCATTGGGAAAAATAGTAACAATCAGTGCAAAACCCCAAAATATCCCTGAGTCTCAACGTCACCGATCTGTACTATAATGCAATGAAAAATTATCTAAATTGTATGTGCCACCTGTAGTGGAAATAATGTGTTCACTCTTTGTATATGTGTAAACCAAATATATAAAGTAAATGCCATCAGTGAAATCAACAAAATTGTGTGAAGCCTAAGAAAAAGTGCATAGTGCATAAAAAGTGCACCATGCAAAAAAGTGCAATATGAATATAAGGGAAATATAATAATGGAAAAAAGTGGGAATTTTCTTGTAAAAATGCTAAATAGCAAAATGTACCGTGCAATAAAAGTGCCTGTGTAATATGTAAACACAAGTACCTGAAAGGTAATTGTAAACCGTAGTGCAATTATCAATTAAAGTGCCAAGAAAAAATGCTGACCAGCATCCTGGAAAATGTATGTAAAGTACATAAAAGCAAAAGAAATTCATATATAAACAAAGCATTAAACTACATATCATCACATTATACGTTATGTTGTTTCATTACATTTCAGAGGTCTGTCTAGTAACCGTAGTGCAGTATTTTTTTCTGAAATCCCTCAATCAGGAAAAATACCACAATATTGCATTATGGCTAGTGTTGAGCGAACACGGACTGTATTATTCGTGTTCGTACCGAATAATTGGATTTTTGTTACCCGAACACGGACACGGACACTTTACTGTATGTTCGGGTAAAAAATCAGTGTTCGGTCGTTTTATTTCCGGGTTTTGCATGTTTTGGCGCTCTTTTCATGGCGGGCTTTCAACAGCCAATCAACAATTGTTTAACTGGTGTGCCTTAAGCTATCCCAGCCATGCCTGCAAATGTATGAGTAGCTGTGATTGGCCGTCTGAAGCATGTGACCAAGTCTTTATAAGTTCGAGGCAGCCGCAGCGGCGTCATTCTGCTGCTTAGCTCAGGGACAGAGCACACATACGTGCTGGCTGCTGATTAGGGAAAGACAGGCAGGGAAAACAAATTGGTGTCCGGATAGAATTTAGGGTCAGGTCGGAGTGTTTAGGCAGGGCGAGTTGTAGGCATTTTAGGAATAGAGTCTGCTGAATTATAGGGTCAGTGTGTTCTACAAACTACAATCGATATTGCTGTGTGGGGTGGGGTCTGCACTTAATCCTGATCTACGATCTCTTCTCAATCCTGTTAGGGAGAGGCTGCTGCTGAATTATAGGGTCAGTGTGTTCTACAAACTACAATTGATATTGCTGTGTGGGGTGGGGTCTGCACTTAGTCCCGATCTACGATCTCTTCTCAATCCTGTTAGGGAGAGGCTGCTGCTGAATTTTAGAGAAAGTGTGTTCTACAAACTACAATCGATATTGCTGTGTGGTGTGGGATAGGAGATAGGCAGGTGTCAGTGATCCACATCCATTTTTCTGTGTGTGGGCTGCAGTGAACACAATCTTTTTGGGGTGCAGTGAACACAATCCTTTTGGGGTGCAGTGAACAAAATCTTTGTGGGGTACAGTGAACACAATCTTATGGGGTGCAGTGAACAAAATCTTTGGGGGGTACAGTGAACACAATCTTTGTGGGGTACAGTGAACACAATCTTTGTGGGGTGCAGTGAAGACAATCCTTTTGGGGTGCAGTGAACACAATCTTTGTGGGGTACAGTGAACAAAATATTTGTGGGGTACAGTGAACACAATCTTTGTGGGGTGCAGTGAACACAATCTTTGTGGGGTACAGTGAAGACAATCCTTTTGGGGTGCAGTGAACACAATCTTTGTGGGGTGCAGTGAACAAAATCTTTGTGGGGTACAGTGAACACAATCTTTGTGGGGTACAGTGAACACAATCTTTGTGGGTTGCAGTGAACAAAATCTTTGGGGGGTACAGTGAACACAATCTTTGTGGGGTACAGTGAACACAATCTTTGTGGGGTGCAGTGAAGACAATCCTTTTGGGGTGCAGTGAACACAATCTTTGTGGGGTACAGTGAACACAATCTTTGTGGGGTGCAGCGAACAAAATCTTTGTGGGGTACAGTGAACACAATCTTTGTGGGGTACAGTGAACACAATCTTTGTGGGGTGCAGTGAAGACAATCCTTTTGGGGTGCAGTGAACACAATCTTTGTGGGGTACAGTGAACACAATCTTTGTGGGGTGCAGTGAACAAAATCTTTGTGGGGTACAGTGAACACAATCTTTGTGGGGTACAGTGAACACAATCTTTGTGGGGTGCAGTGAAGACAATCCTTTTGGGGTGCAGTGAACACAATCTTTGTGGGGTACAGTGAACACAATCTTTGTGGGGTGCAGTGAAGACAATCCTTGTGGGGTGCAGTGAAGACAATCCTTTTGGGGTGCAGTGAACACAATCTTTGTGGGGTACAGTGAACAAAATATTTGTGGGGTGCAGTGAACACAATCTTTGTGGGGTACAGTGAACACAATCTTTGTGGGGTGCAGTGAACAAAATCTTTGGGGGGTACAGTGAACACAATCTTTGTGGGGTACAGTGAACACAATCTTTGTGGGGTGCAGTGAAGACAATCCTTTTGGGGTGCAGTGAACACAATCTTTGTGGGGTGCAGTGAACAAAATCTTTGTGGGGTACAGTGAACACAATCTTTGTGGGGTACAGTGAACACAATCTTTGTGGGTTGCAGTGAACAAAATCTTTGGGGGATACAGTGAACACAATCTTTGTGGGGTACAGTGAACACAATCTTTGTGGGGTGCAGTGAAGACAATCCTTTTGGGGTGCAGTGAACACAATCTTTGTGGGGTACAGTGAACACAATCTTTGTGGGGTGCAGTGAACAAAATCTTTGTGGGGTACAGTGAACACAATCTTTGTGGGGTACAGTGAACACAATCTTTGTGGGGTGCAGTGAAGACAATCCTTTTGGGGTACAGTGAACACAATCTTTGTGGGGTACAGTGAACACAATCTTTGTGGGGTGCAGTGAAGACAATCCTTTTGGGGTGCAGTGAACACAATCTTTGTGGGGTGCAGTGAAGACAATCCTTGTGGGGTGCAGTGAAGACAATCCTTGTGGGGTGCAGTGAACAAAATCTTTGGGGGGTACAGTGAACACAATCTTTGTGGGGTACAGTGAACACAATCTTTGTGGGGTGCAGTGAAGACAATCCTTTTGTGGTGCAGTGAACACAATCTTTGTGGGGTACAGTGAACACAATCTTTGTGGGGTGCAGTGAAGACAATCCTTGTGGGGTGCAGTGAAGACAATCCTTGTGGGGTGCAGTGAACAAAATCTTTGGGGGGTACAGTGAACACAATCTTTGTGGGGTGCAGTGAAGACAATCCTTTTGGGGTGCAGTGAACACAATCTTTGTGGGGTGCAGTGAACAAAATCTTTGTGGGGTACAGTGAACACAATCTTTGTGGGGTACAGTGAAAAAAATCTTTGTGGGGTACAGTGAACACAATCTTTGTGGGGTGCAGTGAAGACAATCCTTGTGGGGTGCAGTGAAGACAATCCTTGTGGGGTGCAGTGAACAAAATCTTTGTGGGGTACAGTGAACACAATCTTTGTGGGGTGCAGTGAACAAAATCTTTGGGGGGTACAGTGAACACAATCTTTGTGGATTACAGTGAACACAATCTTTGTGGGGTGCAGTGAAGACAATCCTTTTGGGGTGCAGTGAACACAATCTTTGTGGGGTACAGTGAACACAATCTTTGTGGGGTGCAGTGAACAAAATCTTTGGGGGGTACAGCGAACACAATCTTTGTGGGGTACAGTGAACACAATCTTTGTGGGGTGCAGTGAAGACAATCCTTTTGGGGTGCAGTGAACACAATCTTTGTGGGGTACAGTGAACACAATCTTTGTGGGGTGCAGTGAAGACAATCCTTGTGGGGTGCAGTGAAGACAATCCTTGTGGGGTGCAGTGAACAAAATCTTTGGGGGGTACAGTGAACACAATCTTTGTGGGGTACAGTGAACACAATCTTTGTGGGGTGCAGTGAAGACAATCCTTTTGGGGTGCAGTGAACACAATCTTTGTGGGGTACAGTGAACACAATCTTTGTGGGGTGCAGTGAAGACAATCCTTTTGGGGTGCAGTGAACACAATCTTTGTGGGGTACAGTGAACACAATCTCATACTTCTGAAGATTTGAGGGTGCTGCCTGTTTCATCCTCCTCCTCCTCATCCATCCTTTTAGGGGTACAAACAATAGTAATTGGGGCCTAGTGTGCTTCTGTACGTGTGAAAAACATACACTTTTTTTATCATATTTCCTATTCCGCTATTCAATAAAAACCTTTGGGGATCAATTAAATTGCGGGATAGTCTGTGTCGGTACGTGTGAGATCCACCTTTCCAAGTTTTTGGGGTTCATCTCATACTTCTGAAGCTTTGAGGGTGCTGCCTGTTCCATACTCCTCATCCATCCTTTTAGGTGTACAAACAATAGTAATTGGGGCCTAGTGTGCTTCTGTACGTGTGAGATACATACACTTTTTTTGATCATATTTCCTATTCCGCTATTCAATAAAAACCTTTGGGGATCAATTAAATTGCGGTATAGTCTGTCTCGGTACGTGTGAGATCCACCTTTCCAAGTTTTTGGGGTTCATCTCATACTTCTGAAGCTTTGAGGGTGCTGCCTGTTCCATACTCCTCCTCCTCCTCATCCATCCTTTTAGGTGTACAAACAATAGTAATTGGGGCCTAGTGTGCTTCTGTACGTGTGAGATACATACACTTTTTTGATCATATTTCCTATTCAGCTATTCAATAAAAACCTTTGGGGATCAATTAAATTGCGGAATAGTCTGTGTCGGTACGTGTGAGATCCACCTTTCCAAGTTTTTGGGGTTCATCTCATACTTCTGAAGCTTTGAGGGTGCTGCCTGTTCCATACTCCTCCTCCTCCTCATCCATCCTTTTAGGTGTACAAACAATAGTAATTGGGGCCTAGTGTGCTTCTGTACGTGTGAGATACATACACTTTTTTTGATCATATTTCCTATTCCGCTATTCAATAAAAACCTTTGGGGATCAATTAAATTGCGGAATAGTCTGTGTCGGTACGTGTGAGATCCACCTTTCCAAGTTTTTGGGGTTCATCTCATACTTCTGAAGCTTTGAGGGTGCTGCCTGTTCCATACTCCTCCTCCTCCTCATCCATCCTTTTAGGTGTACAAACAATAGTAATTGGGGCCTAGTGTGCTTCTGTACGTGTGAGATACATACACTTTTTTTGATCATATTTCCTATTCCGCTATTCAATAAAAACCTTTGGGGATCAATTAAATTGCGGGATAGTCTGTGTCGGTACGTGTGAGATCCACCTTTCCAAGTTTTTGGGGTTCATCTCATACTTCTGAAGCTTTGAGGGTGCTGCCTGTTCCATACTCCTCCTCCTCCTCATCCATCCTTTTAGGTGTACAAACAATAGTAATTGGGGCCTAGTGTGCTTCTGTATGTGTGAGATACATACACTTTTTTTGATCATATTTCCTATTCCGCTATTCAATAAAAACCTTTGGGGATCAATTAAATTGCGGAATAGTCTGTGTCGGTACGTGTGAGATCCACCTTTCCAAGTTTTTGGGGTTCATCTCATACTTCTGAAGCTTTGAGGGTGCTGCCTGTTCCATACTCCTCCTCCTCCTCATCCATCCTTTTAGGTGTACAAACAATAGTAATTGGGGCCTAGTGTGCTTCTGTACGTGTGAGATACATACACTTTTTTTGATCATATTTCCTATTCCGCTATTCAATAAAAACCTTTGGGGATCAATTAAATTGCGGAATAGTCTGTGTCGGTACGTGTGAGATCCACCTTTCCAAGTTTTTGAGGTTCATCTCATACTTCTGAAGATTTGAGGGTGCTGCCTGTTCCATACTCCTCTTCCTCATCCTCCCTTTAGGGTAGGAAAAAATGTAATCGGGCCTAGTCTGTGTTTGTACGTGTGAGATACACAGTTTTTTATCCTATTCCGCTATTCAATACACACCCTTTTGGTGTAAAAAACATTAAATTGCGGCATAGTTTGCATATTTGACTGTGAGATACACCTGTGCGATACTGTTGTTCTTTTGTTCTGCTATTCAATAAAGACCTTTCTAGGGCAAGATCTTAAATTTCAGAAATATGAGGAGAGCGTCAAATAGGGGCCGTGGCCTGGGTCGTGGTGGTGCTGCTGCTAGAGCTCCTGTTGCAAGGAGAGGACGTGGTCGATCTGTGCCAGCTACACGCACAAGTGAAACACCTTCCTCAAGTGTGAGTAGGCGACAGAACCTGCATCAGTATTTGGTAGGGCATCATACGCCTCTAGAAGTGATGAGGCCAGAACACAGAGAGGCGATAGTAGATTGGTTTCCTGCTGACAGTGCCTCCAGTTCCTTCACATTGTCTCCCACCCAGTCTACTGCAGAAAGGTCAGAGTTGGCACCTGCAGCCAATGTCCAACCGTCTTTCACCTCACCCCCTTGCAAATCAGGCAAGCAGTCTGAGCCCCAAGCCATACAGCAGTCTCTTATTCTTTTTGAGGACTCTGTCAGCAGGGTTTCCCAGGGCCATCCACCTAGCCCTGCCCCAGAAGTGGAAGAGATTGAGTGAAGCGATGCCCAACCACTCATTTCTCAAGATGAGTACATGGAAGGACCATCACAGCACGTCTCCGATGATGACGAAACGCAGGTGCCAACTGCTGCGGCGTTCAGCATTGTGGAGACCGACAGGGAGGGCAGGGGTGAAGACTGGGTGGAAGATGATGTGGAGGAGGATGAGGTCCTCGACCCCACATGGGATGAAGGTCATGCAGGTGACCTGAGTAGTTTGGAGGAAGAGGCGGTGGTCGCACAGAGCCACCAGCACAGCAGAAGAGGGAGCAGGGTGCAGAAGCGGAGCGGCCGTGCCCTAGACACTACGCCTGCAGGGCCGGACTGGCGTAGCGGGATACCGGGGAATTTCCCGGTGGGCCGCTTTAAGATGCGGCCGCTTTAATCATTTGACCGCGCCGCGGCCGCGCTATGATGGCCGCTGCAGCCCAGCCAGGCCCGGCCCCCGCTGGGCTTCTAGTGACGGATCTTTCCTACTTCAGCCGCTATGAGCGGCATGACGTCACATGCGGGCGGCGGGAGCAGCTGTGTGAGACTGTGAGTGTGCGGCGGTGGATAATTCATCTGCCTGCATTGCAAGTAACTCTGCAAGAGGGTCACGGCGCCGATCCCTCACACAGACGCCAGCCAGCAGGCAGCAGCAGAATGATCGCAGCAGCCTGACTGAGACTGACCGTGACCGAAGGAAGGAGCGGAGGCGGAGCAGAGCCTGAGACATCCAGCTGAGCCAGGCAAGAGTAAATGGGCTCGGGCCTGGGGGACCTGGACCTCTTGCATTTGGGGGGGCAGCAGCATATTTTAGGGCCCCTACTAGTACTACAATGCTAACCAACTCCCCCCTAATAAAATGCTGACCTGCCCCCCCCCTCATACAATGCTTATTTGCCATGCCATTCCCCCCCCTGGGCCCCCCTCCACCTAATACAATGCTAGCCCCCTCCCCCAAATAAAGTGACGACCTCCCCCTAATACAATGCTGTTTCCCCTCCCTCCCCCTAAATTTGGGGGGGGGGTCGGCATTGTATTAGGGGGAGGTCATCATTTTATTAGGGGGAGGGGGGTTAGCATTGTATTAGGTGGAGGGGGGCCCAGGGGGGGATGGCATGGCAAATAAGCATTGTATGAGGGGGGGGGCAGGTCAGCATTTTATTAGGGGGAGGGGGGGATCAGCATTGTATTAGGGCCCCTAATAATTCTGACCTCTCCTGTATAATGTCCGCACAGCCTCTGACCTCTCCTGTATAATATCCGCACAGCCTCTGACCTCTCCTGTATAATGTCCGCAGCCTCTGACCTCTCCTGTATAATGTCCGCAGCCTCTGACCTCTCCTGTATAATGTCCGCAGCCTCTGACCTCTCCTGTATAATGTCCGCACAGCCTCTGACCTCTCCTGTATAATGTCCGCACAGCCTCTGACCTCTCCTGTATAATGTCCGCAGCCTCTGACCTCTCCTGTATAATGTCCGCACAGCCTCTGACCTCTCCTGTGTAATGTCCGCAGCCTCTGACCTCTCCTGTATAATGTCCGCACAGCCTCTGACCTCTCCTGTGTAATGTCCACACAGCCTCTGACCTCTCCTGTGTAATGTCCGCAGCCTCTGACCTCTCCTGTGTAATGTCCGCAGCCTCTGACCTCTCCTGTATAATGTCCGCAGCCTCTGACCTCTCCTGTATAATGTCCGCACAGCCTCTGACCTCTCCTGTATAATGTCCGCACAGCCTCTGACCTCTCCTGTGTAATGTCCGCAGCCTCTGACCTCTCCTGTATAATGTCCGCACAGCCTCTGACCTCTCCTGTGTAATGTCCGCAGCCTCTGACCTCTCCTGTATAATGTCCGCGCAGCCTCTGACCTCTCCTGTATAATGTCCGCGCAGCCTCTGACCTCTCCTGTATAATGTCCGCACAGCCTCTGACCTCTCCTGTATAATGTCCGCACAGCCTCTGACCTCTCCTGTATAATGTCCGCACAGCCTCTGACCTCTCCTGTATAATGTTTGCACAGCCTCTGACCTCTCCTGTGTAATGTCCACACAGCCTCTGACCTCTCCTGTGTAATGTCCGCAGCCTCTGACCTCTCCTGTGTAATGTCCGCAGCCTCTGACCTCTCCTGTATAATGTCCGCAGCCTCTGACCTCTCCTGTATAATGTCCGCAGCCTCTGACCTCTCCTGTATAATGTCCGCACAGCCTCTGACCTCTCCTGTATAATGTCCGCACAGCCTCTGACCTCTCCTGTGTAATGTCCGCAGCCTCTGACCTCTCCTGTATAATGTCCGCACAGCCTCTGACCTCTCCTGTGTAATGTCCGCACAGCCTCTGACCTCTCCTGTGTAATGTCCGCACAGCCTCTGACCTCTCCTGTGTAATGTCCGCACAGCCCCTGACATCTCCTGTACCATGTCCGCACTTTTACCACTTTTAACTAGAATTTGCTCTTTTATATATAAAGCCCTTTATGCTTTCATATCTGTCTTATCTATATATAATACAGTTTTCAAACTTGCTTTTAAATGCATGGTTTTCCCTTTTATGAAGAAGATAATAATGGCGTTATGCTGTTGGGCCGGTATAATAATGCTATGGGGCTGGTATGAAATTTTTTCCAGGGCTGAATTTTATTCCCAGTCCGGCCCTGTACGCCTGCTACTGCCCAACGCAGCAAGGGAACGAGCGCACCAAAGTCAGCTCAAAAGAGTTCTCTAGCGTGGAAGTTCTTTAGAAAATGTGCTGATGACAGGACACGAGTGGTTTGCACCCTGTGCAATCAGAGCCTGAAGCGAGGCATAAACCTTCTCAACCTGAGCACAACCTGCATGATCAGGCATCTAAGTGCAAAGCACGAGCTGCAGTGGAGTACACACCTTCAAAACCAAGAAACGTCTCTGGCTCATCCTGCTTCCTCTTCTGCTGCAGTCTCGGCCGCTCCAGCCACCTCTGTAGTCATACCGGCACCTGCCACCCCGCAAACAGACGATCTGTCAGCAACACCACCACCTGGGTCACCAACAACCATCTCCACAATGTCCCGTGGAAGTGTTCAGCTTTCCATCTCCCAAACACTTGAGAGGAAGAGGAAGTACCCCCCTACCCACCTGCGATCCCTGGCCCTGAATGCCAGCATTTCACAATTATTTGCCTTTGAAATGCTGTCATTCCGTCTGGTGGAGACGCCCAGTTTTAAAAAGCTTATGTCGGTGGCTGTCCCACAGTACGTCGTGCCCAGCCGCCACTACTTTTCCAGGCAAGCCATCCCTTCCCTGCACAACCAAGTGGAGGAAAAAATCAGGTGTGCACTGCGCAACGCCATCTGTGCCAAGGTCCACCTAACTACCGATACGTGGACCAGTAAGCACGGTCAGGGGCGTTATATCTCCCTAACGGCACACTGGGTAAATGCAGTGGCGGATGGGCCTGAGGCGGATAGCAATTTGGCGCATGTCCTTCCACCACCGAGGATTGCAGGGTGCTTCAGTTTGCCTCCTGTTCCTAACTCATCTTACTCCGCTACCTCATCCTCTACCGCCTCCTCATCCGGACAGCGTAATACCTTCACCACCAACTTCAGCACGGCCAGGGCTAAACGACAGCAGGCAGTTTTACAACTTGCCTGTTTGGGAGACATACCACACACCGCGCAGGAGTTGTGGAGGAGCATGGAACAGCAGACAAATGAGTGGTTGCTGCCAGCGAGCCTCAAGCCCGGCCTGGTGGTGTGCGATAACGGGCAAAATCTCATAGCAGCTCTGGGCCTAGCCGGTTTGACGCACATCCCTTGCCTGGCGCATGTGCTGAATTTGGTGGTGCAGAGGTTCCTTAAAAACTACCCCGATATGTCAGAGCTGCTGCAGAAAGTGCGGGCCGTCTGTGCGCACTTTCGGCGTTCTCACCCTGCTGCTGCTCGCCTGGCAGCGCTGCAGCGTAACTTCGGCCTTCCCGCTCACCGCCTCATATGTGACGTGCCCACAAGGATGAACTCCACCTTGCACATGCTGCAAAGACTGTGCGAGCAGCAGCAGGCCATAGTGGAGTTTCAGCTGCAGCACGCACGCGTGAGTCGCTCTGCGGAACAGCACCACTTCACCACCAATAACTGGGCCTCCATGCGAGACCTGTGTGCCTTGTTGCGCTGTTTTGAGTACTCCACCAACATGGCCAGTGGCAATGACGCCGTTCTCAGCTTAACTATCCCACTTCTATGCCTCCTTGAAAAAACAATTTGGGCGATGATGGAAGATGATGTGGCACAGGATGAGGAGGAGGAGGAGGATGAAGAGGTAACATTTCAAAGGCTTTCAGGGCAGTCATTCGCAAGGGGCTCCGAGGGTGGGTTCCTGCACACACAAATGCCAGGGACACAATTGTCCAGCAGGGGCACAGTTCTGGAGGATGAGGAGGAGGAGGAGCTGGAGGAGGAGCTGGAGGAGGAGATGGAACCATGTTCACAGCAGGGTGGCATCCAGGCCAGCTCATGGCCATCACTGGTGCGTGGCTGGGGGGATACAGAGGACACGGACGATACACCTCCCACAGAGGACAGCCTTTCGTCGCCTCTGGGCAGCCTGGCACACATGAGCGATTACATGCTGCAGTGTCTCCACAACGACCGCCGAGTTGCCCACATTCTAACTTGTGCTGATTACTGGGTGGCCACGCTGCTGGATCCCCGTTACAAGGACAACGTACCGTCCTTAATTCACTCACTGGAGCGCGATAGCAAGATGCGCGAGTACAAGTGCACGCTGGTAGATGCGATGCTACTGGCATTCCCATCTGACAGCGGGGCCACAGTGGAAGCACAAGGCAGAGGAGGAGGAGGTCGCCAACGCAACCAGGGCACCGCCAGCACCTCAGAAGGCAGGGTTAGCATGGCCGAAATGTGGAAAAGCTTTGTCAGCACGCCACAACAAACAGCAGCACCAGCAGCTCAGATGGAACGTCTTAGCAGGAGGCAGCATTTTACCAACATGGTGGAGCAGTATGTGTGCACACGCCTACATGTAGTGAATGAGGGGTCTGCCCCCTTCAACTTCTGGGTCTCCAAATTGGGCACATGGCCTGAGCTTGCCCTTTACGCCTTGGAGGTGCTGGCGTGCCCTGCAGCCAGTGTATTATCTGAACGGGTATTTAGCACGGCTGGGGGCGTTATAACAGACAAGCGCAGCCGCCTGTCCAGAGACAATGTGGACAAGCTCACGTTCATTAAAATGAACCAGGCATGGATCCCACTGGACTTTTCCATACCTTGTGCAGAATAGCAATGGATACCGACCTTACCCACCCATTGTTCCATTTTTGCTCTTTCTCACTCTTTTGGGGTGTACCCTCATTTAAAATTTGTGAAAAGAAGCAGTGTTGGCTACCTCGTCCTCCTCCTCAGGGCCAGATTAACGTAGGGGCTATTGGAGCTGCAGCTCCAGGCCCCTACCTTTTATATAGGCCCCGGGTTGGCCATATTCACTGTGACCGCTCTTCTGACACTTGTAAACACAGAAGTCTGGCTTCTATGCTCGCTTCCCCAGGCAGCACCCTCAGAACCTCCCCACACAGCGCGAAGGCCTGACAAGGAGGGACAGTTGCCGATGCATGGATGTGTTTATGGGCTTCAGAGACAGCATCCCATGTTGAATTAGGCATGCATGGCTGCACCCTTCCTCCTCTGGGTGCATGCCAAGGCACGGCCCTTAAGGCCCTTCAAAATCCTCAGCACCAAGACCATGATGCTCTTAATCCGGCACTGGTCCTCCTCCACCGCCGCTTCCACCTACACCGCCCATAGGTGTGCGCAGCCTATTGCATTAGGGTGTGCACCCCAAAGTTGAAATACACATGCATGTGTTTGCCTACATGTACATGGCCCCGATACATTACTCTCCCTGCTGGCAAAGAGAAATAGAGCAGAGCCGGTCCGAGGGAGATCTTTCCCATCTCCTCACTGGCAAACAGAGCGATAATGCTATGTGCCCTAGGTGATTAGGGTGTGCCCAGGTACACCCGGCACACCCTGTGCGCACGCCTATGACACCGCCACATCCACCACCACCTCAACCTCCCTCCTACTCCATATGGGCCTCGTCCTTCAGAGATGAAGAACATTGTTTTATTTTTCTGTTTTTTTTTTTGTTGTTTTAAGTTATTTCCCTATCCACATTTGTTTGCAGAGCACTTGCCATGCTCTTAACTACGTTTTGCTGCCATTTGCAGCACTCTAGCCCTTTCCATTGGTGTTTTAGAGCCATTTTAGTGCCTTAAAGTTCGGGTCCCCATTGACTTCAATGGGGTTCGGTGTCCGGGAAAAGTTCGGTAAAAGTCCGGGACACGGACCCGGACTTTTTTTTAAAGTTCGGCCGAGCCCGTCGAACACGGACATCTAGGTGTCCGCTCAACCCTAATTATGGCCACTAGGTAGATCTAACAATTATATTAAACCATTGTATTAAATAAAATACAATCAGAATTCCTCAAGGATGGGTGAACATTTTTACATTCATCCAACATTTTTTTATAAATAGAGCCCTGTGTGTTTTTGCTTATTGAGGCAAGAGACAATATAATTTAATTTATTAGATGATCTTGACTACATACCTTTTCTGGCAATTTTGGTTGTATTTTTCAATACCAATAATATGGAACCATTGTTGAATGTATATATACAAAAACAAACAAACAAAAAAACCTTTGCTTAGTGTTCTAGAAATACAGCTGCTGTACCCACACAGTCCAAATATAAGATGTGCAAATATATAAAGTATAAAGAAGGTGTGCTGCCTGTTTAAAAATCATTTCACAACATACAATAGAAAAGTGCACTACCTCTTTAGAATTCAATAAATCATTACATAACAAATTTGCAATAATATCATATAATACACAAATTCAATAGCATGCAATTTTAAAATAGGTAAAAGCAATACAGTATAAGTAAAAAAAAAAAGTCCCAAAGTGAGTAACAACTCTTCAGCTGACTAGTGGATCACTCGAGTGTCAAAACAGTGTTCAAACAACAAACAAAATGTGCTTCAAACACATCCAACAGGTGGATACATGCTCCTTACTGGATACAAGAAATCCCAAACAGTGATCACATTGAGAGGCCTCTTTCCACTGACGAGGTCTGTTGAATGGAGCCTGATATGTGACGTCAGCATGTATGCCGATGTAGTTTGTGGCTGTGTCGGCTCCTACACACAAGTCCTGATCTGTCCTCTGTCTTTGTAAGTAGAATTTTAATAAATTGAGCTAATACTTTTTAATAATACAATATGAGATTTGGTCAATTTCTTTATACATCTCTGCTGAGAGTGCCATTACTGTGTAATCCTGACATTGAATTGAGGTGTTGCTGCAAGGCAGCCAGGCGCCTTATACATACTTTATTTAATGTATATATCTTACCTATTAAACCCATAAATATGATAATCAACATATTCACTAAAGGCTCATTCACACCAGAATGAATTGTGCTACAACCCATGTATTTTCATTCATTGAGTGGTGTTTGCCAGCACATTCAAAATTAGTTGGCTGTCAATGTAACTCTAAGCATGGAAAAAACAGGTACTGAGCCATTTTTCTAGCAATATGATGTACAGGGCATATTTAGTTCTATGTTGGGGTACATTTTAGTGCAGGTGCATTGCAGCTCACTGTGTATGTGCATTGGGGAGCAATTCACTTTGCATTGCAAGGCAACACTACACACATCTTCACACTGCATGCGGACAGAACAAATTGTAATGCAGGTCATGATGATACATATTATATTGTATGATATGAGGCAAATGAGCTCATCAGGGTGAAGATAGTTTGTCCTATTTTAGCCTTTTCTAACATTGTTCAGCTGATCCTGATTCACTTTATTTTTAGCAACCCGGTAATGAATAAAGATAATATTTTTTCTCATGAAAAATTATTTTGCTGTAAAAAATTGCTTTTTCGTTAGTGCACACTAATTGTGTACATGCCAGATGCATTTTGCAGGTGATTCATTAACAAAACAAAAAAGGAATAATGGTCCTCAGAATCCCCAATATAGGATTAGCAAAAAAGAAATCCCCTGAGATTGTGGGACTATATGGGCGACCTTGACATCCAAAAAATTGTACAACCATGTATAAAAACATATGATTTTATTAAATCAACATATTAAAAACAATGTCGTAACAAGACATATGTATACAAAGTACAAAATATAACATAATTAAAAAATCATTGCTAGCAATGGTTTGAAAATTCTAAGTCACAGTGTGAATACATGCATTCCAGAAGAGACCCAACGCGTTTCAAGCGTACCCTTTTTCAGGGATCTGCTGGAACCACATTCATTCACAGGGGGTATACAATGTACAGTTAACATCAAACACACACACATGATAGGTTGAACTGGATGGACTGATGTATTTTTTCAACCTCACAAACTATGCAACTATGTATTTATGTGGTTTAAATACACCTATAGAGGTGTACAGAGCCGCGCTCATCTAAAGTGCACTAAGTGTAGTGTTTTAATATAGTGAACCATTAACGGGTAATAGTATATATATTAAAAATAAATCACTAGTAACAATTGATATGAATATAAATATAAAGTGCATTAACAGTGGTGAATATAAAGTGCAACAATAAGTGAAATAAATCACATATAAAGTCCCATGCACAGTAAAATAAATGTAAAGTGCAGCAGCAATAAGTGAAAAAATCGCAATAAGTGAAAAAATCGCATATAGAGTCCCATGCACCAGCAGACTTCAGTACAGTCTCCAAAGGATTCTTCCACACACAACCAGATCTTCAATCCCTTCACCACATGGACACCCAATGTGTGAAAAGGCTTACCAGAAATCACCGACCCCTTAGTTATAGGGGGTCAGTGTAAGCAGAATGATATTCATCAAAAGCCAATATTCCAGAGTAGATTAGAGCCCTCCTGGAGGATCCACCTTGCAATCACCAGTATAATATACAACTTCAGAATCCTTAGCCAGCCCCACGTTCCTCAGCAGTGTAAAGTAAAGGAATGGCCAATATAGTGAAGTACGTACAGGCAATATTTATTGAAATAAGGTAGATACACTTACATTTAGCAGGAAAAAAACAGGCATTGGATCAAACAAATGCTGGGGATATCGGGTGGCGCTTCCACTTCTCAATGCGTCTCATCCGGTCCCAGAAATAACATGGCAGTGTGATTGCACTCCTAGGTCCCGACCGGTTTCAATAACACACAGGCCGTCATTGTCAAGGGTCATTTTTTCTATAAATTCAGGGGTTTCCTTAAAGGGTTCAAGGTTGGTCTTAAGCTCACTGATTTTTTTCTCTAGTGCGGACATTTTTACCTTTCTCCTTGCAATAATAAGGCCGAGTAACCTCGACTCACAGGAGTTGAAGAAACTATACCAATCCTGATTGAGGTCGGCATCTTCTAATCCATCATTTGGACCGAGATCCCACCTCAATCTCCTAGGTGTCATCTTCATTTTATGGTATTGCTCTAAAGTAGCCAAATCCCACCAAACCCGTATCTTTTTATCTAGTAAGTTCTTTAAAGATTTTACATTTTGTTCCATGTCCTTGGAAGCTAGGTTTTTTGCAGAAAAGAGATCCTTTGAGTCTCTGTCACTCAAAAAATTAAAAATGTCCATTGCTGCAGGTACACTGTACAAACAGATGGATGGTAGATATATATGTTGGTGTTAATCGCCAACAGTACCTGTGCAAATGGCAAATTTAATTAAAATGACAATAAAGCTAAAAATGAAATAAATTGTGTACCGTGTGAATTCTATGCAGAATTATTGAATCATAAAGTGCAACATATAGGCGTGAACCATATAAAGGAGCTGCAGCTGAATCGTAGATAACGTGAGAGTGGTTTAAATATCAAAAGTGCACTAAGTGTAGTGTGCAATCACACTGCCATGTTATTTCTGGGACCGGATGAGACGCATTGAGATGTGGAAGCGCCACCCGATATCCCCAGCATTTGTTTGATCCAATGCCTGTTTTTTTCCTGCTAAATGTAAGTGTATCTACCTTATTTCAATAAATATTGCCTTTACGTGCTTCACTATATTGGCCATTCCTTTACTTTACACTGCTGAGGAACGTGGGGCTGGTTAAGGATTCTGTAGTTATATATTATACTGGCGATTGCAAGGTGGATCCTCCAGGAGGGCTCTAATCTACTCTGGAATATTGGCTTTTGATGAATATCATTCTGCTTACACTGACCCCCTATAACTAAGGGGTCGGTGATTTCTGGTAAGCCTTTTCACACATTGGGTGTCCATGTGGTGAAGGGATTGAAGATCTGGTTGTGTGTGGAAGAATCCTTTGGAGACTGCACTGAAGTCTGTTGGTGCATGGGACTCTTTATGTGATTTTTTCACTTATTGCGATTTTTTCACTTATTGCTGCTGCACTTTATATATATTTTACTGTGCATGGGACTTTACATGTGATTTATTTCACTTATTGTTGTTGCACTTTATATTCACCACTGTTCATGCACTTTATATTTATATTCATATCAATTGTTATTAGTGATTTATTTTTAATATATATACTATTACCCATTAATGGTTTACTATATTAAAACACTACACTTAGTGCACTTTAGATGAGCGCGGCTCTGTACACCTCTATAGGTGTATTTAAACCACTCTCATCTTATCTACGATTCAGCTGCAGCTCCTTTATATGGTTCACGCCTATATGTTGCACTTTATGATTCATTAATTCTGCATAGAATTCACACGGTACACAATTTATTTCAATTTTAGCTTTATTGTCATTTTAATTAAATTTGCCATTTGCGCAGGTACTGTTGGCGATTAATGCCAAAATATATATCTATCAACTATGTATTCATGTCTAAGTATTCATGGAGAGATATACATGTGTAATTATACAATTGTAAACATATATTTTTCAAAATTATTATACAATTGAATATTAAGTAATTGTAGAAGAAATATTGTCAGATAAATTGTACGCACCACAAAGGTCACTTTATATTGACAAAATGAGCCGTGAAAAGAAACGTCACTTTGTATGCAACAAGGCATAGAAGGATACCGGAAGGCAAGGAATAGTGAGAGTAATTATATATATATGCAATTTCACTTGTGTTAATAATATTTCACCAGAAAGGTGGACAATGATGCCAAATTGGTCCCACAAGGATCCAAGAAAGAGGAACCAATGCAGGATCTCTGAAATGAAACAGGTAAGATGTACCAAAGGGATGAATGTTTGGTAAAAAATTAATTGGTGAAAATCAGAAATTGTGTGCTATGGTAAATACCTACATAGTGTAGTAGTACAAAGATCCCCATATAGTAGGAGAATGTGAGCAGGTTTGTCCACATTCTCCTATAAGGTGCTGAGATTAAATATATTCTTGGATGAACTCTCTAGAAGGAGAATGGAAATATGAGGTATATAGAAGAATATACCATGCGTTAACCACTTTAGCCCTGGAAGGTTTTGCTGCTCAATGACCAGGCCACTTTTTTCAACTTGGCATTTTAACTGACAATTGCGTGGTCATGCAATGCTGTACCCAAACTAAATTTACGTCCTTTTTTTCCCCACAAACAAAGCTTTCTTTTGGTGGTATTTGATCACCTCTTCTCTTTTTATTTTTTGTGATATTAATAATCAATAATCAATTTTTCATATATTTAGGCCAAAATGTATTTAGCTACAAAAAAATTCTCAATGAGCGTATTTTTATCCACTTCAAGACCGGAAGATTTTACCCCCTTCCTGACCAGGCCATATTTTGCGATTCCGCACTGCGTTACTTTAACGGACAATTGCGCAGTCGTGCGACGATGTACCCAAACAAAACTTACGTCCTATATTCCCACAAATAGAGCTTTCTGTTGGTGGTATTTGAGCACCTGTCCGATTGACAATTTTGAAAAAAAAAACAATATTTTCACATTCTGATATATAACATTCCCAAAAAAAAAATGAAAAAAATCGAAATTTTTCAACATTGTAGGCCAATCTGTTTTTTTTGCTACATATGTTTGGTAAAAAAATCGCACTAAGCGTATTTTGATTGGTTTGCGCAACTACGGGAAAGATTTATGTAATTTTTATTGTTTTTTTTTTTTTTTTACTAGTAATGGCGGCGATCTGCGATTTTTGTGGAACTGTGACATTGCAGCGGACAGATCGGACCCCTAACTGACATTTTTTTCACTTTTGGGGGGGACCAGTGACATTACTACAGTAATCAGTGCTATAAATATGCACTGTTACTGTAATAATGACACTGGCAAGGAAGGGGTTACCACTGTTGGTGATCAAGGGGTTAAATGTATGCCTCATGCTTACTGACGTGTGTGGGGGGGATGGGTGGGGTTCTGTGACACAGACAGAGATCGCAGGTTCAGCTATGCTGAATCCTGTGATCTCTTCCTGTCTGTCACAGAGAAGATCCGCCTGCTTTGTTTACTCAAGCGGGCGGATCTTCTCACACTTTCCCCGACAATCGGGGAAGAGAGGCGGCGATCGCCACCTCTCCTACTCCGGCCCGACTACCGATACGTGCGCCCCCGGACCCAGGGGAGCCGACCTGCCACAGTAGTAGTACTGTGAGCGGTCGGCAAGTGGTTAAATAAGTAATGGCACTGAGGGCTATGTCAAAGAATATTCAAAAGGGGGATCTTGTAGAAGGGTGAAGCATGCAAGGGAGTAATCCCAGAGTATCCACATTTAGTGGATATACAGGTGAAAAGGCATTGTGGAAGTATTTAGAAGAAAGGGGGGGGGCACAGAGTATTTCCCTCTACTTGGCAAAAAAAGGGTGCTAATGTGGTACCAAAAAATGTGCACTGCAAGTGGGTATGTAGGTGAAAGTAGTCATTTTAATAGTGAAAGGGGATATGTTGAATATAAAGATAAAGACACCAAGTCATGAGAGATAACTGAAATATTCTTACCAAGTGAGAAAGATGAGAACAAGGGATATAGTATTGTCCCTCAGTCCAACAGTGTGTGGGAAAAGAGAAGGAATGGTGAGGTCCCCAAGGTGGAGTGGCAAAAAGTAATATGTATATAGTTTGATAAAAATAAGTACCTGGAAGCTTCCGGTACGGCGGCTTAGCTCCGGAGCTCCGTCTCACCCCGGCCACTTAACCGCCCTAACAGCCACTGTCCGCATCTCACCACTGACCAACTGGACCGTACGGACTGCCGATACTCTGCTGCTCCTCCCGGACCCTTGTATGCCCGGCTCCCAAGCCCGCAGGGACCTCTCCTCACAGCTTGGGGCTGCGGCCTCACACACTGCCAATCCCAAGATGGCGGCTGCACTCTCCTCCAGCACGGACCCCGGGAGAGAGGAGGACATTTCGGATGTCCCGGACCCAGGAACGCCACGAAGGTCAGCATATTTAGACCCAGAGACTCCCCCACACGGCCCCACTATCCTCTCCTCTGCCTCTACAAACTCCCTCCTGGAGCGCACACTGGATTAATTACTCCAGTCCCCGGATGGGGCCTACTCGGCTAAGGCAGATACCTCACAGGGGTCCCCGCACCTCCCCCCCAGCACTCCTCCTTACATGCACATCTTATGGCCACTTTCTCCAAGATGCTCTCTACTGGACTGGCCCAGACAGCTACACAAATTACCTCAGCTATCCAGGCGGACCTACAGAACCTGGGGGCCAGGATTGAGGCAATTAAACATAAATCTGACCAGACTGTGGGGCGCGTCAACCAAAATTCAGCCAGGCTCCAAGAACTCCATAAACAGCTAGACACAGCGCTTTCTAAAATTGACGACCTTGAAAACAGGTCCAGGCGGTATAATTTCAGGATCAGGGGGCTCCCTGAAAGCGTAAAGGATGTCAAAGCTGCGGTTTCTTTCTTCATCGCGAATATGATACCTGACATCCCCCCTCATCGTTTGGAACTGGACAGGGCGCATAGGGCCCTGTGGGCCCCGTTCCCGGATGGCTCCCCACGGGGCATTATAGTCAAACCACACTTCTATAAAGTGAAGGAGACCATTATGAAGAAAGCCAGACACACAGAAAAGCTGTGCATCCAAGGCCACCCAGTGCAGATCTTTGCTGACCTGTCACCCACAACAATTCAAAAGCATCAAGCTCTCAAACCACTGCTTCAAGTCCTCCAACAAAAAGCTATCAAGTACTGGTGGGCCTTTCCATTTCGCCTCAGCTTCGTATACCAACAGCGGACCCATGGCTTCTCTCCCCTGCCTGAGGGTGAACACCTGCTACTACGTCTTGGACTGATCACACAGGACCCGACAACCTCGTCCACGCTCAAAGGAACTGGATCCACGAAGAGACCTTCCCCGCAGAGCCCTCTCATGCAATCCTGGCAGAAACAAAACTCCAAGCGGTCCAAGGACGCTAGGCCCCCTTGATAACCCTGAGGGGACACTTCTGCTTGGCTCTAATTTTTTTGGGATGTCTCTTCCCCTTTATAGACTTTCACACGCACCCCCGCAGTTTTGGGCAACCCCCGTCAGTGGCCTCTTATGGTCCCAATTAGCCCTGACCCCACCGTAAGTTCACTGTCAGGTACAAGTCTTGGATTTCTACCCCTCTCTGCTTCCCTCCCCTTGTCTCTCCTGTTTTCTCTTCTATTCCCTGTTGCTTTTACAATCACCGGGGGACCCCTTGCTCGACCGTGAGCTCTACAGGGATTTCTGTCTGCCTGAGGGGACCTGTCGGCTGCTCCCACTCCAGCTCGCCTCCCATCGAAGTCGTAATGGCTCCCTCTGATGACCCTCCTGCGCAGCTGCGTATCGCCTCTCACAATGTCCAAGGCATGAACTCTCCTCTCAAGAGACGTAAGTTGTTTAACCTTTACCATTCACACCCCATAGACATCATCATGACACAAGAAACTCACTTCCCTGAGGCCTACAGACCCTTGTTTGTCCACACCAAGTTCACCCAGTTTTACTTGGCCAATGCCCCTAACAAGACTCGGGGGTGGGCATATTGTTTGCCAAACAGGTCCCATTCACCCTCACCCATCAGTTGGTAGATCCGGAGGGGAGATACCTGTTGATTATTGGGGAAATTGATGGCCGCACTTACTCTTTTCTCTCCTATTATGCCCCGAACCAGCACCAGGAAAAGTTTTTTTCGCAATTTGGCCACTAATGTTTTGCCTAATGCTACAGGCACAATCATCATGGGGGGCGACTCCAATGTTGCACTCGACCAGAGTATTGATAAATCCCACCCAGGCCGAGCACAAATGTGCCGGCCCTCTAGGCAGAGTACTCGTATAGCTCAGGTGCTCTGTACGGAGGGGCTGGTCGACAGCTGGAGGGAGATGAACCCGACGGCTAGGGACTACACGCACTTCTCCGTTCCCCACTAGATTTTTTCCAGGATAGACCACATCTTCGTCTCCGCTAATACGATTCCACGGGTGGTCAAATCTTATATCAGGGACTCCCCCATCTCTGACCACGCCATGGTGGTTTTGGTGATCACTCGTTCTTCAGCCCCGAGCAAGGAATTCAAATGGCGTCTGAACGAGGTCATACTTAGCAACCCTGTCCATTGCACCATTTTCACGAAAGATGTAGTTGAATATTTTCACACCAACGCTTCGGATGACATCTCTGGGCCGCTCATAAAGCGGTCATCAGGGGGAAAATTATACAATTCTTATCCCAACTTAAACGCCAACGGAAAGCGGATCTCGTCAAATTATAAACTGAGTTCCTAGCCTTAAGCAAGGCTCACAAGCGAAACCCCACGCCACTGTCCAAAACTCAACTGGAGGGCACCAGGCTCCAACTGAACCTTGCCCTGTCCACGGTGGCAGAAAAGCAATTGAGGTGGTCTGCTGCTAAGTTTTATGAGTCTTTGGAGAAGATTGGACGAGATTGGACCTAGGTTGGCTTCCAAATTGTCCCCTAAGATCAGGACGGTGGCGGTCCCTAAACTTCTCAACACCCTCAAAAAGGGCTCCACACGTTTCACTCGTTCTACTCTAAACTTTATAATGCAGTTCCCTCCTCCTCATCTGGGCCCCCGGCGGCGTTCCTTAATGATATTCCCCTTCGCTGCCTCCAGAGAGAACACAAAGATCTTTTAGATGACCCGATTACGGAACTGGAAGTTATGGAATTAATTAAACACCTGAAGAAGGGTTCCGCGCCTGGCCCCGACGGTTTTACAACTATATATTATCAAACTTTTGCCGATACGCTTGTTCCCCACCTCACTAAATTTTTTAATGCGCTCCATTCGGGGGATTTGATCGAGAAAAACCTAAATCCTGCATACATCACGGTCATTCCTAAACCGGACAAGGATCACAGCGACGTACAAAACTATAGGCCCATATAGCTATAGCTCTGAGGGCATCACCAGAAGTGACGAAACGCGTCAGCTTGGAACGCATAGCGTCGTTGCGTAGCATTGGTGGAGCGCAAGCATAGCCCCGCGAGGAGGACGTGCAGTCCGCACCACTGACCACCAACGCTATTGTTTGCTCATTTTTAATGCTTTAAACCCATATATTGGGTAAATAAACTCCCTAAAATTTTGGAGTATCTTTTCTTCCTCCCCATCAGATCTGACTGCACATATTGGAGCCCAAGGAGTCGTTGCCAGCCCAGGGGACAATATTAAGACGGGATCCATTTAAGCCTAGGAGGCTTATAAAGCTTATTTGGTTCTGGTGCCATATGGCATTTAGGACCCACCATTTTCGGTAAGTGATCCAACCTATTACCCACTTGGGACTACAAATACCTGAGATCATATCAAGCAAGTCTGAGTACGAGCACATTTGTGATTTTTGAAGAGTCACCTTCACTAAAGACATTTGCAATTATTTATTCGAGCACACAAGTCACTTTAATTGTTTGGATTGCTTATATTGCTATACATGTTTGTAATCTATTTATATATATATATATATATATATATATATATATATATATATATATATATATACTAATTAATTCAGCACCAATGCACTTTATATTCACTGGAAATTAATGATTTATACGATTTATTTATCTTGTTTGGAATTATAGATGTAATCACAGTATATTTGACACCAGTGTATTTACTATTTGTCACAGCAAGCGCTGTATTTGGTCCACTAGACCAATTACTTACAAATTTTTTAATGCGATCCAATCGGGGGATTCGATCGATAAAAACCTAAATTCTCCATACATCACAGACATTCCTAAACCGGACAAGGATCACAGCGACGTACAAAACTATAGGCCCATTTCTCTTAATAATGTTGACCTGAAAATTCTCACCAAAATTCTCTCGAATAGGATCTCCCGATTTATTAGTCTTTACATCCACAAGGACCAATCAGGGTTTATCCTGGGGTTGACAGGGCCCTATTCAAATGAGATGAGCCATAGATATTATTTCTCTGCTGAATTCCAGATGGGATGGCAACCCCCCACAGGAAGCCTTGATTATGTCAATTGACTTACACAAAGCCTTTGACTCGGTCACGTGGCCCTATCTCTTCGAGGTCCTTGAGAGATGGGACTTTGGTCCTAAATTCCTAAATATCCTCCGAGCTCTCTACTCCTCCCCCATGGCCCAAATCTGCACGGCTGGCCATTATTCAAACCCACTCCTCATTAAACGGGGAACTAGACAGGGGTGCCCATTGTCACCCCTTATTTTTGCAATAGCATTTAAATCTCTAGCCATGTTATGTGACAGTATTATCCGCGCTATGGAGAAGTTCTATTTCTAGAGATTATGATGGAAAAAACCGAAGAAGCGGCTGCTGCCTACACCAGAAATATAGACCAGAGGTCTATATAAAAATGGTGTGTTGATGGTGAGGTAATTGGCGCTGCCTGTGCTGGATTGTAAATATAGGTAGATCAATCTCTTATATATATAATTCAGCTTAAATATATGTATATAAATGCATAAAACCAATATTGTGCAATAAGATGCAATACAAAATGTGAAATCACAGTTTCTGATTGAATACAACTGAACAAATATAAAGTGACTTAGTGCAATGCATCAGTGCGCATGGTTTCCAATAATGTCACTAAATATATGTGCACATGTGTATTAGTGATTAATTGGCCAGATATGGCTGGTGATAGTGACTGGAAACCCTCAAACAGTTAGTTAGTTAAACGTGGGCTACTAATCAAATTAAATATATGGTCACGTATGAGCACTAAAAATAGTGAACAAAAAAAGAATATGTTATAAAAATGAATATGTTATAAAAAAGTGAGAAAATAGTAGTGCATGCAAGTGGTAAAAAATTATTTATCTATGAAAATTTAAAATTATTTGCATTTCATATACAATGAATAGAGAAAGAAATCTGTGATGGTTTTTTTGCAAATCGATCACTTAAATAAAAAAGGCAAGTTCATGTGAAGTTCATAAAAAAGGTATATATAAAGAGTTGGGCTGTAACGGTGTCCGGTTCAGTGGGCGATTCTCGTGGTGCTCCAGAAAAAAAGTGCCGGGTGTGGAAACCATGCTCCCCTGGTCCCAACTGATCCTGCACTCACCAGAAGTTATCACCCCTACAGGGGTAATCAGCGTGTAAGATTTATATCCACTAATCGCTCCAGGATAATCCCATAGGCTGATCACTCTCTTGTGGCCGTATATACCGGTTAACTCATATGCCCGTCATGCCCATAAAGTAAGGATCCAAGGTTCCATGTGGAGGAAGGAAGGCTTGTATAGTGATGTACCGTTTTAAAAGTTGTATACTTTATTATAAAATAAACAGTGTACTCACATTTGAGAAGCAAGCATAGACGCTTAAAAACATAGGGACCGCAAGACCCTCTCTAGCGGTGGCTTCCGGGACGCTGTGCTGACCAACCGCCGGATCTGCGCTCCACCAGTGCGGAAGTGACGTGATTACGTTTGACGCGTTTCGTCATCAATGACGTCTTCAGAAACGTAACCACCGTCACTCCCGCTCCGTATAAAAACAGTGTGGTTACTAAGCAACCGGATGAAACAATCGCAACTGGCCAATCACTTAGACTGGCTACGGAAGGAAGTGATCATTTGTTACTAGGCAGACTTAGACTATCTTCTCGATTGGTGGTATACAATCGTTGTGTGCTCAATCAGAAAAAAGCATAGTTTCTTGTCAATAGTTGCAAGGTAGAATCTTATAATCTAAATTGATTATTGTTCTGAGAACACGGAAGAAAGAGTGGTGGGTATCAGAAAATATGTAGAGTTATATATAAGAGGTGTAAAGTGCGGTCCAGATTAATGGTTAAACGGACGGTTCCTATCAAACAGGGTTTTATTGTTTTTGTAAAGGCTATGGTGGGTTTATTCTGTCCGTAATAACATAATTAAAAACCGGGAGGATATATATATTTAGTTTCATGTTAAAACATATTTAAAACACGGGGCCTTCTATTACTATAATTGCGTTTGTGACCTAAAAACACATATATTGTACGTTAAAAAATAATAATAATAATGATGAGGATATATTTACTTCCGAGATGTGTCTATGAATAGACTATAGTACTAGTATGTAATAAATGTGGTACATGTAAAGGAGAAAAAATTATATAAGTGATTAATTACATAGAATTATATGAATCTAGCACCTGAAGGACTTATATATAAAAAAATGGTAATTCTTATAAAGGTATTAAAAATATTAAAGGAGAAATATACAATATTATGCACGGGAAATTATTTAGTAAAAAACTATAACAGGGAGCGTATATGTTATATTAATTATTAATATAAAAATATTGTTAAAGACATGTTGAAGGAAGTATATATAATATTGTGCACAGGAAATTATTTGATAGAAATGTATAACAGGGGACGCATGAATATGTGATGGAAAACTATAAAAAGTTGTAAAAAATATATAAAAAAATATTATAAATAGTGGCCATACAAAAGCTGTGTTGAGGGCGAGGAGGGCACCTTACTATATGCCCTACATTTTACATTGCGTAAAAAAAGTCCATCCTGTGGTCCAGTATTCACACCCTATGTACTTATAAATTCATTACATATATTACTCAATAACCCCATGAAAAACATAAATAATACAATTTTACAACATCATGAATAAAAACCCAAAAAATTATTTCTTTTGAAATTTAAAAATCAGAGATAAAACAATTAAGGTCAATATCCAGGTTGAGTCCACCCGGCTGGAGAGACTCAAGCTGGTATATCCATTTGGTTTCGTTTTTGGATATCTTTTTTGTTTTGTTCTCCCCTCGCCAGTTTTCTTTAATGGTATCAATCCCATAAAACACTAGGCCCTTGGGATTGCGATTATGTGACTCCTTAAAATGCCTAGATAGGCTATGTTTCGGGAAGCCATTCCTAATGTTTTTTATATGTTCCCTAATGCGTACCATGAGAGGGCGGGTGGTCCTCCCCACGTATTGTAGGCCGCATGGACACTCCACGACGTATGTTATGTGTGTGGTGTGGCAGGTTATTAACTTTCTAATCTGGAAAACTTTCTTGTTGACCTTAGATTTAAATTCCAGGGTTTTTTTCTTTTTTTTTTTTTTTGGAATTTAAATCTAAGGTCAACAAGAAAGTTTTCCAGGTTAGAAAGTTAATAACCTGCCACACCACGCACGTAACATACGTCGTGGAGTGTCCATGCGGCCTACAATACGTGGGGAGGACCACCCGCCCTCTCATGGTACGCATTAGGGAACATATAAAAAACATTAGGAATGGCTTCCCGAAACATAGCCTATCTAGGCATTTTAAGGAGTCACATAATCACAATCCCAAGGGCCTAGTGTTTTATGGGATTGATACCATTAAAGAAAACTGGCCAGGGGAGAACAAAACAAAAAAGATATCCCAAAACGAAACCAAATGGATATACCAGCTTGAGTCTCTCCAGCCGGGTGGACTCAACCTGGATATTGACCTTAATTGTTTTATCTCTGATTTTTAAATTTAAAAAAATAAATAATTTTTTGGGTTTTTATTCATGATGTTGTAAAATTGTATTATTTATGTTTTTCATGGGGTTATTGAGTAATATATGTAATGAATTTATAAGTACATAGGGTGTGAATACTGGACCACAGGATGGACTTTTTTTACGCAATGTAAAATGTAGGGCATATAGTAAGGTGCCCTCCTCGCCCTCAACACAGCTTTTGTATGGCCACTATTTATAATATTTTTTTATATATTTTTTACAACTTTTTATAGTTTTCCATCACATATTCATACGTCCCCTGTTATACATTTCTATCAAATAATTTCCTGTGCACAATATTATATATACTTCCTTCAACATGTCTTTAACAATATTTTTATAATAATAATTAATATAACATATACGCTCCCTGTTATAGTTTTTTACTAAATAATTTCCCGCGCATAATATTGTATATTTCTCCTTTAATATTTTTAATACCTTTATAAGAATTACATTTTTTTTATATATAAGTCCTTCAGGTGCTAGATTCATATAATTCTATGTAATTAATCACTTATATAATTTTTTCTCCTTTACATGTACCACATTTATTACATACTAGTACTATAGTCTATTCATAGACACATCTCAGAGGTAAATATATCCTCATCATTATTATTATTATTTTTTAACGTACAATATATGTGTTTTTAGGTCACAAACGCAATTATAGTAATAGAAGGCCCCGTGTTTTAAATATGTTTTAACATGAAACTAAATATATATATCCTCCCTGTTTTTAATTATGTTATTATGGACAGAATAAACCCACCATAGCCTTTACAAAAACAATAAAACCCTGTTTGATAGGAACCTTCCGTTTAACCATTAATCTGGACCGCACTTTACACCTCTTATATATAACTCTACATATTTTCTGATACCCACCACTCTTTCTTCCGTGTTCTCAGAACAATAATCAATTTAGATTATAAGATTCTACCTTGCAACTATTGACAAGAAACTATGCTTTTTTCTGATTGAGCACACAACGATTGTATACCACCAATCGAGAATTTTTAGATAGTCTAAGTCTGCCTAGTAACAAATGATCACTTCCTTCCGTAGCCAGTCTAAGTGATTGGCCAGTTGCGATTGTTTCATCCGGTTGCTTAGTAACCACACTGTTTTCATACGGAGCAGGAGTGACGGTGGTTACGTTTCTGAAGACGTCATTGATGACGAAACGCGTCAAACGTAATCACGTCACTTCCGCACTGGTGGAGCGCAGATCCGGCGGTTGGTCAGCACAGCGTCCCGGAAGCCACCGCTAGAGAGGGTCTTGCGGTCCCTATGTTTTTAAGTGTCTATGCTTGCTTCTCAAATGTGAGTACACTGTTTATTTTATAATAAAGTATACAACTTTTAAAATGGTACATCACTATACAAGCCTTCCTTCCTCCACATGGAACCTTGGATCCTTACTTTATGGGCATGACGGGCATATGAGTTAACCGGTATATACGGCCACAAGAGAGTGATCAGCCTATGGGATTATCCTGGAGCGATTAGTGGATATAAATCTTACATGCTGATTACCCCTGTAGGGGTGATAACTTCTGGTGAGTGCGGGATCAGTTGGGACCAGGGGAGCACGGTTTCCACACCCGGCACTTTTTTTCTGGAGCACCACGAGAATCGCCCACTGAATCGGACACCGTTACAGCCCAACTCTTTATATATACCTTTTTTATGAACTTCACATGAACTTGCCTTTTTTATTTAAGTGATCGATTTGCAAAAAAAACGCCACAGATTTCTTTCTCTATTCATTGTATATGAAATGCAAATAATTTTAAATTTTCATAGATAAATTATTTTTTACCACTTGCATGCACTACTATTTTCTCACTTTTTTATAACATATTCATTTTTATAACATATTCTTTTTTTGTTCACTATTTTTAGTGCTCATACGTGACCATATATTTAATTTGATTAGTAGCCCACGTTTAACTAACTAACTGTTTGAGGGTTTCCAGTCACTATCACCAGCCATATCTGGCCAATTAATCACTAATACACATGTGCACATATATTTAGTGACATTATTGGAAACCATGCGCACTGATGCATTGCACTAAGTCACTTTATATTTGTTCAGTTGTATTCAATCAGAAACTGTGATTTCACATTTTGTATTGCATCTTATTGCACAATATTGGTTTTATGCATTTATATACATATATTTAAGCTGAATTATATACATAAGAGATGAATCTCTAGCCATAGCTATCCGAGACAATCCCGACATTCGCGGGGTCCATTGCGGTCCGACTGAACATAAGTGCGCCCTCTTCGCAGATGATATTTTACTCTTTTTGTCCTCACCGGTCATCACCATCCCTAATGTCCTGGACCTTCTCCGTAGGTTCTCCATTGCGTCGGGTCTACAAGTAAACCTAGAAAAATTTTCAGTCCTCAACATCACGGTCCCCTCCCCTGTCTATGAATTGGTCAAAGCCACCTTTCCCTTTAACTGGTGCACCTCGTTCCTTCCCTACCTGGGGATTCAGCTCACCCCCACTTTCGATTCTCTTTATCAGGTCAATTACCCCCCCCAGTTCCGTAAACTGAAAGCTGACTTGACTTCCTGGAATCCACATAATCTTTCCTGGCTAGGGAGGATCAACTCAATTAAAATGACGCTCCTACCTTGCTTACTATACCTTTTTAGGTCACTTCCCGTGTCCCCAAATCTCACCTTCAATCACTGCAATCTCAGATCGTTAGATTTGTATGGGGAAAAAAGGGATATCGCTGCCCCACGGAAACCCTACTCCGATCCCGGACGATGGGGGGTCTGGCACTGCCTAACCTCTGGAGGTACTACCAGTTGGCCCAATTCTCTACGATATACCTCCGAGGCCCCAAACCGGACTGGGTGACAATGGAACGCCAGGTGGTGCCTAACCATACATTAGACTACATAGCCTGGTGTACCCCCAAACTCCAACCTGCTATCCTGGCGCCCTCCTTATCCCACTCTATAGCGCTATGTAGGAACCTTTATCAGAACCCTTCTATTGCCTCACCTTTACGTCCCTTAACGCACGTTTTCCATCGCTCCCCAATTTCCACCTGGGCACACCATAGCAGCCTTTAAATGGTGGACAGACAAGGGACTGTATCGCTTAAGCCACTTCATATCCTTCACTGGACCTCTATCCTTAACTCACTGCACATCCAAACTTAAGATGCCTCATACTGAGAAGTTCCGTTTTATTCAACTCACACATTTCCTACGAACGCTGTGGGCCCAAAACCCCTAACATCACTTATTGACCCCTTACGAGAGATGGTGCTCGGAAACATAAGATACGAGAGGGGGTATCTCCCTCATTTATGCAGCCCTCACGCAGACCAGTGATAAGCCTTCTTATGCTCTGGGATGGGAGCGTGATCTAAAGTTGGAGCTCCCGCTGGAAGACTGGCATAAGGTTTTTCATAGGTCCTTCAAAGGGATGATGAACTTTACCCTCATTGAGGCTAACGTCAAGATCCTGACTCGATGGTATCTGGTACCTACCAGATTGGCGATTATTTACCCAGGTTCCTCCTCACTATGTTTCCGGGGATGCCACCACCAGGGCACTTTTTTACATACCTGGTGGTCATGCCCCAGGATACGCTCTTTCTGGAACAAAGTATTTTGCCTCGTCAGAATGGTCACTAAACTTCCGATTGCACAGACTCCTCAGGTAGCTTTTCTACACATTTTCGCTCTCAAGGCTCCCAGATATTCGCTTTCCTTGGTTTTTTTTATCCTTCTGGGCGCTAAACTCACCTTGGCCAGAGCCTGGAAGAAGCCTTCAGTCTCTTTTCAAGCTGCCACCAGGAACATTTCCTGGATCATGGCCCAGGAAAATATGGTAGCGATTCTTAAGGATCGCCTACACAAGTTTGAGAGTGTCTGGGAGCCGTGAGCTCAACATTTTAAGATTACATTGTAGCTAGCTCTGGATTTTTATCTTTCCCTGCTCGCTTTTAGATTACCCCGGTGACCCCCTACTTTTGCAACCTCATCTCCTATGCTAACTATATTCCCCCCCCCACTTCTTCTTTTCCCCTTTTTGTTGTGTCTTTGTGTTGTGACGTCTCAGCCGCTGACCGGTAACTATATAGTTGGGATGGCCTGCCGCCATTACCCCCTCCCATCTGCAAACGCTGGGTGTACCTTCAGGTACGGACCTTGTGGGTCACTTAAGATGCCTCTACGGAAAGGTGGGGTCCCGGGTGTCTGTCTGGGAATCCCCCTCAGCTGGACCCAGGAGGGGGTCTCCGCATGTTTTGCAACCTTTTTGGTGCTCGGAGACCTCAGCCTGGCCAGGAGTTTAGCAGACCCTGAGCCCCCATAGGAGGGAGATGGATGGTGGCGTTACTCCCCCCCATTTTCCTTACATTTACTACTGTCTGGGTTTTATGATGCAGGGATTGTGGCCAGATCTTGAGACAGTCGCACCCCTTCGTCCCCTTTGTTCTTACTACTTTGCATCTGGCTGGGTTTTACTATAATACATAACTTGTTTTTTACAGATTGTCATGGGTCTGCAACCTAAGGGGTTAACTTAGTGCAGAGTCTGCAGACTAATTGCAGTGATTGGCAACAGGCTGCTCTATTTAAACTCCTCAGAAGCATTATGTCTTTGCTGTCTGATAAGCAGCTTCCTGTGACCCTTGCTCCTGTTTTCCTGCTTCTGTGATTGATCTCCTGTACGACCTGGCTTGACTTTGGACTTCCCTTGCTTTCTGCCTGCACCTGACCTCAGCTCTCCTCTGACCTTGAACCTGCATGCTCCTTTGGATTCCACGCCGCCCGCCTGTTTTTACCTGGCCTGTGAACTGATCAGTTTGCCTGTGAGCCCCCAGAGTGAGTGTGGACCCGGTGTTCCGTCCTTCTGCCTGCCTGCTGTTGGGATCCTCCTACCTGCTGGTTGTCTCCTTTTAAAGCATCTGGGACCTTGGAGCTGCCCGTCCAACAGCTGACCCGCCAGGCCCTCATACCATTCTGCTCTCCCGTGCCACCTGTCTGCTCTACCAGGGGCCGCGAGTCAGATACGTAAGGGAGGCCTTCCTCTGCACTATCGGGCTCATCAGTCAGGTACGTGAGAAGTTGACACAGATGTTCCACTGTTGATGCAATTGTATGTTACCTGATTATTGTTATTCCTGTGAACCTCTACTGGTTTGAGGTTCCATCCAACTGATTGTTTGATTTTATGCAGTGTTATGTGTTTGACAAAATTGAAATAAAAAACTTTTTGAAAGTAAAAAAAAAATAATAATAATAAGTACCTGTAGATACAGAGAACAGAGTCCTGCTTCTACCGGCGTGGCGAGCAATGTGAGCTCTCCATTTCAGGCAGATAAGGATGTTGGCGCGTGGGCAATCAATGATGATTGCGCGCATGCCCAGCGTGGACCAATCAGAGCGCACGGAGCTGCCCCCACAGATGCAGAGTGGCATAATGCATTCCACAGACGCCAGCACACGTGACCGACATCGCGCTACGCGTACAACTCACTGAAGTGAGTGGGCGGTCTGCAGAGTCGTGGTGAAGTGGCAACAGCGCCCCCTGGCTGTGCCGGGGGGGAGCAAGGAGGCAACACACATCCACATAGAAGGAACAATTACACATGTAAGATGTAATTACATGAAACTGCAAAAAAGTAAAAAAAATTACATAGCAGGGAGGCACAGATAAGAGAACAACGATTCTCATAAGGTGAAATAAAATAAAGTGGAATGAAGGAATAAGTGGAACAAAGGAGCAAAGGAGGGTAGTCATGACTAGGGATGATCGAACGGTTCGGGTCGACCATCGGTTCGACCCGAACATTGGATGTTCGATATTCGGCCGAATACCGAACTTTTTGCGGCAAAAGTTCGGTATTCGGCCACCAGAACCGCCCAAAATGCACTGGGACAGGAACTGGGCTTTAAAAGCCCGTGATTGGCCCAGAAACTTCTGCAAAAGCCAATGAGGGGGCAGGAGTCTCCTAGGAACGTGATTGGAGTGACTACGGGGACCAGAGGCCAATCAGGAGTGAATACGCCCCACACTATATAAGATGGCCCCGCCTAACCCCTAGCACAGTTATCCAGAGCCTGTTAAAGAGAGTTGAAGCAGTTCTGTCTGACTCCTGCTTGCTACACTACATTTCCTACATATCGAGTGGTTCTAAAGCTCCATATAGCAGAATTGTATTTAGCTTACAGCCAGTGTAGTTAGATACAGCGATTGTGCTGGTTCTTAGAGTTAAAAAAAAAAAAAACTTAAGGGACAGTGTCAGTCTTCTGCTGTATGGAGCTTTCTATTTAGTGGAAAGGGATATCTAGTGTAGTTAGGGAACTTTGTACTACATTAGTTAGATTTGAAAATTTAGTTTCTGTAGGGAAAGTGTGAGGGTTCTGTTTAGTGAGCACGTGGCACAGTGCTGCTGTATCACAGCAGGTATACGTGCTTGCTAGGCAGCAAAATACAGTGACAACTTAACGCCTGTTGTTCAAAGCGTTAGGTGCACTGTACAAAAGCCTTTGCAACTGTGCGTGACACGCAACTGCTGTGCTGTATCCAGCGACAACTGTGGGTCGCATAGCAGTGTGCGTTTTTCACCGCACACAGTTGCCAACGCATCAGTGACAACCTAACGCCTGTTGTTCAAAGCGTTAGGTCCACTGTGCAAAAGGCTTTGCTACTGTGCGTGAACCGCAACTGCTGTGCTGTATCCAGCGACAACTGTGGGTCGCATAGCAGTGTGCGTTTTTCACCGCACACAGTTGCCAACGCATCAGTGACAACTTAACGCCTGTTGTTCAAAGCGTTAGGTGCACTGTACAAAAGCCTTTGCAACTGTGCGTGACACGCAACTGCTGTGCTGTATCCAGCGACAACTGTGGGTCGCATAGCAGTGTGCGTTTTTCACCGCACACAGTTGCCAACGCATCAGTGACAACCTAACGCCTGTTGTTCAAAGCGTTAGGTCCACTGTGCAAAAGGCTTTGCTACTGTGCGTGAACCGCAACTGCTGTGCTGTATCCAGCGACAACTGTGGGTCGCATAGCAGTGTGCGTTTTTCACCGCACACAGTTGCCAACGCATCAGTGACAACTTAACGCCTGTTGTTCAAAGCGTTAGGTGCACTGTACAAAAGCCTTTGCAACTGTGCGTGACACGCAACTGCTGTGCTGTATCCAGCGACAACTGTGGGTCGCATAGCAGTGTGCGTTTTTCACCGCACACAGTTGCCAACGCATCAGTGACAACCTAACGCCTGTTGTTCAAAGCGTTAGGTCCACTGTGCAAAAGGCTTTGCTACTGTGCGTGAACCGCAACTGCTGTGCTGTATCCAGCGACAACTGTGGGTCGCATAGCAGTGTGCGTTTTTCACCGCACACAGTTGCCAACGCATCATTGAGAAATATGCCTGGTAGACCAAGAAAAGGCATACGTGGCCCTGCTGCGGAAAGGGGCACAGCTTCTAGGGTGTCTAGAGGCAGGGGTGGACGTGGTGGTCAGTCCTCAGCCAGGCCACCATTTGGATTGTTCTCCGGCAGTGGCCAAGCTATACGTCCACAGTATGTACAGGAGGTGGTGGACTATATGAACAAACCCTCATCATCGGCATCATCTGCAACTACAGTGACCCAGGCAGAGAAAAGTGGTCAGTCTTCTGCAGTTGTCAGAACAAATACAGATGAGTCCATGTCCACCTCATGTCCTCCCTTAGACCCAATTTCAGACATGGCAGAGGAGTCAGCTGAGCTGTTTGACCACAGTGTCGGCCATCTACTCCAGCCTGATGCTCAGTCCTTTATGGAGTCTGATGTTGGGTCTGAGTTTGAGGAGGAGGCAGAGCAAACAAGAGGGGAGAGCAGACGGCCCGCTCCATCTAAGGCCGCACCTGTTGTCTCCCAGGCCAGGCCTGATGCTCAGTCTTTGATAGAATCAGATGTTGGGTCTGAGGTTGAGGAGGAGGCAGAGCAAACAAGAGGGGAGAGCAGACGGCCCGCTCCATCTAAGGCCGCACCTGTTGTCTCCCAGGCCAGGCCTGATGCTCAGTCTTTGATGGAGTCAGATGTTGGGTCTGAGGTTGAGGAGGAGGCAGAGCAAGCAAGAGGGGAGAGCAGACGGCCTACTCCATCTAAGGCCGCACCTGTTGTCTCCCGGGCCACTATACACACCTCATCTTGCTGGGCCTTTTTTGAGACATCCCATGCAGATAAAACAGTTGCGATCTGCAAGATTTGTAAGAAGGGTATAAAACGTGGCAAAAATGTCAACCACCTGGGTACAAGCTGCCTAAACAGGCATTTGACAACCCACCACTCGGCCCGTTGGCAGGAGCATTTAAAGAACCCACAAAAGGGCCAAAGATTGGTCAGTCGGCCTCCTAGTTCTCCTCGCGCTCCTCCTCATGCTCCATCTGCTCCACCTGCTCCACCTGCACATCAGTCTGTTCCTGGCCCTGCTATAGTCACTCGTCACCTGTTGGCAGCCTCCACTGGCAGGGATGATGATATAGCAGGCAGTGTCGCATCTACCTCCAGCACACCACCAGCTGTATCATCTAGACGCCAAATTTCGATTCCACACATGCTGGAACGAAAAAAAATGTATACTCCCCGCCACCCACATGCCCAGCGTCTAAACAGTAGTTTGGCTAAACTACTGGCTCTGCAACTATTACCATTTAACCTGGTAGAGTCTGCTCCCTTCCGTGACTTCGCAAAATGTGCAGTTCCACAGTGGCAGGTGCCAAGTCGGCATTACTTTTCCCGTAAGGCCCTGCCATCCCTATACCAACATGTGGAAGGCAATGTAGTGTCATCCCTGGCCAAGTCAGTCAGCCGTAAGATACACTTGACGGCTGACACTTGGTCAAGCAAACATGGGCAGGGACGGTACATTTCTGTCACTGCTCACTGGGTGACACTGCTTGCCAGTGGAAGGGATTGTAGCCAGGGCTCGGTGCTGCAGCCAGTGTTGCCCCCACGTCTGCAAACAGCTGGTGGTGTCGCTGATCCGGGTAGATCGATCACTTCTACCCCCTCCTGCTCCTCCTCCTCTACCTCCTCCATGCCCTCCTCTGCAGAATGGTCCTTTGAATATGATGAGATACCACGTAAACGTTCAAAGGGCTATTCTATGTCTCAGGCCAAAAGGTGTCACGCAGTGCTGCAGCTTGTGTGTCTAGGGGACAGGCAGCACACTGCCCCTCAGATTCTTGGGGCTCTGCAGGCACAGGCCCAGAGGTGGTTGACACCACGCCAGCTGCAGCCAGGGATGGTGGTTACTGATAATGGGTCAAACCTCCTGGCCGCCCTTCGTCAGGGAAAGTTAACCCATGTGCCATGCCTGGCGCATGTCCTGAATCTCGTGGTACAGCGGTTTTTGAACTCGTACCCGGGAATGCAGGATGTGCTAAGGATGGCAAGAAGGGTGTGCAGTCACTTCAGGCGGTCGTACAGTGCCACTGCACGTTTGGCCGAAGTGCAGCGCGAGTTTCACCTGCCGGTACACCGCCTCATCTGTGACATGCCCACCCGCTGGAACTCCACCTTGGCTATGCTGCAGCGCCTGTACACGCACCAGAGGGCCCTCAATGAATACCTATGCGAGTACGGCACCAGCACTGGCTCTGCGCGCCTGGGCTTCTTTTCACCACGGCAGTGGCTTTTGATTAAGGATGCATGCGCTGTCCTCTCGCCATTTGAGGAGGCCACAAGGATGGTCAGCCGGGACAGCGCATGCATCAGTGACACCCTACCGGTACTGTTTTTGTTGGAGCACACTCTGCGTGGCATTATGGACAGGGCACTGGAGGCAGAGCAGCAGGAGGAAGAGGAGGACTTCCTTGCCTCTCAAGGCCCCCTTTATCCTGAGAATCCTGACCCCATTATGCCTAGCTCCCAGAGGCCCGAGCAGGATCCAGGGGTGGAAGAGGAGGAGGAGGACGATTCTGCGGGAACTTTTGCAGGGTTTGAGGAGGAGGAGGAGGAAGACATGCGGCAATCTGCAAGGCCTAGTTTGACTCCCTCGGGACACTTTGGAGTAGTACGTGGCTGGGAGGAGGAGGAGCCCGTTGAAGATAATGTCGTTATGAGTGACCCCGAGGAGTCAGCTTCTCAGGCCTTCGCTAATTTGCGACGCATGGGAAACATCATGCTCCAGAGCCTGCGAAAGGACCCCAGAATCAAGGCCATTAAAGAGACTAACCACTATTGGTTGGCCACCCTACTTGACCCCCGGTACAAGTGTAAAGTCTCGGAGCTTTTCCCATCCACCCATAGAGTCCACAGGATCAAATCCCTTGAGGACAGTCTCAAGAGGAATCTGGTGAACATGTTCCCCGACTCCCGTAGGGTGCAGGGGCGGGGACAACCTACCATGGATTCTACTGGTGGTCACGAGAGGAGCGTTGGAGAAGGCGTGCGGTTGACGGATGCCTTTCGGTCTTTTTTTAGTCCTCACTGCCCAGGCCTCTCAGCTGCCACATCGCATCGACACCGTCTGCATCACATGGTGGACGATTACGTGAGGGCACAAAGTGACACAGAGGGCTTTTCATGTGACGAATCCGATCCACTGGCATACTGGGTCTTAAGATTAGACCACTGGCCAGAACTGGCCCAGTATGCCATGGAGTTGTTGGCCTGCCCTGCTTCCAGTGTCCTATCGGAACGGGCATTCAGCGCAGCAGGAGGATTCGTCACAGACCATCGAACTAGACTCTCCACCGACTCAGTCGACCGTTTGACATTCATTAAGATGAATCAGTCGTGGATATCAAGCTTTGATGCACCTGATGCAGACCTTGTAGACTAGGCTATCGTTGTGATGTGGCAGTTGAGCCTCAGTTTAAGCCTGGACCATGGTGCCACCCTCAAACCCTCCTCTCATTCTCTTTACGTTCACAGAACCTCATTTTGGTTATGACAAAAACGACAATGTTTGCGCACCTGTTCCACAGGTGCACACCTTTACAATTTTTGGGCCTCCTTCAACACCAGCTCTTTGGGGTTAAGGTGGGGAGGCTATGCTAAAACAAAAACGACAATGTTTGCGCACCTGTTCCACAGGTGCACACCTTTACAATTTTTGGGCCTCCTTCAACACCAGCTCTTTGGGGTTAAGGTGGGGAGGCTATGCTAAAACAAAAACGACAATGTTTGCGCACCTGTTCCACAGGTGCACACCTTTACAATTTTTGGGCCTCCTTCAACACCAGCTCTTTGGGGTTAAGGTGGGGAGGCTATGCTAAAACAAAAACGACAATGTTTGCGCACCTGTTCCACAGGTGCACACCTTTACAATTTTTGGGCCTCCTTCAACACCAGCTCTTTGGGGTTAAGGTGGGGAGGCTATGCTAAAACAAAAACGACAATGTTTGCGCACCTGTTCCACAGGTGCACACCTTTACAATTTTTGGGCCTCCTTCAACACCAGCTCTTTGGGGTTAAGGTGGGGAGGCTATGCTAAAACAAAAACGACAATGTTTGCGCACCTGTTCCACAGGTGCACACCTTTACAATTTTTGGGCCTCCTTCAACACCAGCTCTTTGGGGTTAAGGTGGGGAGGCTATGCTAAAACAAAAACTACAATGTTTGCGCACCTGTTCCACAGGTGCACACCTTTACAATTTTTGGGCCTCCTTCAACGCCAGCTCTTTGGGGTTAAGGTGGGGAGGCTATGCTAAAACAAAAATGACAATGTTTGCGCACCTGTTCCACAGGTGCACACCTTTACAATTTTTGGGCCTCCTTCAACACCAGCTCTTTGGGGTTAAGGTGGGGAGGCTATGCTAAAACAAAAACTACAATGTTTGCGCACCTGTTCCACAGGTGCACACCTTTACAATTTTTGGGCCTCCTTCAACGCCAGCTCTTTGGGGTTAAGGTGGGGAGGCTATGCTAAAACAAAAACGACAATGTTTGCGCACCTGTTCCACAGGTGCACACCTTTACAATTTTTGGGCCTCCTTCAACACCAGCTCTTTGGGGTTAAGGTGGGGAGGCTATGCTAAACAAAAACTACCATGTTTGCGAACCTGTTCCACAGGTGCACACCTTTACAATTTTTGGGCCTCCTTCAACACCAGCTCTTTGGGGTTAAGGTGGGGAGGCTATGCTAAAACAAAAACGACAATGTTTGCGCACCTGTTCCACAGGTGCACACCTTTACAATTTTTGGGCCTCCTTCAACACCAGCTCTTTGGGGTTAAGGTGGGGAGGCTATGCTAAACAAAAACTACCATGTTTGCGAACCTGTTCCACAGGTGCACACCTTTACAATTTTTGGGCCTCCTTCAAAGCCAGCTCTTTGGGGTTATGGTGGGGAGGCTCCGCCAACACCAAAACTACCATGTTTGCGCACCTGTTCCACAGGTGCACACCTTCATAATTTTTACGCCTTCTTCAACACCAGCTCTTTGGGCTTACAGTGGTATGGCTCCGCCAACACCCAAACAACAATTTTTGCGCACCTGTCACACAGATGCATATCATTGTAATTTTTTTCCTTACAAAGGCAATTATTGCTTTCATTACCAGCACTTTCATAGGGATATGGTGTCAAGGCATCGTCCGCACCACCAAATGCCCAATTTTTAAGCATCCTTTACTTCTATTCAAAGTCAAGAGACAACAGTATTCATCCAAAACATCTCTAATCTTGTTCACTCTGCACTACATTGTGGCCCCTACCCCTAACCCTCAATGTATCCGTGCATATATGTCTGTTTCTTGTGAGATTTCAAGTTAAAGTGCACCAAACACCATTTTACATGAAATAAAGTGCAATTACATACATCTTTGGACTTCTTGAAACATTTGGTAATAAAAGCCCCATTGTGGAAATACACCCGTTAATTATATGCACATTTAAAGAGACAGCACCTTTTTCCAAAAAAACCTCTAATCTTGTTCCCAGTGCACTGCATTATGTCCCCATCATACACATTGGCTGAGCCGTTGATTAGGAGCAAAAGAAAGGTGCGGTTAAGCAAAAAAGTCATTTTTGAAGGTTTGGTATGCTGTAATTCTGGTTCTGGACATGCTACAGAGCTGAAACTTCACAGGTACAACTTTTAGACCCCCCAGACACTAAATCCAAAGAAATCTCTTTTTTTTTTTTTTTTTTAATTTTTTCAATAATTGGCTATCTATCAAAAACGACAATTTTTAAGAACTTTTTTTTGTGTGATTAATAGTCCCTGGGGCATGACCCAGAACCCTAGGCACTTTTTAGGGGCATTTATTGGGTTTTAGGGCTTAAAAATGGTGTTTTTTGATTACAGAAGTTCGGGTCCCATTGATTTCAATGGGGTTCTGAAATCCGAACCGAACTTTCGTGAAGTTCGGGTGTTCTGGTCGAACCGAACTTTTCAAAAGTTCGATCATCCCTAGTCATGACAAAGAGAAATCACAGATGCCGCGTTGACCAAGGGCGCAACAACTGCTCAGACATGGTACCATCTCACATGTAATGTCCAATGAAGGAAAACACAGATGTGTTGTCTGTGTACCTAAACAAATGTGTGTACCCAAAGTAACATGGTATAATTAAATTAATAGCCAGAATAATCATAGTATTAAAGAAGAGGTCACATACAAATGTGATAGCAAGCGTCATGTTGATCAAAAACACGGCAAGCGCTCCAGCGTATCCAGTTGTTACCTATACAGACATCTTTGGAAATGGTAAAGACATATATGGCTAAACGGATACAATATAGTAGAGTTGAAAGTCAGAAGTATGGCTCCGCACATCCACCCATATACGTCTGTATGTGCAAATGTACAGGGCCAGACCATATATTGTCGTGGAGCGGAGGAATAGAATAGGGACTGTATTATATCTAGTGACAGGCATTAATATTCAGTCCTGTCAAGGCCAAAAGCTGTAGGTAAATCTAGTAGCAGTGCGATACATGCCAGTGGTTAACTATTTCTCCCATCCTCCAGAGGAAAAGCCCTCTAAGAATGGTTTGTAGCTCAAGGTGTCATTGAGTCCTGGAGGTAGGGTGGCATTCAGGTCTGCGATCCACCGGGCTTCTTTTTGGAGTAAAATTTTGTTCCAATCTCCTCCTCTGGTATTGAGGTGCACCCTATCCCTTATGACAAACTGGATTCGGGGAAAAATTCCAGAATGTACATCTCGAGTATGTCTGCCAAGAGACAAGTCTGGGTTACAGGTGCGCATACTGGCAACATGTCTGCAGGCGCGTTTGGTAAATTCCAATTTAGTCTTACCTACATAGTAGCAACCACAAGGACAGAGGAGGAGATAGACCACTCCTGCCATTTTACAATTGGCAAAATGTGCCGGTTTGTAGGGTTTGCCATTTGGTAGAATAATGTTAGTGTTTATGAATTGACAGTAATCGCAGCCGCCGCATTTGTAAGTGCCTGGTCTTTTGCAGACGAATTCGCTATGTAGTAGATGGTCTTTTAAAGCTTTTGATCTACTATAAGTAGTCGAAGGTCTTTCCGAAATAAATGGATTGAGATTAGGGATAATTTGTAACAAGTGCCAATATATATTGATTATTTTGGATACCTGTTGATGTTGTTTGGTAAATTTTGTGATGACTCGAAGTTTGTTCAGAGGAAATTCTGTAGAGGTTTGGTCTTTTTTCATTTTAAAGAGTAAGTCATGTCGTGTGGGTTGGATGGCCCTTCTGTAGGCTTTTTTCAGACACGTGTGTGTATAACAACGTTTTAACAGTCTTTCTCTGAAGGTTGTCGGCCTCCTGTTTTAAGGCAGATTCCTCAGAGCAGTTCCTTTGTAATCGAAGGTACTGACTGTATAGTATTGAACGTATAAGTGGTTGGGGATGTGAACTGGTTGCGTGCAAAATAGTATTTGCTGCTGTGGGTTTGCGGTATAATGTGATGTTGATGTTACCACGACGGTCCTTCCTGATAGTGATGTCTAAGAAGTCGATTGAATGGGGGTGGAATGTCATTGTGAAATTCAAGTTAAATGATTTTGAATTAATACATTTAATGCAATCTAATAACAAGACTTTGGGGCCTGTCCACAACATTAAAATGTCGTCTATATAACGATGCCACGACACTATGTGCTGTGTCCAGCGTCTAGACTGTTCATCTAACAGAAAGGAACATTCCCATTCCCCCAGGTACAGGTTGGCGTACGATGGGGCACAACACCCTGTACCTGGAGGAAATGGGAACCGTCAAATGAAAATGCATTATGGGTAAGGATGTATTGCAATGCTTATATAATAAACTCATTGGTCTGTGTTGAATCTGAGTTGGACTGTGACAGTACATGTCTGACAGCCCGGACGCCCTGTTGGTGGGAAATAGAGCTGTCGAGAGCCTCCACATCTATCACCACTAACAGGGCTTCCGGGGGTACAGAAAGGCCATCCAATATTTGAAGCAAGTGAATCGTGTCTTTTATGTAAGAAGGAAGGCATTGCACTGCGTTACTTTAAAGGACAATTGTGCGGTTGTGTGACACTGTACCTAAATAAATAAAATTTATGTCCTTTTTTTCTCACAAATAGAGCTTTATTTTGGTGGTATTTTATCCTCTGCAATTTTTATTTTTTGCGCTATAAACAAAAAAGAGCGACAATTCTGAAAAAAATATATATATTTTTCGCTTTCTGCTATATAACATTCCCCCCCCCCCCCCAAAAAAAATCTAATTTTTTCATCCTTCTAGGCTAAATTCTATTCGTCTACATATTTTTGGTAAAAAAAAATAAAAATATTTTGATTGATTTATGCAAAAGTTAGCGCGTCTACAAACTAGGGGAAAGATTTATGTCATTTTTATTTATTTATTTTTACTAATAATGGTGGCTATCTGTGATTTTTAACGGGACTGCGACATTGCGGTGGACAGATCGGACCCCTAACTAACATTTTTTAAATTTTTGGGGGGACCAGTGACATTACTACAGTAATCAGTGCTAAAAATATGCACTGTTACTGTACTAATGACACTGGCACGGAAGGGGTTAACCTAGGGGTGATCAAAGGGTTAATGGTGAGCCTAGGAGAGTGTTTTCTAACTGTGGGGGAGGGGCTTGTTAAATGATCAGAGACATGTGTTCCTATATAGGCGCTCTGTGATCATTTCAGAGAGAACAACGGTCTACTGTGTTTACAACAGTTGGCCGGTGTTCTCTCTCAGAAGGGAGTGACAGCGGGTGCCCGGCGGCAATCTGTGCCACCGGTCCCATGGATCGTCATCCCCGATGCCTACTGGGGGCTGGAGCACGGTGACGGCGGGGTGGGTTTGCCCCCAGGGGCGATAGCGTGTACCGCTGTACAGGTACGGCGATTCACACAGCTGAGCCAGCCTGCCGCAATATATATGCAACAGCGGGCGGCCAGCACGTAGTTAAGGAAAGACTATTGTCAGTGAAAACCTTCCCTTAGATGTGAAGACTCATTCGCTCTACATAGACATCTCTGCCAGCGAACACTCCGTGCGCAGGTCTGTTTGCCTATAGAGATCTATGTGTATTGCAGTGCGGAGTCCATATTGTTTTGATATCTATCTGTCTTTATGAAGGGATACACGCTCATTTCTTTCTACTATGCTTGATCACCATAATGGAAACAACATGGCTCTTTCCCTGCAGATAGCCTCATGTCTATGGGAACAGTATTATAATCCTATTAGGCATTGTTCACTGAAGCTTTGCACCAGTGAACTTTACCAGTAGTAATGGAGGAATTCCATGCACGGGTTTGATTAGAGCAGCATTCACGGTTCTACCTGCTGTTTTCATTGTGTAAGGTTAGGCAATAAGCCATGCACACTGCTCTGTTTATTCACGTCTGTGTACTTCCTCTTCCTGTTCTATATTTGAACGTATACAAGTGTGTCATTGGCTATTCTATGTGAGTAACTTATGTCATGTGACTGTACATCTGGAACTGATTGACTGATGTGGTGTAGCCATCACTTCCTGTCTTTGATATGTTGTTGCCCTATAAATAAACAAAGCCTATTGTTCAACATAGGGAAAACTTGGGAGCATCCAAACTGAAACAGCCTGTGTGTGTCTGTATCTCTGGGGAGGGTGAGCACGCTCCACTGCCTTATAAAAAAGAGCTGAAAACTATGCTTTTTACTGTAGCAAAAAGGGATTATTTGCACTTGGCGTATATTAATATCCAAAAGTGCACTTATTAGTGCAATGGAGTTTTTTGTGCATCAAGGGTATATTATTTTCCATGACACGTTGCAACACACAGTAATGCTATACCACATGTTGTGGTGTGTTTCAAAAACTGGTGCTGTTCATTTTTATAATATTTTGGTACATTGGAATAGGTTGCCACATTGCACGTTAACATGGGCTTATTAATGCATCACACCAGGATGCCAAGGTGTGGACGTGCAAGCTTTTGGACATTGCAGTCTACTAAACAAGGGCCAATATGTTTGAGCTTGAACTTAATTTACCAATTTTTATAGAGACAGTTTTATATATGTAGCACCCTCCTAGGTAGGTGCTAGGAAAAAGCATATGGGTGGCCCTGTCTGCATTTCAGGGAGGGGGGAGATCATTTAGTTAGGCTGTCACATGTTTCCAGGTGTGACCTGTTGAGCCTAGGGAGTCTCCTCACTGTTTCCAATGAGGGCTCTTATTAGACGGTGGAGGAAACCTAGCCGATAGCACACCAGGGCTTATGGCTATCTCAGTGGGCGGAGTTTGCCACAATGCACCCTGGGATGAGTTATAAGTCTGAGGGGAGCATGTAACAGGGTTTCTTTGGCGGGAAGCAGAGTCCCAGGAGGAAGGTGATGCCGGTCTCTCCTCCTGTCAGCGAGTGAGGGTGTCCTGGGCAGTTGGCCTAGAGGACGGAGGTTGAGCTGAGCTGCAGAGAAAGGGATCCAGTGTTCTGTGGACCGAGTAGAGCTGCTGGGCAGAAGTTTCCAGGAAAAACAGTATTGTGAGTACTCGAAACTGCCCAGGGGTCTGCCTAGGAGAGGGGACTATTCGAGAAGGTCAGAGGGATCCGGGACTCAGCTAACCAGTAGAGAAGGCTTAGAAAGGGGGTGCCAGTGTCTAAGCCCTGAAGATAAGTGAGTAAAAGGGGGCGCCGGTGTGGGCCCTGAAGTGTTTAGCAGTGCAGCAGTCATACAAGTAGCTACCTCAGCAAGGAGTGCTTAAGGGAGCTCACAGAGTACTTCTTTATGCAAGAAAGCAGTCCAAGGTCAGTTTGGAGTGAACAGGCAGCAAGCCAGCGTTAACCAGCACCAACCAGCATTGACCGCCATTTAGCCAGCGTCAAGTCAGCGCCAATAAGCATTTTTCAGTTGTCCCCAGCAAGTTGTGCATAGTTGAGCCAAAGGCGTATCTCACTCATTCCCTTCTCCCATCCAAGTTCTCAATAAATACAAAACCCAAAGATACTGGACCGGTCATTGTCTCAGTGCTCACACTTGGGAAATCATGCACAAAGGTACTTTTGTTGCACTCGGTGACCCAGGGGGACCCATATCCAGCAAAATGGCTGGGAATCCTGCTACATATATTTAAGGCACTAATTAGAATTTACTGACATTTCAACAGAACCCTCCTTAGTATTATACAGCTTGACATATTTTTCTTTATAACCATCTTTTAGCTTGTTAATTAAATTCCAGCGGCACCCATTTTAAACAATATATATAATAAGAACTAACGTAAAAAAAACATAATTTAAATTGTGTTCATTAGTTCATACAGAGCTTAAATTTAATATTATGTATGTAAGGTCTTATACTTTTTTACCCTCTGAGGAAAAAAAATATTTATAAATATTGTTTTCTTAGTGACTCACATTCTTACAATGATGTTCTTATCAATTGCATAATATTAAATGTTTTTTTCAAAATCTGTTTTATGAAATGAACATCAAGAACCTAAGTGGAAGCTTATTTTTTTGCTAGCGACAGATTCGGAATGAGTTTTAACGGTGAGCAGTGCTTTATTTGGTAACAGAAGTAGCAGCCTTAGTGCCAATTTTCTGCTGTTTAAGCTTATTATCTAATTGCATGCTTCCATAGACTTTAGAAACAGCATGACATTAAGTCTGACTTGTGCCTCCATTCTGCACTAGTGGAATATTCAATTATTTGTTCTGACTATTGTAATTCCCTGTGTTTCAAGCTTGTTAATGTCATTACAGGACTGAAATGAAGTGATTATTTTAAATGAGTATTTATCCGCTACAATATGCAAGTGTGTCACCCTCTCTACCCACACTTGTCCTCATTCTGCCTTCTGTCACCTATTGGTATGAAAATGGCATTAACTTCCCCCATAAACTTCCCCCTCCCACATAAACTAAGCAACGTAATAGTATAGGTGGCTTCTGAAAGACTGTCAGTTTGCACGTGTGTATTTAAAATAAAATGAAGAAAAAAAAAAAACGCTATCTGCAAGCATCAACAGCACAGCTACAGTTAATGACCACTACTTCCAATTGCAGTCAGTGATGACAGCTTGAACTAACGTAAAATGGCATGCCTGCTGCTGAGTGGCCCACTTATGTTATTTCTCTTGGCATGATTTTGGAAAAGCCCTAATTTTTTTGACATTTGACCATGCAAATTTGAATCATGATATATTATTCTGCATTTACATTCTCCTAGTGCTGCTGTTTAAAATGTGCTACAAGCTGTGGGAGCCTGGCTAATAAAGGCCACTGAAAGAAAGGCAGTGAGATATGAATGTTAGAGGCAGATTTGAACTGGAGAACTTGCTTGTAAAGTTCAATGACCTTCTGGAAATATTGGCATGCACTTCAAAGCAAATGTATTTCTAAATCATCTTTTCTGTTTAAAATAAAAAAATAAAAATGTAAGTTAACATTTGACGAGACAAAGAGTTTAATTGAATCATTTTATTACTGTTGCTTTCCATACTGCAAAAATATATGTGTTTTTTTTATCAGCTGTTTATAATCATAGGATGATCATGAAATATAACATTTTCATTGTGTTGTCTCCAGATATCTTATCTTATCTTATCTTATCTTATCAATATTGATAGCGGGTGCAATTTACTAATTTATAATAATGGGTGAATGGGACTGCTTTCCTGGCATGGAATTGACTTGTTGATTGTGCAGAAAGAGATATTTCCACTCATACCTGACCTTCTATTGAAAGGCGCTGCTGGAAAACTCTCTTTTTATTGCAGCCAGTCAGGTGCAGTGCTAATTAGAGTATTGACAGCGGAGGAATCCTCACTATTAGAATACAACAGCACAGCAGGGAGGATTCCTCCATCCATCTCACTTGTGGATGGGGGATTCCATGTGTTCTTGTCCTCTGGCTGATCAAAAAAAAAAACATCTTTATCCAGTCTTTTTTACATTCTTCACTGTATGTAAATAATATATTAACCGGTTGCCGATCGCTTACCGGATATTTACTGCGGCAGTGTGGCTCTCCCAGGCAAACCGACGTAGGGATACTTCGGTCACTTGGCAGCAACTAGGTGGCTCCTGTCCCCGCTCATCAGCGGTGAAGCTCTGACTGCCGCCTGACACCCGCGATCGTTTTCCGCTGAGAGAGAAGAACGGTCAGCTGTTGTAAACACAGCTGACCGTTCTTCTACCTGGAATGATCATAGAGCCTCTGTGATCCTTCTATATAGGATTACAGGTCTCTATGGTCATTCCCCAAGCCACGCCCCCTCACAGTTAGAAACATGCCCCTAGGTACATATTTAACCCATTGATCACCTATACTGTTAGCCCCTTCCCTGCCAGTGTCATTATTACAGTAACAGTGCATATTTTTAGCACTGATTACTGCAGTAATGTCACTGGTCCCCCCAAAAGTGTTGAAAATGTCAGTCAGGGGTCCGATCTGTCCGTCACAGTCCCGCAAAAAATCGCAGATCGCTGCCATTACTAGTAAAAAAAATAAAAATGGCATAAATCTTTCCCGTAGTTAGTAGATGCAATAACTTTTGCGCAAACCAATCAAAATACGCTTATTGCAATTTTTTTTACCAAAAATATGTAGCAGAAAACAAATTGGCCTAAAATGTTAAAAAAATTAGATTTTTACATTTTTTGGGGGGAATGTCATATAGCAGAATGTGAAAAATATTGTTTTTTTTTTTTTTTAGAATTGTCACTCTTTTATTTTTTATAGCGCAAAAAATAAAAATCGCACAGGTGATCAAATAGCACCAAAAGAAAGCTCATTTGTGGGGAAAAAAGGACTTCAATTTTATTTAGGTACAGCGTCGCACGACAGCACAATTGTCCGTTAAAGTAATGCATTGCCGAATCTCAAAATATGGCCTGGTCAGGAAGGGAGCAATTCCTTCCGGTGCATTTTTCATTTTTAAATACACGTTTTTGATCCAATGAAGTCTATGGAACCAAAAACACAACCTGCTGGTCCCTGGCCCTTTCCATAAAATGCACAGATGTGAACAAGACCCATAGGTAACCATGTTGAATGAACTGTAGTATGTTTCTGCAAAACTGAAAACGCACAAAAAAAATGCAAAGGTGTGAACCAGGCCTTAACGCTGAGCACCAGGCAGATATAAAATGCAGCTCTGTAATCATTAATATATCATATGTAGTAGTAATTAGGGATGATCAAACTTTTGAAAAGTTCGGTTCAACCAGAACACCCGAACTTCCCGAAAGTTTGGTTCGGATTCCAGAACCCCATTGAAATCAATGGAACCCGAACTTCTGGAATCAAAAAACACAATTTTGAAGCCCTAAAACCCAATAAATGCCCCTAAAAAGTGCCTAGGGTTCTGGGTCATGCCCCAGGGACTATTAGTCACACAAAATAAAGTTCTTAAAAATTGTTGTTTTTAATAGAGAGCCAATTATTGGAAAAATTCTTGAAAAAAAAAAATGAGATTTCTTTGGATTTAGTGTCTGTGGGGTCTAAAAAGTGTACCTGTGAAGTTTCAGCTCTGTAGAATGTCCAGAACCAGAAAAAAATGATAATTTTTCTTAGAATTTTTAGTAGCGCAGGGATGGGGTTCCGCTCCTTTCACACCTGGGCGTTTTTGTTGCAGGTGTTTATTGGGCATTTCTTGGGCGTCTTTGGAGGCAGGCATGACATCTGAACTTCTGTATAGGGGTATATATACACATATACACATACACACATATAGGTGTGAAAGGAGCGGAACCCCATCCCTGCGTTACTGAAATAATTTCAGTAGCGCAGGGATGGGGTTCCGCTCCTTTCATACCTATATGTGTATATGTTGTGACGAGACCAATCTCGCCACTGGGCGTTGGAGAAGCCTGGTTGCTCGCCTCCTGCAATGGGACTATGGACCCTCTCATCAGCCCAGGCTAAACGTAAATCCCATGGAAATTTGACTGTGTTTGTGGCATCTGAGCGCTGTTTGGATATGTTGAGCGCTCAGATCCAGGCTATCTGGGGATGGGTTGAATGTAGGGGTTCTGTTCAGTAGACTGGGAGTTATGCAGGGGTGCCCTGTTCCGTAACAATTGGTGGCAGCGGTGGGATGGAACCAGCAGTGGAGTACAGATACTCTCTGAGAGAATATGACCGTATGGTGTGGTTACGGCTGAACTTTTTCGGACCCAATCCACTGGAGAGATCCAAGCGGTTCGTGAAGAACTTAGTGTTCGGGACTCTGCTAGACAGGGCAGAGAGAGAGGGCCAGCTGGCACATTGGGAGGAACTCCAGCGGCAGGTACAGTTAAGGGAAGAGGAGAACCCAGTCTCCATTCCCCAGCGGCAGCCTGATTTATTGGGAATTGGGAGCCCAGTCTCCATTCTCCAGCGGCAGCCTGATTTATTGGGAATTGGGAGCCCAGTCTCCATTCTCCAGCGGCAGGCTGAGTTAAAGGGGGCAGAGACAGTCGGTCCTGTCGCCCAGCAGCAGGACTCTGTGTTGGGAGGAGAGACAGTCGGTCTCCCTCCACAAAGACTGGAAGTATATATGGGAGAGGAGATTGTTACCCCCTCTCCCCAGCGGCAGCTTAATGTACCAGGGGGAGACTGTAAGCCCCCCACCAGTGCAGATGCACTGTAAGCCCCCACCGCTCAGATCCAGGCTATCTGGGGATGGGTTGAATGTAGGGGTTCTGTTCAGTAGACTGGGAGTTATGCATTTTTGTGTCTTTTTGTGTTTCTTTAAACATGTGGCTAATGGAGCCTGGCCTCTCCTGGAAGCTAAAACGTATTCCTGTAAACTGTAAGGAACAGGAAGCCAACTCCTAATATGGGCATTACAGGAAGTTCTGAGGAGACGGGCGGTCTATTGACAGTAATGTGTATTGAGGGCTCGTTAGGGAACCATTGTTCTGTGTCTGACTGTTGTGTACATTGATTGCCCCCTGGGGCTTCTGTCTCCTTGCATTGGTCAAAACTATCTGACCAATCCCTGTTGACTCATTTTCAAGCCCTCATTTGCATATGCTGGAGAGGACCTTAGTGAGAACTGCAAGTACTTTACAATTGACCAATGGGAAAGCGGTTGTTGGGGGAAGGATGTTCCAATTTCCGTATAAAAGTGTGCTCTGTTCTTCCAATAAATGTTGTTCCTGTTTTACCCTCATCTCGGAGCTTTGTCTCGTTATTGGGGGAATCTGCTGCAGGGATTGCTATGGTCTTCCATACTCCCTTAGAGAATCACTAAGCTCTTTTAAGAGCTTGTGTAAGAGCTTGTTCGTGCTGCACTCTCTGAGGAAAGAGAGGTTCACCCACAGGAACCTGGGGCCTTGTCGTTAGTCCAGGGTGGGTAGGAGATGCCAAGACCCTAACCAAGCTGCGGCGGTTCGTGGAGTCTGAAGTGCTTACGGTGTCTGGTGGAGTGCTTGGAGCCCTCGGGAAGCACTAGGAGCGTCTGTCAACGGTGGTACCTGCTCAGGGGTGTCCTGTTCCGTAACATATGTGTATATACATATATATATATATATATATATGTGTGTGTGTGTGTGTGTATATACCCTCTTACAGAAGTTCAGATGTCATGCCTGCCTCCAAAGACGCCCAAAAAATGCCCAATAAACGCCTGAAACAAAAACGCCCAGATGTGAAAGGAGCGGAGCCCCATCCCTGCGCTACTGAAATTCTAAGAAAAATTATCTTTTTTTTCTAGCGGTCACCCTGACATGGAAGTGTTCGGTCACCCTGGCATAGCAGAGTTAGTTCACCCTTAACTGTGGTCACCCTGACACTTAACACTTTCCCTACAGAAACTAGATTATTGAATCTAACTATAGTGGTATATAGTACCCTAACTACACTGCATATCCCTTTCCTCACACTAATAATTGCAAAATGACACTGGAGCAGCAGAAATGCTTCCACTCTATTCCACAGCCTCTGTAATACAGTGCTAGAGATTTGGCGGGGCTATGTTATATACTGGGGGGCGTATGGGGGGCGTATTCACTCCTGATTGGCCTCTGGACCCCCTAGTCACTCCAATCTGCTTTTACTGATGTTTCTGGGCCAATCACGGGCTTTTAAAGCCCAGTTCCTGTCCCATTGCAGTTTGGGCGGTTCTGATGGCCGAATTCCGAACTTTTACCGCAAAAAGTTCAGAATTCGGCCGAATTTCGAACAGCCAATGTTCGGGTTGAACCGATGGTCGACCCGAACCGTTCGATCATCCCTAGTAGTAATGTGTTTTTGTAAAGTGGACCTTTACAATATAGAATTAATATTCTAAAATACATCAGGAAAGAAACTATAGGCAGAGATTTTTGAAGCACAACTTACAAAAATTACATTTAAGTTCAAGTACTTTTATTAACAATATTTAGCCAATTGACCCCAGGCCAATTCTCAGATTTCTCTCATACTCATAAAATATCTGCATTTTTTTGCTATGCTTTAGAAAATTACAGGAAAATGTTTAGAGTTTACAGTTACACAGGAGACCTAGCACTTGAATTATTGTTCTCGGTATAACATTTACACGTTTTTTTGTTATTTTTACACTGTCCATTCCATTTTTTTTTTAAAGGATAAGCTCACCTTTGGGAACATATTACATGTTCCAACAGTTTTTAGGGTATAACATGTTACCACTGCTGAAGCACGGCTGTGTCATTCATTCCCACAGCTATGTGTGTGAATGAACTGCAAGCCCTACCATCCTTTGTGGCTGTCGGCTTGTAGTTCTCAATTAACTACCACAGCCCTGTGGAGTGCCATGGTAGTTCATTGATTCTTCCTGTCAGTGTATCTGTTTGTCCATACGGAATGTGTATATTTGTCAAAATATAAAGGAAAGGTGATTTTTCCATCATGTATTGTTATACAATATATGTAAAAATTACTATTGAAAGACAGGCAAGTGGGGGCTTGTGTGTAATGGTTTCATTGATTACTGCTTTCCTTACGTTTGTATATTACTCTGGTATGTCCTCACTGCTTAACCATCTGTAGATAACTAATTTAACCTACTCGCCATTACAGAAATCTTGCTTCATGAATCTGACACTTCTGCTGCTCTCTCCCATGGTGGACTTCTCTGGACTCACTCCTCAGACTCGGTGGACGATAGTAGGGCTGCTGATAAGGCAGTACAGCCAGCCCTCCTGTACTGGGCCCAGGCCCCATCAGTTCAAAATGGGGGCCCAGGAACCTGCTGAGTAAGAGGGCTGGCTGTACTGTATTTCTGTACATTACTGTACATTCTGTACATTCTGTACATTACTGTACTTCTGCCTCCCCTTACAGCACTGCCAGCTTCTCCTCCTCTTTCTCCCCACGACTGCACTGCAGGGGGATTGGTTCTAGCACATGCAATGCTTCCATTTGTCCAGGCCCCCCTGTTTGCCCCTTTCCCCTGCAGCACTGACATCTTCCCTCCTCTCCTGCTGGCAGCTGCTGCAGGCACACAGATTGATGTTTCAGGATGGTGAGCGGGGAAAGGGACTGGTAAATATGTCATTTTCTGGCCCCTTCCTTCTTAAATTGAACACAGTGAGTGATGTGTCAAGTCATCACCGAAGCATAGTAAACTGTATTTACTATGCTTCAGTTTGAATGAGCAGAAAGCCTGAGAGTACTTCCTATTCATTCGACTGTGCAACTGAGGTTGCAGAGAATCTCTGTCCTCAGTCACTTTCAGCTGGGGACCCAGTCAGGTAGGCTGTGTGGGGCCCAGTGATTTCTAACAGCAGCCCTGGATGCAAGAAGGGGGAGTGGGAATCCTTCTAGCCCTACATTGCACCTTTCAGGTACTCCACCCACTTCCCCCTCTGTCACTCACCTCATTTGAGGCACAGTGCATTCGTCTTTTCTCTCCAGCTTCTCTAAGGATAACTGTGATTTACCACCACCCCTGGACTGGGATCAGCCTTTCTTGATGACTTCTCTGCCTGGCTACCATACTTTCTCTCTTCTGAAATCCCCACAATCATTCTCAGTGCCTTCAACATGTTAATACTAACACTCCTGCTACTTCCAAACTTTTCGGACTAACCTCCTCCTCTACACACCCTGGCGGCAATGCCCTTGACTCTATTTTCTCCCACCTATGCACTCCATGCAACCTCTCCAACTATAATTTCCCTCTCTCTGGTCGCTACCTTATTAGTTTCACTCTCTACTCTCCCCCCCCCCCCCTCCTCACCCTCCAACGGCCTTACAATTACAATTATGTGTAAAAACCTTTGACATCTCAACCCTTCTCTTCTCTACTCTGCCACTGACCACCTCTATGAGAAAATCTCACCCCTGTCCTGCCACAACCTAGCCACTTCTGTCTACAACACTTCACTGTCATGCTCCCTGGACACACTGGTCCCCCTCACTACACACAGAATCAGGCCCTGACCCCTACAATCTTGGCAAAAAGATGACATCAGAAGTCTGAAAAAACATAGCCCTGCTTTTGAGCGCATGTGGTGTAAGACTAAGCCTCCCTCCATAAATAAAATTGCTGCTTCCTCAACTTATCATCCTGCCCCCATCAACTCTTCTCTACCTTCAACTCTCTACTTCAACCTCCACTGCCTCCACCCACTAACTCACTGCCCAGGAGATCGCCAATCACTTTAAGCATAAGTTTGATACGATTCGTGAGGAGATCTCCACTGTACAGATTACTTCTCCACTTAACACTCCATGTCCACAGGTACAATCGTTACTTCCTTCATTCAACCTCACCACTATAGACGAGGTTGCTGAGGTTTCTTTCTAATGTCAAGCTAACCACCTGTCCTCTGGACTCTGCCCCCCTCCCCCCAAATGCTATGTTTACCTTCTTGCTCTATTCTACACTCTCTAACTCACATCTTCAATCTCTCCCTATCTTCAGGCATCTTCCCCAACTCTCTAAAACATGCACTAATCCCCCCCATCCTTGAAAAGCCCTCAATGGACCGGTCAGGGAAATTGTATGCATAGTCATGCACAAAGACATGCAGGAAGATGTGCACTTGCTAATAAAAGACAACTAGAGGTTCCGTGACTCGCAGGCATGTGCATAAGAATTCCAGAGTGGCAACTAGACATTCCTGACTCGCTAACATATATGCGCACCTGCGTATGCGCATTAGCGTGAACATGTGTGAATACTTGGTGCCCTCTTGCCTATTTAAACTGGCTCCATAGACCAGAAGATTGCTGAGTGGTCGTCAGCTTCTACTGTCTGTGACCTGATCCTGTGCTTGTTCCTGTTTATACCCAGCCTGTTGGACTCTGCTCGTTCCTGATTCTTTATTGCTGACCCAGCTTGTTACCCGACTCTTCCTTTTGCCTACTGTTCTGGTGCCTTCTCTGCTCGCCTGATATTGACCCTGGCTTAGCCCTGACTCTTCTATGGATTCAATCCTGTACCTCTGATACTTGGTCGTTACCGACTTCTGCCTGCCTGACCACCCAATATCCTGCATCCACCTGCTCACCAGCTTAGTTTTTGTCTGCTGTCTTGCACCTGCCTGTTCACCAGTCTGCCTGCTGTTCTGCAGCTGTTGGCTTGCACCCACATCTGCCAGTCACCAAACCTGCTTGGCAGCTGCTGCAAGTACCTTTTTGTCCAGGATCTCCAACCAGGCAACCATGTCACTCTGTGCCCTGTTATATCCTGTCACCACTCTCAGGAGAAACAGGACAGGAGGTGTAAGGGGAAGCCCTCCCGTCAGCTCGGCCTCAACCATGTACGTGACAGGACCCCACCAATCTTAACAACCTACGCCCCATCTCCTTGCTCCCCTTTTTATCCAAACTCCTTCAACATCTGATCTACAACTGACTGAGTGACCACCTCACCCAGAATAACCTTCTTGACCCTCTTCAGTCTGAATTTCACCCTCAACACTCCAAAGAAGCTGCCCTCCTTGAAACTAACAAACAATCTATTAACAGCCTAAACCAATGTACTCTTGCTCCTGGACCTTTCTGCTTCATTTGATACAGTTGACCACCCCCTCCTCAAAAAAATTACTCCTTTGGTCTTCTTGACTGGTTCTCTTCCTACTTATCCAACCGCACCTTATGTGTCACTTACAAATCTACTTCCTCCTCTCCTCTTCCTTTTCTCTGTTGGAGTCCCCCAAGGTTCTGTTCTTGGATCCCTTCTCTTCTTGAGCTACACCTCCTCCCTGGGTCAGCTGATAGCTGTAACGCTCTGGTTAATTTTAGATGGAACTGGATCTACAGCTGCAGAATTCCACTCAGTAGTCTTGCAGAGATATGTTAAATCGCCTGACTTAACTCTCTTGACTCATCATAGTGGATGAACTGTCCCTGAACACGTATAAGAACATACACAAGCAGAAGCACAGAGGACGTAGCACAATGAATAGTGTATGGCTATAGTAAATGTTCCAGTAATGAATAGCAACTCAGCAGAAGCAAGCAACAGACAAAATTAGCAACTACTTCACTGTAGCGTGACACTGAGAGAACATGTACTTATAGCAACATATATCGCGAGGAATAGCTTAGGAATGGTGGAATCCCCTATGGGGTACTTATCCTTGTAGAGATTGGTGCCGAGGTAGGAGGATATCCTGATGAGGCTCCAGAGAATTAAGTAGAGGTTGCTGACTAACTAGTCAGTAGGAAGGCAAGGCAAGGCAAGGTAAGGCGGTAGGTAGGATGTCTTCAATAGGGCTTGTAAATAGGTAGCTTGTACCGATAGCGAGCGGTTGCACGAATGTTCTGTTCTGTGCATACCGCTCTGCTAAATAGGAGACTCGAGCGGCGCTTGGAGATGACGCTCCGCGTCGCACGACGCGTGACGTCATTACGGTCATATGCGTTCCACCTAGCTCAGCGGTGACACGCAACCCGGAAGTAAAGCCGCAGGAAGAGTAGAAGACTCTTACAGTACCCCCCCCCCCCATAAGGCCTGCTCCAGAAGGCCTATAGGCTTGGTTTCCCTGGGTGTTTTGTATGAAACTTCCGAACAAGCCTAGGTGCATGAACTTCTGAGGCATCTAGCCAGGTATCATCTTGGGGTCCATAATTCTTCCATCTCAATAAATATTGCAGTCTCCCTCTATGATTTTGAGAGTCTAGAATCTCCTGAACTTCATATTCTTCACCACCTTCTACGTGCACAGCTGGTGGAGGTACTACTGTACTCCTACCTTGATTTGGGACATGAGGTTTCAATAATGATACATGAAATATGGGATGAATCTTCAAGTCTGTTGGTAAGGTAAGGCGAACAGCAGATGTACCAATGAGTTTTTCGATAGGGAAGGGTCCCATATATAAAGGTCCAAGTTTCTTACTGGGAATCCGTAATCGTAAGTTTTTTGTGGATAACCAAACGAGGTCACCAATGGTATATTGAGGAGCAGGTCTCCTACGGAGGTCATAGTAATGTTTTTGTTGGTTATGAGCACGGGTAATGGTGGTATTAAGTAAATCCAAGGAATTTTTTATTTGTGTCAGGTAATCAGTAGCTACTGGATTACTAGAAGGTAAGATACGAGGAGGAAGAAGTGTTGGATGGAAACCATAGTTAAGGAAAAAAGGGCTTTGTTTGGTAGTATTATGGACTGTATTATTGTAGGCAAATTCTGCCAAAGGAATCAGATCTGCCCAGTCATCTTGTACATATGAGGTATAACAACGCAGGTACTGTTCAATGCACTGATTAACCCATTCAGTCTGTCTGTCCATTAGTTTGTGGATGGTATGGTGAAGTTAATCTTCGATCAATGCGTAAAATACCACATAAAGACTGCCAAAATTTCGAGATGAATTGAGATCCACGATCTGAAATAAGAGTTTTGGGAATACCATGTAATTTAAATACATGTTTTACAAGCAACTCGGCTGTCTCCTTGGAGGAGGGTAACCTTCGAACAGGGATAAAATGTGCCATTTTGGTTAAATGGTCTACAGTCACGAGTATTGTAGTAAAACCTTTTGATGGAGGTAACTCGACTATAAAATCGAGAGATAGTACCTCCCATGGAACCGAAGGTATGGGTAGACTACAAAGTAGTCCAAATGGTTTTGTTAAGCCCCCCACCAAAGTATGTAAAGACTCACCCTCTTTTTTGCAAATAAGTGGGCAGCCACTTATCAAGTGCTCAGCGGAGGCACAATACATACAGAGGTTTAAGGATTTGCGTCGAGCCCGTTCACTAGATGTTAGTGGGGAACGTATGGTGCCAATCTCCATTGGAGTCGGTTCAGATGTGGTGTAGCAAGGTGGAATAGGTGGTAAAACTCCTGTTCTTTCAGCCTTCCTTTCACGCAATCGTCTATCAATATTAATACTAAGCTGAATTAATGCATCCAGGGTGTCAGGTAAATCCACCCGGGCGAGCTCATCTTTAACAGCCTCAGACAAGCCAAGCCTGAATTGGGTCCTTAAAGATGCGTCGTTCCACCCTGAGGGTTCAAGGGTCAATCTCTTGAACTCCACAACAAAGTCCTCAACAGGTCTCCTACCCTGTTTTAATGCTCTGAGATGACTATCAGCAGTACTTTGTTTGTTAGGATCTTCATATAACCGAGAGAATTCTGCTATAAATGCAGTGTAGGAATTAAGTACCGGGTCATCTTTTTCAATAAAGGAGTCTGCCCAAGCACGTGGATCACCCAACATGTAAGAAATGGTAGTACAGACTTTAATGCGGTCTGTGTTATAAGTACGGGGTTTCAGGCTGTACAATAACTGACATGCATTTATAAATTCACGGAATTTCTTCCTATCACCAGTGAACACTTGTGGAGGGTTTATTTTAGGTTCACGGGGTTGTGCAGCAGTAAGCTGTGAAACTCGAGAAAGTTGTTGTCTCAGTGTCTGGTTCTCTTTTTGCACTTCAGTAACAGTATGTACAAGCGCCTCCACTTTCTGAGTTAAATGCATAAAGTGAGTGGCCATATCTGCTGGATCCATTATTTTGGTTCGTGCAATCTGTAACGCTCTGGTTAATTTTAGATGGAACTGGATCTACAGCTGCAGAATTCCACTCAGTAGTCTTGCAGAGATATGTTAAATCGCCTGACTTAACTCTCTTGACTCATCATAGTGGATGAACTGTCCCTGAACACGTATAAGAACATACACAAGCAGAAGCACAGAGGACGTAGCACAATGAATAGTGTATGGCTATAGTAAATGTTCCAGTAATGAATAGCAACTCAGCAGAAGCAAGCAACAGACAAAATTAGCAACTACTTCACTGTAGCGTGACACTGAGAGAACATGTACTTATAGCAACATATATCTGATCATTGATTTAGTAGTTATAGCAAGGAATAGCTTAGGAATGGTGGAATCCCCTATGGGTACTTATCCTTGTAGAGATTGGTGCCGAGGTAGGAGGATATCCTGATGAGGCTCCAGAGAATTAAGTAGAGGTTGCTGACTAACTAGTCAGTAGGAAGGCAAGGCAAGGCAAGGTAAGGTAAGGCGGTAGGTAGGCTCTCTTCAATAGGGCTTATAAATAGGAAGCTTGTACCGATAGCGAGCGGTTGCACGAACGGTTTGTTCTGTGCATACCGCTCTACTAAATAGGAGCCTTGAGCGGCGCTGGAGATGACGATCCGCGTCGCACGACGCATGACGTCATTACGGTCATATGCGTTCCACCTAGCTCAGCGGTGGAACGCAACCCGGAAGTAAAGCCGCAGGAAGAGTAGAAGACTCTTACAATAGGCTTCCAATACCATATCTATGATGACGACACCCAAATTTATCTCTCTACCCCTCACCTCACTCCTTTAGTCTCTTCACATATATCTAATTTACTAACAGACAGATCAGCCTGGATGTCATACCACTTCCCCAAACTCAATCTATCCAAAACAGAGCTCATATTATTTCTTCCCCCACGTGCCCCTTCCCCTGATCTCTCTGTCAAGATCGATAGCACAACTATCAGCCAAACCCCACATGCCAAGGTTCTAGGTGTAATCATAGACTCTGAACTATCCTTTCGAACCCACATCTAATCACTGTCCAAATCATGCTGCCTCAACCTCCACAACATCTCCAAAATACGCCCTTCCTACCAAATGACACCACAAAAACTCCTAATTTACTTCATGGTCATCTCTCACCTCGACTACTGCACCTCTGTTCTCATTGGGTTACCTTTACAAAGGCTATCCCCCCTTCAGTCCATTATGAATGCTGCTGCCAGGCTCATCCACCTTACCAACTACTCAGTATCTGCTGCTCCTCTCTGTCAATCCCTCCATTGGCTTCTGCGTATCCAATGAATCAAATTAAAAATACTAACAACAACTTAGAAAAGCGATCCACAACCCCACTAAAAGGAATTACTTAAAGATGTAAATTTACGTTCGCAGTTCAGGCCTCTCATAATGGCAAAAATTACATGCTGCACACTACTGATGACCTGCCAAGTTTCTGGGAAAATCTTCAGATTGATCTAGTGGAGCTACCTGAATGGTGCCAAGAGTTCAAAATACCCCTGCCACATTGTGCAACCCCTGCCTCATCTAGGCCCTCACCCAATAAACCCCCCTCCTAGAAAGGGAAGAAACAAACATTCTTGGATATGCTACATGCCTCACCTCCTCCTCATAAAAGCCCTAGACACAGGGAATATGATTAACTTTACTTGAAAAACACCACTGCATCTTCTGAGGTGTCTCTTCAGTTTCCAATATTACCAGTGACATCTTAAATTGTGCTATCTAATGATTGCGTATTCCACAATTAATTTTTCACCTAACATGAGCCTCCTTCTTCATCACTTCATTCTTTTCTCCCTTTTTTTTTATGCTCTATTTTTTACCTACCTGGATTTTGTTCCACCTGCACTAAAGGATATAACCCCTAGATGGCGGTGTTACACAACAATATACACTCTGAGCTCTGTTTTTCAATGTTAGAGTTTCTCCTGATGCTATTCGGTAGTCTTGGTTTTTCTGATTCTTCATCCTACCGGATGATTCCATGAAGACAGATCTCATTCCAGATCAAGACGCATAACTTCCTGCTGTTGGCTCAACTTCCTTAAAGGGCATACCCTCTCAAAACTTCTTTATTCTCCCAAGACTGAGACTGTAAGAGAAGAGGATTTGGTCTACCTTTATCACTCTTAACTTCTTTACTTGACCCCATTTACCTTCTTCAACTGAGGAATATTCTTCCTCACAAAGCCTACTTCTTTAAAGTTGTGTTTATGAAAGCCACATTCACTTTACCCTGTTCCCCAAAGTTGTACCTAGGCCTACAGGATACCAAAGTTTTTTCTTTACAAGTCATGACTGCGAACCACCACTAGAGGCCATGGTTTCCATTATCTCTCAATTACATCTTCGTGGTTCATCCGTTTTCTCTATTGTTTTTTCTACATGATCTTTCCTACAGGGACACCATGAAATGACAATGGGCTTCCAAAATGCTTGCTTCTCAGCTTCCTAGATTCATGGTCATGTGAGACTGAATTCTGAGGTAACCATGGACCAGGTACCCTTGTTTAACCATGTACCTCTGTAGAACATGGTGACACCCTATGAGGGATGGGGGGGAGGCGGAAGGGAACCCCACCTTGGGTTCCCCTTTCTCTCTCCCTATTTACCTTACCCAGAATAATAGTTGGACTGATGAAGAATAACCCATTCTGGTTCCTCTTCTGATCTGTTAATTGCAAAAGGTCATATTACATTATAGCACACATACTTAATACATTTGTAACCCCAATTACCCCTCAAATACCACATTTCAGGAGTCTTTTGAGGTCTGTACATTACCTCTTATAATGCAGAAGACCCTGAATGGGATTTACTTGTATTCCATCCACACATAACCTGATAACTTTTCTCTACCTACATCGATTTTCTGGGAAAAACTTTCCCTAAGCATCTAGATTGCCGTTGTGGGTCTGCTCACAAACATAGTAAGCTTTTAAGATATTGTTCTGAAAATTGTTTTTGTGTACATATATTTTATGAATTATTCCTCTGCTTGAGGATTGGTGTTGAACGGGGAGCTATTAGTACCCCCTCCTCTGAACCTGAACCTCTCATAGAGAACTGATTATTGTGCTCAAATTCCTTAATCTACCCTGATGTTTGTCTTAGTTGACTACTTCTAACTTCTAATTCTGATGCACTGGTCAAATTTCATACTGTTTAACGTTGATACATGTTGATCCCCTTTGGACATGCAGAGACCCACCACATGTACCTTGACTAGTTCGCCATTACTCTTATTCCACATACCATATAATGATCGTTGGTTTATCTACCTGTTAACATGGATTTTAATGTCGGAACATACGCCTGCTCAAGCTTTCTGTTTACAGTATATAGACCTGTTCAGAGCCGACCAAACGTGTGCTACCTTAGCTACCCCTCTCACAGGCGCACCTCCCATAACCCCCAAATAGAAACTTATCAGCATTTTACAATTTATGAACCACACCACTATTACATATACCCATCCCACTCCCCCCCCCCCCCGTTTTTTTTCATTTTTCCATTCTCTACAATGACTTACTCACATTTGGGCAAACACCCATTAATCATTTCCCATAACATCAATGGTTTAAACATACCTGAAAAAAGATCCAGCCAGTTCTCTGAACTTAGAAAAGCAAAATCCTAAATCGTCTTGCTTCAAGAAATGAATTTTAAAACCTCCAAGATACCCATACTAACTGACATCTTCTTAATTAAGGCTTACCACGCAACCAATCCAATTGCTAAAACAAAGGGGGTCTCTATCCTCTTAAGTAAATCCTCCACCTTCTCAGCTGAAGACACGCTCTCTGATCCGGAAGCAGATATCTCTTCCTGAGAGGACACATAAATGGCAAACCAATGACCCTTGCAAACGTATACTTCCCTAACAAAGGCCACATCTCCTTTTGCCAACACTTTCTTGACGAATTGAAGTCCTTCTCCAGGGGCTGTATCATTCTCAGAGGAGACTTCAATGTCCCATTAAACCCAAATCTAGATGCCTCCTCTAAATTGACATGTGTATAGGATTCTAAAGAAAGATTAAACACCTACTAAACTCTCTGACGTTGATAGATACCTGGAGGATCTTACACCCCACCGAGAGAGATTTTACATTCTACTCTAATCCACACAAACCATACACCAGAATAGATTATACATCTATAACTAAGATATACCAGACATTCTAACTGCCAAAATAGGTGTCATTTTGTCCTCTGATCACACTCATATTTCCCTCTCTTTGAAAATGCATAAAGAAATAGCAAGGAATTTCAACTGGAGACTCAATGCTTCTTTATTAATGGACTTAGAGACACAAACACACATACAGAACATACTATCTGATTATTTTCAAATGAATTCAACACCCGATATGTCTCCCATAACAGTATGGGAAGCTCATAAATGTGTTATTATGGGGGAATTGATAAAAATTGGGGCTGAAAAGAAAAAAGATAGAGAGAAACATATTAACGATCTGACTAAATGGATTGCCTACCTTGATTCTTCCCACAAGCAATCTCTGGCCTTACAACTAGAACCAGACCTTCTAGAAGCAAGAAAGGCTCTTAAAAATGTATTCGAAAATAGAATGAACAGCAATTTTTTTCAGAAGAAATCCATTTATTACGAATTCGGTGACAAAAGCAGCAAACAGCTAGCAAGAGCACTGAAGGAATCCAATTTGTCCAGGATAATTCAAGGTATTAGCAAGCCTGATGGTACCCTCGAACATGACTCCTTTAAACTAGCCGAAATATTCCAACAATTCTACACAAAACTCTACAACATTCCAATGCAGGCAAAACCCCCTGAACTACAAACTGACAGATGACAATCCATTGTAGACTATCTAAATCAAAGCCAACTACCTAAATTAAAATGTAACGACATTCTCAAATTAGAGGAAGATATAGCAGAGGTGGAAATTTAAAAAGCTATTCTAGATTTAAAACCAGGCAAAAGCCCAGGTCCTGACAGGTTTTCTGAGGTTATCTGAGCGCCGCAACCCCATCATATCTTTGTCTTCTCTGAATTGTCAATATCAGATATTGCTGGCAGCCTTAATTTGGACTTTTTAATTTCACATTTTCTTTATTATTTGGAGTGCGGAATTTCCTATATAACTTTTTTTTATACCAAGAAAGTAGGCACTGGTTAAACTTAAAAATAACTAATTAATCGTACAAATCAATATCTTGTCAAAGTGAAGCAAAATAATTTGTAAAAATAAGGTATTCCTGAAACGGATGAGCTAAATTATATATAGTGTCACAACAAAGCTATATATATATATATATATATATATATATATATATATATATATATATATATATATGATAATGAAAATAAACTATGTGGCTATTCATATAATGAAGTGAATCATGGTGAATCCAAAAACAAGTGTCCTAGGAAATGGTGCTTAATAGAGAGTCCCGAAGATCCATATATTGTATCCCGCACCGTGTATCAATAAAGAATGAAGAAGCAAACCACCTCGTGAGCTACAGTAATTACAATGCTCACCAGAAGCTGGCAGGTCACAGGGACCTATGACGCTCTATATACAATCCAGGCACAATATGAGTGGAATCTCTCCTCCTCCGTCTATTAAATAATGCTGACACCCATGTAAAATTCAGAAGATGTTTCCTGGATATCTCTCCCAATGTGTACAAGAAATAGAGGAAATAGGAAATCCAAAAATAGTGTAATCCCATTTATTGTAACAAATAACAAAATCAAAATAGATGTGCGCTTACATTAAAGGTGCCTGTCATGTTGATATTGTTTATTATAATGTACTGTTTCTTTAATGTTCGTCTTGAGTTTGTCTCTTGTGCCACTCCGTAGTTTGCATGCTGCTTGAGGTACACCCCTCCCCCTTTCCTGTATTAGTCATTTTATGCTGTACATTCAATGTGACCTGTTACATCTCTCCTAACCTGCTTGGAAGTATCGTTCTTTAGCCTGTTGTAGCACATTCCTCTGATCATACGACGGATAAACATCGCCAGATCTTCTTACATGTGAGTTGTGACTGAGTAAACTATCAGGGAAGGTGATTTGGTATGGATAATCTCATCAGGGCAATGAGCACCATGTGCTCCTGAAAACCACATTCATAGCCTTTGCACCCAGTCCAGAATAGTAAAAGAACTTATCCAGCAGCTTGTACAGAGATTGCTGCATCACAGGACAGATCATAGTGAAGTCTAATTGTGTGTATTGTATGAGAAGTCTGCATACAACCCCAGCACAGCTTGTTACGGCTCCTCACAGTATACAGACACTCTTCACTTCTACAGCCAAGCCTGTGTACTTCAGGCCATCATGAGTGGAAAAGGCTCAGTATGTGATGAAACACCACAGCATGCACCACACGGAGAAAGCCAGGATGAGGATCCAGAGCCAAACGCTCTGTGAAACTCACTTGGAAGGTTAAAGAGAACTATGAATCCATGAGAACTTAACTATCTCTGTGCTTCATATGAACTGTACCAGACTACAAGCAATAAATATAAAACTGTTCTGCAAACCATTAACACTGAGGAGTCCTTAGAGCAACTTAACAATGTCCAGCTTCTTAATGAGGAAAGAGAAAGCTTTATCCTGCTAACTAAAGCAAAGGCAGAAGCAAAATTAATGCTGTTACAGGACACTGTATCTCACAGATCCGTATCCACCAGACACTCTAAAAGTTCCTCTAGATCCCAAAGTTCAAGGCACTCAACGCATAGCGAACAGCTTATAAATGCCCGTGCCGAAGTAGAGGCTATCAAAGAACAGGCTGCATATGCAAAAAAGAGAGCAGACATGGAGGCTGAGGCTGCAGCAATGGAAGCTGAGGCAGCCTCTAAAGCAGCATGTCAAAGGGCAGCAATGGAAGCTCAGACAGCACGTCAAAGGGCAGCAATTGAAACTTTAAAGGAACAGAGCAACTACGAGGCAGCTGCAGCAAAACTAAAGATTTTGGAACAAGCTATCAGTGCAGGTGAAATGGTCAGCGTCAAGGCAGATATGGAGGATCCTTTCGAACGCACTAAGAACTATGTTCTAAACCACAGCAGTGAACACTCAATTGCCTCCATTCTTCACAACATCACCAGGACTTTACCACATCACCAGGTAAAAGCTGTTCCAGCAACTTCCTATATGCAAAACCACCCCAGTTCATCTCCCGACTGTCATGCTGATTCTGCATATGTCACAGAACGGCACACTAATCTACAAGCAAGTCACCAACATCCTGCTAACAGTACTGTTCCAGACTTTAACCTAACAACTCAGCTGAATGCCATTGCTGCACCATATCTTCCCACGTCTTTTTACAACGATACCATAAACAATGCAATCCGCAACATTCAACCAGCAACCTCCTATGTAAAGTCAAAGGCAACTGATACAGCAGAGTTTGTAAAGTATATACTTCGAAGTGATCTCACCAAGTCAGGCCTAGTAAGCTTTGATGGCCATCCTGAAAACTACAGAAGCTGGAAAGCCACTTTCAAAACTACAATAGGTGATCTTGGTATTACTGCTGCTGAGGAGCTGGATCTGCTGACCAGGTTGCTTGGCCCTCAATCTACAGAACGTGTCAAGAGCCTCAGGTCAGTCTACATCGACAATCCAGCTGCAGGTCTCACCGCTGCATGGGAGCGTCTAGAACAGAGTTATGGTAGTCCTGAAACCATAGAGAATGCATTGCTCAAATGATTGGACAATTTCCCAACGATATCCGGTAAGGACAATAAAAAATTCCAGAGACTCAGTGATCTTCTTCTCGAAGTCCAACTTGCCAAAACCGACCCTAAACTACCTGGCCTCAGTTACTTGGAGTTGAGGAGTTGACCCCATCGTTTACATGCTTCCGTATGGCCTACAAGAAAAGTGGATCTAAATTGGGTCATCATACAAATGGGAAAACAAGGTTTTCCTTTCCCTGTTCTCCTACTTCTGCGATTTTGTCAAATTGCTGACACCAAGAACGATCCTAGTTTTGGATTCGGTGAGTTCAGTACTTCCTCGCTTAAAGGTGACAACCTACATACCAGCTACAGGAACCATAGAGGTCCGGTGTCTGTTAAGAAGACAGACATTATTCCCACTCCCACCTCAGCTCCCACCTCAAACAAGAATGGCAAGATTGAAAACCCAAACCGATTATGCCCTATCCACAAGAAGCCACATCCCCTCAAAAAATGTATCGGCTTTAGGAAGAAGCCCCTACAAAAACAAAAGGAACTCCTAAAGACCTTTGGGGTATGTTATAGATGCTGTGCTTCCACTGATCACTAAGCCAAGGAATGTAAAAATCCCTATCAAGTGCATAGAGTGCGGTTCCGAGGACCATGTGCAAGCTCTCCATCCACTTGGGTCCAATCCTTCACAACCTGCAAACCTTTCTCCCGGGCCAAAAGTACAGATCAGGTGCCTAATTCCACCATGATAGTTTCCTCATGCACTGAAGTCTGTGGGGAAGACCACTGTGACAAGTCTTGTGCTAAAATATGCCTAGTGAATGTTCACCACAAGGATCAACCAGAAAAGACTTTAAAGGTGTATGCTATCTTAGACGATCAAAGCAATCAATCACTTGCCCGATCCAAACTGTTTGATCTATTCTGCATAAAAAGAGAGGTTCACCCTTACACCTTAGGCACTTGTAGTGGCACTACAGAGGTCTTTGGAAGAAGGGCCAACGGATGTATTGTGTCTTTTCTAGGAGATAACCTCTCAATTACCCTTACCCACACTTGTAGAGTGCAACCAAATACGAGCCAACAAAGAAGAAATACCTACACTGGAGCTATTGCCATCACCTCGCCGGAAGCCTTGCCGGAAGCCGGAAGCTGCGGGGTGATCGGTGCACAGCGAGGGAGCTGTGTGTGTGAGAGAGGAGGAGCGGAGGAGGAGCCGCGAGCCGCACGTGCGGGGGAAGCTGCACCATGGAGCCTGGCGCCGGGTGAAGGAGACTCGGAAGGTGACCGACCGACAGGGAGACAGAGCGGGGACGGAGCAGCGGCGGCGGGGATGACCGAGAGCGTGCGACAGGGTGACAGAGCAGCGGCGGCAAGGACAAGGACCTGACAGGACCTGACCGGGGACGTAAGGTAACAACTGATCAGCTGGTAGGGGGGTGGGGCTGGTGGGGGGACCAAAAGCACAACACTACAAGCAATACAGGTTGAAAAGGGGCTGCTATAGACTGAGAAGGGTAGCTGTGGTACGATTTGCACTGAGCTGATCTATCTGCTTAAAACTACTCTGCGACAGCTCTGCGACTGACTGACTGCTCTGCGACTGACTGACAGCTCTGCGACTGACTGACTGCTCTGTGACTGACCGACTGTGCCGCGACTGACTGACTGTGCTGTGACTGACAGACTGCTCTGCGACGGCCTGACTGTGCTGTGACTAACTGACTGTGCTGTGACTGACTGCTCTGCGACGGACTGACTGTGCTGTGACTAACTGACTGCGCTGTGACTGACTGCTCTGCGACTGTCTGACTGCTCTGCGACTGTCTGACTGTGCTCTGCGACTGACTGACAGTGCTCTGTGACCGACCGACTGGTGAAGATCTTTGGACTGGTGAGTATGCTTGCGACTGGTGAGGATCTTTGCAACTGGTAAGTATCTTTTGCGACTGGTGAGTATCTTGCGACTGGTGAGTATCTTTGCGACTGGTGAGTATCCTTGCGACTGGTGAGTATCTTTGCGACTGGTAAGTATCTTTGCGACTGGTGAGTATCTTTGCGACTGGTGAGGATCCTTGCGACTGGTGAGGATCCTTGCGACTGGTGAGTATCTTAGTGACTGGTTAGTATACTAGCGACTGGTGAGTACCCCAGGTTTAGTACCAGGGGAGTTAGAGGTAGTGTAGGTAAGGAAGAGCAGGTCGTTAACATTATCCCCATAGAGTAGTGGGTAATAATGTCCGACAGGATTGGGGATGCCACTCAGTGTACTTCTTGAGCCATGTATGAGTTCCTTGATGAACCAATTGAGGGCGAATACTGCTGTGCAAGATGTGAGCGACTTGTTGCTCTGGAAGACCAGATCCTGGATCTAGAGAACACAGTGGCAAGACTGCGTCGCATCAACAACCTGGAAAGGAGCTTGGACATTACCCATCAGGCGCTGGCAGGGGCCATCAGAGGTACGCAGTTGGGTGACTGTTAGGAAGCCTAGTGGGAAGAGTGTCAGGGAGGCCAGTCCTGAGTTGGTACACCCTAACATATTTGCCGAGTTGCAGGTTGAGGGGGATATCAGCTCAGGGGTGGCAGAGCTGCAGGAGGCGCCCTCCCCCAGCTGCTAGGGGAGGGGCGGCTCCAGGAAGAAGGGGGGCCATAACTCAGGAAAGGTTAGACAGGTTGTGGTAGTTGGCGACTCAATTATCAAGAGGACAGAGAGGGCAATCTGTAAGAAAGATCTCGGTAACCGAACAGTATGTTGTTTACCGGGCGCCAGCGTTCGGCACATCACAGATCTGACAGACAGATTATTGTGCAGGGCTGGGGATGACCCAGCGGTCATGGTGCATGTGGGCACTAATGACAAAGTAAAAGGTAGGTGGAGGATCCTAAAGAACGATTTCAGGGACTTAGGTAATAGATTGAGGAAAAGGACCTCCAAGGTGGTTTTCTCTGAAATACTGCCTGTACCTCAAGCCACACAAGAGAGGCAGAAGGAGATTAGGGAACTTAACAAGTGGCTGAGGAACTGGTGTAGGAAGGAGGGGTTTGGGTTCCTGGAGAACTGGGCTGACTTCTCAGTCAGCTACCGGCTCTTTAGCAAGGATGGGCTGCACCTTAATGGGGACGGTACAGCTCTTTTGGGGAGAAAGATGGCCACCAAGTTGGAGGGGCTTTTAAACTAGGAGACGGGGGGGAGGGCTCAGAAGTAGAATCAGTCAGGAGGGAGCAAAGGACTGAAGGCAGTGGTAGGGTCAGCAGCGACAGTAGGTCCACAACGTCAATTGGCAGGTCTGTGCGGGAAAACCTCAGACCAAACAGGAATAGACATAACCGCCAATCACGTTTAACTTCTGTAAAACTAAGAGGGGTATATGCTAATGCCAGGAGCCTAGCTAATAAAATGGATGAATTGGAAATGTTAGTACATGAGGATGACATAGACCTTGTGGGAATAACAGAGACTTGGTTCGACCCCTCACATGACTGGCTGGCCAATATCCAAGGGTATTCGGTGTACCCGAAGGACAGGGTAGGAAAAAGAGGGGGAGGGGTATGTCTCTATGTCAAGAACAATATAAAGGTGATAGAAAGGAGTGACATTACGGATGGGATGAGCATGGATTTAGAATCTGTGTGGGTTGAACTCCATAGGGAAGGAGAAAAGGGAAAAGTAGTTGTGGGGGTTTGCTATAGGCCACCTAACCAAGGGGAGGAGGTAGAGCTGGAATTTTTAGCACTTTTGGGTAAAGTGGCAAGATTGTGATCAGTCATCATATTGGGGGACTTCAATTATCCCGACATTGACTGGGATGAGGGGACTGCACACTCACAGAAGACCCGACTATTCACGGAAACCTTACAGGACAACTACATGTCACAGTTGGTGGATTCCCCTACCAGAGAAAACGCAGTCCTGGATCTAATGCCCCAGACATAATCTTGGAGGTAGGAGTCCAGGACAACCTGGGCTCTAGCGATCACAGGATGATAACATTTAGTATAAATAACAATATAAAAAGGCAAGGTGGGAACATAAGAACCCTAAACTTCAGAAGGGCAAACTTTCCAAAATTGTACTCATTGATGGAAAGGGTAAACTGGGACCAAACCCTGGGATCACTGACCACAGAGGAAAAATGGGAATGCTTTAGGAACATATTAAGCAAATGCATCTTGCAGTGCATTCCTATGGGAGATAAATTTAGAAGAGACAAAGCCAAACCTGGCTGGCTAAACCGTAGCGTTAAAAAACTTATTAGGGGAAAAAATTGGCCTTCAAGAAATATAAATCAGAGGGCACAGTATCGGATAGTAAAAAAAACCCAAACAAATTCCTTAAATATATCAACAGCAAAAAAACTAGGGCAGAGCATATTGCACACATAATTAACGATGATGGGAGGATGGTTACAGAGGACACTGAAAAAGCAACCGTGCTGAATGCTTTTTTCTCGTCAGTCTTTACACAGGAAAGGGAGGGGTACACTGACCATGACTGTATGGTTAGTAGTAATACACAGGACTTGCCACTATGGCTAACAGAGGGTGAAATCAGGGAAAGGCTGGATAAACTTAACACAAACAAATCACCAGGCCCGGATGGCGTACATCCGAGAGTACTCAAGGAACTCAGTAAGGTTATATCTAGACCACTGTTCCTGATCTTTGCTGACAGTATTAGGACAGGAGATGTACCAGGGGATTGGAGGAAGGCTAACGTGATTCCGATATTCAAAAAGGGCCAGAGGCATATCCCAGGAAATTATAGGCCTGCCAGTTTGACATCAATAATATGTAAACTTCTGGAGGGGATGATAAGGGACTATATCGTAGAGTATGCTAAAGACAACAACATCATCAGCAGTAATCAGCATGGGTTTACAAATGGGCGTTCTTGTCAAACCAATCTCTTAGCATTCTACGAGGAGGTGAGCTGTGAGCTAGATAGGGGCAGACCAGTGGATGTGGTGTACTTGGATTTCGCTAAGGCATTTGATACAGTTCCCCACAAGCGCTTAATTTATAAAATAAGGTCTGCAGGTATCAACAGCAGGGTTTGCTCTTGGATACGAAACTGGCTATAAGACCGTGTCCAAAGGGTGGTAATAAACAGCGCATACTCAGACTGGTCTGAGGTAGTAAGCGGGGTTCCCCAGGGCTCAGTCCTGGGACCAACCTTGTTCAATTTATTCATAAACAGCATTGAGGACGGGATCAGTAGTTCGTTATCAGTTTTTGCAGATGACACAAAATTGGCCAGAGCAATAACTACACAGCATGAAGCAGATATCCTACAGAATGACCTGGACAAAATAACGGAGTGGGCAACGACTTGGCAAATGAGGTTTAATGTGGAGAAGTGTAAGGTTTTGCACTTGGGGACTAAAAACATAAAAACACAATACACGTTAGGAGGGGAACCCTTGGGGGAATCAAAAATGGAGAAAGATCTGGGAGTCTTGGTTGATGATAGATTAGGCAACAGCATGCAATGTCAAGCGGCAGCTGCCAAAGCCAGCAGATTATTAGCATGCATAAAGAAAGGGATGTATTCCAGAGATAAGACTATAATCCTTCCACTTTATAAAACTCTGGTCCGACCGCATCTGGAGTATTCTGTCCAGTTCTGGTCGCCAGTCCTCAGGAGGGATGTGTTGGAGCTGGAGAGAGTCCAGAGAAGGGCAACTAAACTGATTAGGGGGTTGGAGGACCTTAACTATGAAGAGCGGCTGCAATCGCTCGATTTATTCTCCCTGGAGAAGAGACGTCTGAGTGGGGACATGATAGCAATTTATAAATATCTTAATGGGGATCTCAGCTTAGAAAAAAAACTATTCATTCGAAGGAATTGCATGAGGACTCGAGGACATACAATGCGATTAGAGGAGAAGCGTTTTAACCTCAGGCAACGAGGAGGGTTCTTTACTGTTAGGGCTACAAGATTGTGGAAGTCTCTACCACAAGAGGTGGTTTCTGCGGGTAGTATGGTGGCTTTCAAAAGACTCTTAGACTTATATCTCAAGGATCAGGACATTAAGGGCTATGTGAGATGATTACAGCCACACACACCTACACAGGTTGAACTGGATGGACTATTGTCTTTATTCAACCTCACCTACTATGTAACTATGTAACTATGTACACCAGAAGTCGCCTTCTACCACCCTCACCTAAAGTCAATAGCAAGTGAAATCCCACCACTTGACAAAGATGATAAAATCCTTCTTCTGCTGGGAAGAGATATTCTAAGGGTCTACAAGGTGCACAGGCAGGTCAGTGGACCTCCAGATGCTCCATTTGCCCAGCACCTGGACTTAGGCTGGGTCATCATAGGCAATGTCTGTATAGGCAAAATGAAAAGGCCTACTAACATTTCTTCATTCAAGACAAATGTATTGCCAAATACTCACTTTGAGCCATGCCCACATCACTACTGGGTAAAAGAGAAGGTAACTAGCTGCAAGTTGCAACATGGCAACACAAACCTTTCCCGCACCTGCGATGACAGTTTTCAATACAAGAGGTGAAGATGACATGTTAGCTCCTTCGGTAGAAGACAAAGAATTCATCAAAGTAATGGACAATGAGTTCTTTCAGGAAGATTCCAATAGTTGGGTAGCACCCCTAACCTTTCGCCTCCCGAGAGAGAAGCTACTGAACAATCTACATCAAGCCATACAAATATTCGACTTCTTAAAGCGTACCTTAAGCAGGAAACCAAAGATGGAAAGACATTTTGTGGACTTTATCCAGAATATCTTTGATAGAGGTCATGCTGAACCCGCACCTCCACTGAAACAAGGAGAAGAATGCTGGTACCTCCCTTCCTTCAGTGTTTATCACCCACGAAAGCCAGACCAAATCAGAGTTGTCTTTGACTCCAGTACCCAACATGAAGGCATTTCTCTTAACAACATGCTCCGCACAGGGCCCAACTTGAACAACAGCCTGATTGGAGTCCTAATTCGCTTTAGACAAGAACCCGTAGCAGTGATGGCCAACATTTAACAAATGTTCCACTGCTTCATTGTCAAGGAAGACAACAGGAACTGCCTCAGGTTTTTATGGCACCAAGACAATGACATCAACAGAGGTAATTGGGAACCGTATGAGGGTGCATTTTTTTGGGAACAGCCCTTCCCTAGCTGTGGCAATCTATGGACTAAGAAAGACAGCCCAGCTTGGAGAAGCTGAGTATGGATCCGATGCTCGACAATTTGTTGAAAGGAACTTTTACGTAGATGAGGAGCTCAAATTCTTTCCTACTGCTAAAGAAGCAATTGATCTTCTCACCAGAACAAAGGAGATGCTATCTGTAGCAAACTTGAGACTTCACAAAATTATATCTAACAGCCAAGAGCTAATGAGTGCATTTCACTCTGAGGACTATGCTGCCAGTGTAAAAGACCTTGACCTTGGGTCAGACATGCCTCCTATGCAGAGAAGTCTAGGTCCGCTGTGGAACATCAAAGAAGACACATTCACTTTTCATACCTGTGACAAACCCTTTACCAAGAGAGGAGTCTTGTCCATAGTGAATAGCATCTAAGACCCACTGGAATTTATAGCCCCAGTCAACACCCAAGGTAAGATGCTTTTAAGACAGCTTACTACTGATAACATACAGTAGATTGGGACACTCTGTTACCTATTGAGAAACAACAAAGGTGGGAGAAATGGAGAGGTTCTCTGAAGCCACTAGAACAGCTCCGAATTCCACGTTGCTCTGCCCCAGTCTCCATTTCAGCCGCTAACCAGAGGGAAATCCATGTTTTCTCAGACGCATCAGTTGAAGCTATAGTTGCAGTGGCCTATTTGAAGACCGCAGGGGTTAATCGAGACATACTGTACATTGCAATTTTGTTCTAGGCAAGGCAAAGCTAACATCAAAACCTGCACATACAGTACCATACCCAGACTTGAACTTTGTGCAGCTGTGCTAGCAGTGGAAATAGCTGAAGTCATAAAGAGTGAAATGGATATTAAAATTGATTCCTTCACATTTTGCATAGACAGTAAGATAGCGCTTGGTTACATTTACAACCAAACTAAACAATTTCACATGTATGTCAGTAACCGAGTAGAACGTATCAGAAGATTCTCTCTGCCAAAGCAATGGCATTATATTCACACTGACCTTAATCCTGCTGATTGTGGGACAAGAGCTATATCCTCAGCAGCTCTCCATGGCTGCTTGTGGCTGTCGCCTCCAAGATTTCTTTGTGAGAGCTCCTACTCAATTTCCACTGACGTTACCTATGATCTGGTACATCTTGATGACGATAAAGAAATCAGGTCTATGAACACCACACTGCATACCTCTGCGAGTTCAAAACCAAAACTCAAGTTACATCGTTTTGAACATTTTTCAACCTTGTCATCCACTGTTAGGGCTGTTGCTTATTTGATTCACATTGCTCATTGTTTTAAAAAGAGCTCAACATCAGAGTGTCGTGGCTGGCATATCTGTACCAACCATCCTACCGCAATGGAAATTGAGCGTGCGGAAAGGGTTATCATTCGCTGTGTACAACAAGACGTGTACATGGAAGAATTCCACAGATTCAAAGGTGAAATACCTTTATCAAAGGAGGTTCGGCTCGGACTTTCTCTCGACCAATCACAGAATTGGTACTTCTTCTCCCAAGTGAGTGACTTATGCAAGAGTATCAGGCTATACGGTGTTATAGTGGAGAATGCCACTATAACCGTTAACTATGCAACTGTTAACTGTAGACTACAGAACTTTAGCCATCTGTTATTGGACTTCGTGTTTGGTTGTTCATTTACTGCATACCTTATTTGCTTTGCACGTATCTTGTATTTATGGTGTACACTCCAGTATTATTTTCAATGTTTTCACTTACAGGTTCAAGTTTTGACTTTAGATATTTGGACTCATCCTTATATATATATAATAGGCTTTGAAATCTAAAGATTTCAGGCGGGGAGTGTCATGTTACATGATATTGTTTATTATAATGTACTGTTTCTTTAATATTCATCTTATAGAGGAAGTAAACCCTCCTCTGCAACTTGTACCTATAGGTAAGCCTATATTAAGGCTTACCTATAGGTACTATAAATATCTCCTAAACATGTACCATATAGGAGATATTTACTTTGCATGCAGCCAGTGACATCATTGACGCATGCGCTCTGAAGGAACGGGCGCTCGTGCCGTTCCTTCAGAGCCCCGTGCCGTGACCATCGGCTCCCGCGCGCATGCGCGGGAGTGACGTCATCGCGGCTGCAGCCAATCAGATGGCCGGATGCCGCAAACCAGGAAGAAAGGCAACACAATATGTCACCCATGAGAGAGGTGAGCGGTCGGCATTTTGGGGCTTTGTTCTAAGGTAAGTATTTCATAATGAGCTAGTATGCGATGCATACTAGCTCATTATGTGTTTGTCTTTCAGGTGTTCATTTTAAAAAAAAAAAATTCTGAGGTTTACCACCTCTTTAAGTTTGTCTCTTGTGCCACTCCGTAGTTTGCATGCTGCTTGAGGTACACCCCTTCCCCTTTCCTGTATTAGTCATTTTATGCTGTACATTCATTGTGACCTGTTGCATCTCTCCTAACCTGCATGGAAGTATCGTTCTTTTACCTGTCGCAACTGCACATTCTACAGATCATACGACAGATAAACATCGCCAGATCTTCTTACATATGAGTTGTGACTGAGTAAACTATCTGGGAAGGTGATTTGGTATGGATAATCTCATCAGGGCAAGTGGTAATGTTGTCTCCAAACAGAACGAAATACCAGTGTTCACTACTTGTACACTTCTCCTGCACCTGGTAGCGGGGTAGCGGCCAGGCGTGCATTCCATGGCTATGGGGGAAGTGACGTCAGTGGCTAACAGGATGTTCGGGCGCTGTCTAGGCCACAATGCATTTCGCTATTGCATCATCAGGAAGTCCGAACACTGTCCCGCCCCGAGGCTTAATATACGCCTCCCACTCAGCTGATTGGTTTAAAATGCTTTCCTAGTAAATATAGCGGTGACAGCCTTCATTCTATGCAAAATACTTGCTCTATGTAGATTTTGGGAGCTTTTTATAATAAACAAATTGGCACAAATCTAATATATATTGAGATAGACACATATTGTGATTTTACAAAAGATTCTCAATTATATATTAGATACTCTATTCCCCATTCTATGAAATATAAAGGTTGCAACATTACCAACTTCCACTGTCCTTTAAACAGGTAGTTTTCCATACTCCCGCACATCTATATATACCTAATACATCTTTAAAAAGCTACCCTAAAAAATTACTTTTATATTCACTACAAAATGTGTATAAAATGTGTAATAATATATAAAAATGTATACCAATAAAATGCGAAAAAAATATGAATAAAATAAAAATAAACGAAAAATGTATAAAAAAAATACAAAAATTAAAAATAAAATCCTGACTTTCCTTAACCACTTAAGTTCCAGAGGATTTGGCTGCTGAAAGACCAGGCCCTATTTTGTGATTCGGCACTGCGTGACTTTAACAGACAATTGCGCGGTTTGCGCTATAAACAAAAAAAGAGCAACAGTTTTGAAAAAATAACAATATTTTTCAAATTTTTTATATGAAATTCTCAAAAAAAATGTAAAAATCAAAATTTTTTAACATTGTAGGCCAATTTGTTTTCTGCTACATATTTTTGGTAAAAAAAATTGCAATAAGCGTATTTTGATTTGGTTTGCGCAAAAGTTATCGCATTTACTAACTACGGGAAAGATTTATGTAATTTTTATTGTTTTTATTTTAACTAGTAATGGCGGTGATCAGATATTTTTTTTTTTCGCGGGGGGCTGCGACTTCGCAGCGGACAGATCGGACCCCTGACTGACATTTTTGACACTTTTGGGGGTACCAGTGACATTACTACAGTAATCAGTGCTATAAATATACACTGTTACAGTAAAAATGACACTGGCAGGAAAGGGGTTAACTTTACTGGTGATCAAGTGGTTAAGTGTGTCCCTAGGGGTGTGATTCTAACTGTGGGGAGGCTTGGCTTGTGATGTAACCACAGAGACATATGATCCTACATAGCAGGATCGTATAGTTTCTGCACTTACATCAGGGAGAATGACAGATGGCTGTGTTTACATCAGCCGTCTGCCTTTCTCCCTCTCCCGCGGGAGATTGCGAGTGACCGGCGGACATCGGAGTCGACGGTCACTTGCGCGGGGATGCCTGTGAATGAGCGGGGGCAGGAGTGCACCTCCGGCAGCGCGCGCTCGCCCCATACAGGCAGCTGAGCGAGTGACGTACCCCTATGTCACTTTGCCCAGCAGCGGCTGCCTGCCTCAGTATATCTGCGGTGGGCGGTCGCTGTTTGGTTAACAAGGACATAATACAACAAGCAGCTATAAACCTAGTCCCGCATGTAATGAATTTTTCTATTGCAAATTCTTTATTCTCAGATGATGCAAATTTGAGTTCAGTTCTTTTCTTATGTCTACTAGTTCTGCAGGCTTTGCATCTCCCGTATCTGTAAAAAACATTTCTTTCAAGGAAGGTCGTCGGTCTTTTAGGTGGATCTGGTACGTTTTTAGCAATCATATTTCTCCGGTCCGGGAGCACACTTGTAGATGAATTTGGGACACTTGCGGAGTAATTCTTTTAATGTATTATCCCTTAGAAGTATAGACCAGTTCTTTTTGATGCATTTTTCTACCTCTTTGTACTGAAGATTGAACCCCGTAATAAATGCTAGGTCAAATTGGTTTTCTCTTTTGGTTTTATTTTTCAGGAGTTCATTCCTTTCCATCTAAAATACCTTAATTTGGGTTTTTCTCAGATCTTCTTTGTAACCTTTTTCTTTGAATCTGAGAATAGGTTTTTCAGTCTGTAAGAAATAGTCCTGGTTGTTGGTACAATTTCTCTTTATGCGGACAAATTGACCCTTAGGGATGGCTTTGACCCATGCTGGATGGTGGCAGCTATTAGTAGATATATTCCCGTTGGAATCTACTTCCTTAAAGAAGGTTTTTGTATTAAGTGTGTTATTGTTCCAGTATATTTCTAAATCTAGAAACTGTATGCTATTTTTATCCATATTCCCAGTAAATTTGATCTGATAATCATTCTGATTGATGAACAGAAAGAAATCACTCAAAGATTCTTGTGACCCCTCCCACACTATTAGGATGTCGTCTACATATCTCCTGTAATACTTCAACTCAGGTGGTCTCTGTTCTTCCTCCCATTTTGCTAGAAATATATTGGCCACACTAGGGGCATAACATGCCCCCATTGCTACCCCCTTTATCTGATTGAAGAATTTTCCTCCATACCAGAAGTAATGGTTTGACATAGCCATTTTAAGACATTCCAGGAGGAATTCTATTTGGGGAGTTTTTAGATTTGTGTAACCTTTGAATGCCCACCTTACTGCTTGCATGGCATCTTCTTGTTGAATATTTGTGTATAGCGATTCGACATCTACTGTCGCTATTATGGTGGACTGATTAATCTCCAGATTTTCCAGGGATCTAATGGTACCCATCGTATCCTTCAGGAAGGATCTTCCACTTGCCGCTATTGGTTGTAAAAAAATGTCCAAATATTCACCGATCCTCACATACAAAGAATTTATTCCACTAATTATGGGCCTCCCTGGAGGCTTCTCTAAATTCTTGTGGATCTTTGGGATCCACATCACAGGGATATGAGGAGCTTTGATGTTTAGATATTTACTTTCTTTTTTATTTAATAGTCCTTTAGATGTTCTTTTTTTAATCCACTTAGTGAGTTTTGCTTTTAACTTGCTAGTTGGGTCACCTGATAATATTTTGTACGTGTTCTTGTCATTCGTGATTCTATTCAGTTCAGTTTCATAATCTTCCTTTTAAAGGATCACAAGTCTGCCACCCTTGTCCGCGGGTCTAATTAATATTCTTTTTTTTTCTAGGCTTTTAATACCTTCCCATATTTTCTTTGTATTTCTAATTTGTTTTTGTCTTCAATTGTTGAACATCCTGTTGTACCATCTTTTTAAAAACCTGTATGTACTGATAAGTATTGGATTTCGAATTGAAGATGGATTTATTTTTTGAACTTGCATGTTGGAATTCCACGGGTTCTTCTATAATACCTTTTTAGTTTTGTTCCGCAAATAATTTCTTTATATTTAACTTTCTACTAAATGTTTTAATATCAATAAAGGTTTCAAACTGGTCTAAAGCTTTGGCTGGAGCGAATTTTAACCCTTCTTGTAAAACTTTTAATTCAGAATCCGACAATGCTACTCCTGCCAGATTGAATATCCCTTTATTCAGTTGTCCCTTTTCCTTTTTCTTTTTTCTCCCTCCTCTACATCCTCGTTTCTTATATTTTCTCTTCTTGGTCCCTGTGGATTCATCCAGTAATTGTCCTTCTATCCCCTTTCTTCCCCCTGATGTTGGAAGTGAATGGATGAGGCATATCTCCGCTCATCCGGGGAATAAGCTTGTCTATATTGTGTATCCCAATACTATTCAGAGTAATAGGGAGTGGGATATAAATCTCTCTCTTTAGCTTGATGATGGTTTGGAGGATTTCTTCCCCCTTGAGTGTACCATTGGGGCTTATGATTGCCTCTACTTCTATTATTTCCTCTCCTTTTACCCCTATAGGGTCTATAATAGGGTTGCGGGTAGGATCTATATGGTGATGGCTGAGAATATCTGGGGGCCCCCCCTATCATACTCCCCCCTTGATCTATTGGAATCTGATGTATTGGGGGTGGCAAAAGGTCCTCTCACAGATCTAGGTCTCAATGGTGAGAATCTATTACTTGTAGGTACCATATAAGTTTGTGATATAAGTTTGTGATGTCCCATCTCCGCGAGGAGTCTGGGGGATAGGATCATTATTACTAAGTATGGAAGAGCCTCAGATTGTCAGTGGAATTTTAGGATTTCTTGAGAGCCGCAACTGTATTTTCCAGTAATGATATATTCAGTGCCTGAGAATTATCATGGTTTATTTTGAGACCGGAGATTATCGAGAAATGTTGGAGTATGGCGTACACGTTTCATAGAGAGGTAATGGGGGATGAAGTTAATAACATGATGTAGTTTGCAAAAAGGGCGCATTTGTGTTCCCCATCTCTGCACTCAATCCCCTTAACATCCATGCGGTTTCAAATTTTAACAGCAAGCGGTTTCACAGCTCTATGAATTGCGAGTGGGTTTGAGAAATAGACCCTTTACCATTAGAGATGTGGTTGGCCAGCTGTATAATATTTGTAGCATCAACAGGAATTGTGGTCCAAAGCCATAATGAGACAGAACATGGAACAGATTGTCTGAGGACAGTGTGTTGAAGGTTTTATGGACATCTAAAGAGAGCAATATGCCCCGTCGAAGCCCCATTCAGTCCCAGTTGCAATGAATTGCTGTGATAACATCTATCACTCTCCTAGTTTGGTCAGAAGCCTGGTGATTTAGAACAAATTTTGGTAGGTTAGAATGGATATACTGGCTAAGGAACAAATTTATTTTGAGGTCTACATTTATCAAAGAAATGGGTCAATAGTTTATGCAATCCCAGTGGTCCTTTTGCGGTTTTGGTATAACATGCAAATACAACAGAAGTTCCTAAGTTCATTAAAGAATGAGCAGAGAGTGGAGTCAAGATTTCTTGGTACCTCCTATAGTAATTGCCCGTAGAGCCTTCCAGGTCCAGTGCCTTAGAAAGATGTACATTTTTAATGGCCAGATTAATTTCCCACTCTGGATTTTCTTTGTCCATGAGCCCCATATGAGCTTGAGTCAGAGAAGCCACGGAAAGACCATGAAAAATAAATCTGCCCTATCTTGCTGGAACTTCTCGGGTTTAGCATATAAAGTGGAATAGAAGTTGTAAAATTCTTTTATGATCAGTATAGGGTTTTGGGTTGCATGATTCGCCAGTCTCAGTTTAGGTAAGGTCGGTGAGTAAACACACGTACAAACTGAATTTTCAAAGCCTGCAGACTTTAACTCACACATTAGCCATGTACGGGGAACTGTGTAGAACACTTTTGTGAAGTCCAGGTATATTTTATCTAGAGCCACTCTTTATCTAAGTTTGTGCATACTTCCTCATAAAAAGAAAGCAGGTTTGAAACCTCAGCCCTTCATACCTTCATGCTGACTATTGCTTAAAATATTGTTTTCGGGCAAAAACTCTTCTATGTGGTCTTTTGTCAAACTCTCAACACCTTCCAAACCATAGTAGTTAAACTAACCAGTCCATAGCTACTTGGTAAGGACTTTTTAAGACTCCCATTTTAAATATAGGCAATACATTGGTACAGAGCAACTCAATAAAGAGTCTCTAAAAATTAGAAACAATGACTGTGACATAACAGAGCTCAACTCATTAAGGACACAACAGTGTAGGCCATTTGTCGCAGGTGATTTTTTTTTTTTTTTAATAAACACTTTATTGAAAATTTTTATAAGCAGATAGGTGGGGTTACAATAAGTGTATAAAAGCTGAGATAATGTTTAAACAAACATCGGTAGTCGTAACAAGGACCAGTATCAAAGGACATATAACCAATAACAAAGAAACCATTGATGCTCAAAAAGGGAAAACATATGAACATACAAAAAATAGGACGGTTTAGGCATCATGAAAAGCGTTTGAGTACCAGTAAGGGTCTGAGCTGAAGGAAAATACACGCCCAAAAGAAAAATGACACATTGGGTCCCTTTGGCCATATCGTGAACGAAAAGCGGTCCATTTAACTGCAACCAAGGAGGCCCTCGGACACACGAATGGGGGGTCAGACATCCCCAAGGGGAACACACTGTGCCCGAGGCCCCAGAACGTGTGCCTGAGGGAGTCCCCTCTTAGTCAAGAGAGGACCTCCTCGGAGACATAGTGAGCAAGGGGATCATGCGGGAGAGTATGCCGGAAAGGGCGGGTAAATGGTAAGTGCACATGGTTAACTAGTTCCTCCTAATACCCTGGTACTACAGGGCTATAGGGGGCGAGGGGAAGAAGTAAGGGGGTAGAACAGAAGGAACGGGAATGGGACAACGAGACAGGAACACGAAGGGTGGCAAGGAGAGAAAAAAAAAGGGGGTGGGAGGAGAAGGGGGGGAGGAATGGGAGAACCCGTCACATCTAGGACTGAAATATAAGAACGCAGCCGGTTAGCCTGATGCTCCCAACAATTTACTGTATTCGGTAGAGAAGGAAAAGTGGAGCCAAGTGGCCCAAGTTGTCACGGAACCATGAACCAGACGTACAACAACAGATAAGTGAAAATAAGAAGGCTTTATTGAAAATCAAGCTGTAAAGCAAAAGTCCAAACGGATGGCAAAACCGAAGCAGAGTCTTTGCGAAGCCAGAGGTCAGGAGCCAGGAGGGTAGTCAGACGAAGCCGGGATCAGGAACCAGCAGGGTAGTCAGACGAAGCCAGGATCAGGAACCAGCAGGGTAGTCAGACGAAGCCAGGATCAGGAACCAGCAGGGTAATCAGACGAAGCCAGGATCAGGAACCAGAAGCAGCAGCAGTCTTAGAAGCATGTGAACACAGGAGGACCAAGCAAGGAACTGAAGCCACAGACCTCCTATATATATGAGCTAGGCATCCAGCTCCTCCCAGTGGGAAGGAGGAGCCGCAGAGTGGGAGGCTACAAGAAACCCAGAAACCAAGATGGCCGCCAGCACATGTCAAACGAAGGAGAACAGCAAGAAGGTAAGACCATGACAGTACCTCCCCCTCAAGGGCCCCTCCTCCGCGGAGTAAAGAACGGTTTCTGAGGGAAGCGTGCGTGGAAGGCACGGAGCAAGGCAGGAGCATGGACATCTGCGGAGGGAACCCAGGAACGCTCCTCTGGACCATAACCACGCCAATGAACCAAAAACTGCACCCGACCGCGGACCAGGCGTGAGTCCAGGATATTGCTCACCTCATACTCCTCACGATTGCCCACTTGGACCGGACGAGGCCGAGGAACGGAGGAAGTGAAACGATTACACACCAGTGGCTTCAACAGGGAGACATGAAACACGTTGGAGATCCGCATGCCAGGAGGAAGCGCAAGGGCATAGGCTACTGGGTTTACCCTGCGAAGCACTCGGAAGGGACCAACAAAGCGAGGCGCCAGCTTGGGAGTGGGCACTCGAAGGTTGAGGTTGCGGGTGGACAACCATACACGGTCTCCGGCCTGGTAGGAAGGAGCAGGCGCTCGTCTGCGATCAGCCTGGAGTTTCTGGCGCTGCGCAGCGGCCTCAAGGGACTTCTGGATCTGTACCCAAGAAGCACGTAGGAAGGAAAGGTGATCCTCCACAGCCGGAATATCCTGGGGAGAGAATACCTCTGGTAACACGGCAGGTTGGAACCCATAATTGGCCATGAAGGGAGACGTCCCAGAGGAAGAGTTCACCGCCGTGTTCCTGGCAAACTCAGCCCAAGGCAGGAGGTCAACCCAATTGTCTTGGTGATCGGAGACATAGCAACGAAGGAATTGCTCCAAGGCCTGATTGGATCGTTCTGCGGCCCCATTGGACTGAGGGTGGTAGGCCGAGGAGAAGGAGAGATGAATCCCCAACTGGGAGCAAAAGGCGCGCCAGAACCTGGACACAAACTGACTCCCCCGATCCGACACAATCTCCTTGGGCAAACCGTGCAACCGAAAAACCTCCCTGGCAAAAATCGTGGCCAACTCCTGTGCAGAGGGTAACTTCTTGAGAGGAACACAGTGGCACATTTTGGAAAACCGATCCACAATCATGAGAATGACCGTATGGCCTCGGGATGCAGGGAGGTCCACAATGAAATCCATCCCCAGGTGTGACCATGGACGCTCCCCGGTGGCTATGGGTTGCAGAAGGCCCAACGGAAGGTGCCGAGGGGACTTACTCTGGGCACAAACGGAGCATGCCGCTACATATGCGGCGATGTCGGAACGTAGGGAAGGCCACCAGAACAGACGTGAAACAGCCCAGGACAGCTGATTCTTTCCAGGATGCCCCGCGGTCTTGGAGTTATGGTAGGTTCGCAACAACCGAGTGCGCAACTCCTCAGGCACAAAACATCTGCCGTTGGGTCTCCCAGAGGGAGCACCAGATTGAGCCGCCAAAATCTGCTCACCCAGGGGAGAGGTCAGGCTGGTGCGAATGGCGGCCAGGATCTGATTCGGAGGTATGACCGAAGTCGGAATCGACTCCTCCCTGGACAGGTCGGAGTACTGCCGTGATAAGGCATCCGCCCTGATGTTCTTGGAACCGGGTAGGTAGGAGACCACGTAATTAAAACGTGACAAGAACAGAGCCCATCTGGCCTGACGTGGTGTCAATCTCTTGGCCTCAGAAAGGTAGGTCAGATTCTTGTGGTCCGTCAGGATGAGGACCGGAACCACCGAACCCTCGAGCAAGTGCCTCCATTCTTTAAGGGCCTGCACGATGGCCAATAACTCCCTGTCACCAATCTGATAGTTGCACTCCGCGGAAGACAGTTTCTGGGAGTAAAACCCACAAGGAAGCAGAGGACCCTCTGGTGTTCTACGCTGAGACAGAAGGGCGCCTACTCCCGTCTCAGACGCGTCCACCTCGAGGACAAAGGGCAACCCAGGGTTGGGATGCGACAGAATCGGAGCCGACACAAAGGCGGACTTTAGAGCCTCAAAAGCTCGGATGGCCTCGAGCGGCCAGACCTGGGAATTACTGCCCTTCCTGGTCAGATCCGTGAGAGGCTTGGCTAGCATGGAAAAGTCCCTGATGAACTTCCGATAATAATTGGCGAAGCCCAAAAAGCGCTGCAGGGAGCGAAGACCACTGGGCTGGGGCCACTGTAAGACAGCCGAAACCTTCTCAGGATCCATGGAGAACCCCTCAGCGGAAATGATGTAACCTAAGAAGGTTACCTGGGATCGGTGAAATTCGCATTTCTCAAGCTTACCGAACAGCTTGTTCTCTCGTAACCGTTGCAACACTCGTCTGACATCCAGAATGTGGGTCTCCATGGATTCAGAATATACCAAGATGTCATCCAAATAGACCACCACACACTGCTGCAACAGGTCACGGAAAACATCCTTGATGAATTCCTGAAAGACTGCGGGCGCATTGCACAACCCAAAGGGCATAACCAAGGATTCATAATGACCGGTCCTGGTGTTAAACGCGGTCTTCCACTCATCGCCCGCCTTGATCCTTACGCGGTTATATGCCGCCCTCAGGTCGAGTTTGGTAAAGACCGTGGCCCCTTTAAGGCGATCGAACAGCTCGGAAATCAAGGGTATCGGGTAAGTGTTCTTGATCGTGATGCGATTGAGACCCCTGTAATCGATGCAAGGCCTCAACTCACCGCCCTTCTTTTTCACAAAGAAAAATCCAGCCCCTGCCGGGGACGAGGATTTGCGAATGTGTCCGCGTGAAAGCGCCTCCTTCACGTACTCCTCCATGGCCTCATTCTCCGCTACCGACAGTGGATAGACCTTGCCACGAGGAGGAACGGCACCAGGTTGTAACTCGATGGCACAATCGTATGGGCGGTGTGGAGGTAGGGCAACCGCGCGCACCTTATCGAATACATCCCGGTACTCCTCGTATTCAGGAGGCAACAGAGAGTCCGAGCTAGTACACAGCAACTTGACAGGCCCATGGATGCAACTAGCCCCACACTGTGGTGACCACGAGAGGATCTCGGCCGATCTCCAATCGAAAGTCGGATTATGCTTCTGGAGCCAGGGTTACCCCAAGACCACCGAGTAGTGTGGAGACGAAATAACCTGGAAGTAGACCGACTCTCTGTGAACGGCACCAATGGCTATCCCCACTGGAAGGGTCTCATGAGTCACGTGTGGCGGCAGAAGGGGTCTGCCGTCTATCGCCTCAAGAGCCAGTGGAGAACCTCCGGCCTGCAGAGGAATGGAATTGGCGGCAGCGAACACACTATCAATGAACAAACCACCAGCACCAGAGTCCACCAACGCCTGGGTCGTCACTGAGCCCCCGACCCAGGAGAGGACAATAGTGATCAGTGGTTTGTCAACACGGGAAACCGGGGACGAGGAGACTCCACCCAAGATCTGCCCCCGACAGGATCTCAGGTGCGAGCGTTTCCCGGACGGTTCGGACATGCCAACCGAAAATGCCCACCGAGACCACAGTACATGCATCGGCCCTCGCGTCTCCGGAGTACCCTCTCCCCCTCGGACAGGCGAGCAAAGCCCAGCTGCATGGGTTCATCCCCAGCCAAGTCATCCCCAGGAGGCGTGGGAGGAGAGGGAGGCACGGGTGGGACAGCAAAGGTAGGCGCCAATCTGTTAGGAGGCCTCCGCAGACTCTCCTTAAAGGAAGGTCTCTCCCTGAGTCTGGTGTCAATCAAAATCAGGAAAGAAATAAGAGACTCGAGCTCCACTGGTAGGTCCTTAGCTGCAACCTCATCCTTCAAGGCATCCGAGAGACCATGAGAGAAAGCAGCGACCAGAGCCTCATTATTCCAGGGTACGAAACTCAATGGCGTATTCAGCTACGGATCGTGAACCCTGTCTGATGGACATAAGGAGCTTCGCAGCAGAGGCAGCACGAGCCGGCACATCGAATACCCTCCGAAGAGAAGCAACAAAACCGGAAAACTCGGCAACCACCGGATTGTTGTTCTCCCATAAACGGCTGGCCCAGGCCAAGGCCTTGTCCGAGAGCAGCGAAATTAAGAAGCCCACCTTTGATCTCTCAGTAGGAAAGGCATGTGGCAGCAACTCGAAATAAATGCCCACCTGGCTGAGGAAACCTCGGCACTGAGTTGGCTCTCCCCCAAAGCGCTGTGGAAGGGGGGCAGAACCGGTCATACCCCGAAACACCGCAGGCGCAACAACAGGTGTCGGGGTAGACTCTGGCGCAACAACCGGAGCGGCAGTAGGAGCGGGCCCAGGAGCGACAACCGACCCATCGGCAACGGGAGCGAAATGAGCCGTGCGTTCAAGCAGGATTTGCAACGCCACGGCGAACTGACCCAACAGGTGATCCTGCTGATCAAGTCTGGCAACCAGCGTGGGTAGCGAGGATGGCCCTGTACCGTCAGAATTCATGGCTTGGTCCTAATGTCACGGAACCATGAACCAGACGTACAACAACAGATAAGTGAAAATAAGAAGGCTTTATTGAAAATCAAGCTGTAAAGCAAAAGTCCAAACGGATGGCAAAACCGAAGCAGAGTCTTTGCGAAGCCAGAGGTCAGGAGCCAGGAGGGTAGTCAGACGAAGCCAGGATCAGGAACCAGCAGGGTAGTCAGACGAAGCCAGGATCAGGAACCAGCAGGGTAATCAGACGAAGCCAGGATCAGGAACCAGAAGCAGCAGCAGTCTTAGAAGCATGTGAACACAGGAGGACCAAGCAAGGAACTGAAGCCACAGACCTCCTATATATATGAGCTAGGCATCCAGCTCCTCCCAGTGGGAAGGAGGAGCCGCAGAGTGGGAGGCTACAAGAAACCCAGAAACCAAGATGGCCGCCAGCACATGTCAAACGAAGGAGAACAGCAAGAAGGTAAGACCATGACACAAGTGGTGTAAAATTTGTCAGGGGAATCGTGGGCTTGGTGGGTCAGTTCTTCCATCTCCGCTACCCTGCCCACTCTACGGAGGGAGAGAGCCAGCGACACGGAACGCACATTCTCGCCGCATTAATGAGATAGAGGGTCAACGATTGTTTGTATGCTTTTTGTGGGATGGACGTGTGGTGGAGGAGGTATTGAGCCTGGGAAAAGACTGGGGAGTAGGTGGTGATGTGTCTAATAGGAGAATGGACCTCCTGCCAAAAGGGTCTTATAAGAGGGCAGTCCCACCAAATGTGAAGCAGGGTACCGGTGTGTTTATTGCACCTCCAACACATGGGGGAGGCGTCCGACGAAAATTTGTGTAGAATATCTGGGGTCCTATACCATTTGGAAAATATTTTAAAACCACTCTCTTGCACATACACATTCCTGGAGCCCTTGTGCATGTGGGTGAAGACCCTATCCCAGTCCTCACCACTAAGTGAGATGGCGAGATCTTCTTCCCAGCGATCACATAGTCGTGCGACCCTGGGGGGGAGTCTCGGCGAGAGGAGGGACTATAAGCCCAAAATTAAATGACGTTGGGGTTCCGTACGAGCGCACAGGTCCTCAAAGGGGGTAGTGTCTCTGTGCCATGCAGTGAGGTCATTGGTGTGTAGTAGGAAGTTTCTAATTTGCAGGTAATTGAAAAATGGAATTTTACATTTGGGGAATCTCCGTGAGAGGTCAGAGTATGTGAGAAGGGAACCATCCTTAAAGAAATGAGCCGCCCTATGCGGAACGTCAGTCAAGGGTACAAGTGGGTCAAGGTGTACCAAGCCAGGAATGAAGTCTGGGTTGTGGCATAGGGGGACCATAGGACCCGGTCTGGAAGATATGTCCAGTGTTTTACAAAGCTGACGAAAAATGAGTAGAGTAGGGTGCGTAAGGGGGTGTTTCGCACAAGGCGCCAGAGTGGAATTGGGACTAGACCATGGTAGGAAGCGTATGGGAAAGGGAGACATAGAGTCCTCAAGGTTCACCCAGTCATTCGTGAGGCGACTATTGTGCCAGTCCACGATCCTAGATATGTGACAAGCCCAGTAGTACCTTTGTAAATGGGGTAGGCCCAGTCCCCCGAACGACTTTGGTGCGGTTAGAAGATCCCAAGACAACCTAGGGCACTTGGAGCACCAGATAAATTTGGAGCATAATTGCCGATACGATTGAAAGAATACAGGGGGGATTTTGATGGGAATCGTCTGAAGGATATATAACAGCCTAGGGAGGATGTTCATTTTTATGATGGCCAGTCTGCCAAACCACAAGAAGGACCCACGCTCCCATTTAGACAAATCAGACTTGACTTCCATAAAGATGGGGGTGAAGTTCTTTGCGTATAAATCGGATAGCTTGGCTGGAATCTGAATACCCAGATAAGTGATGGCTTGACCCACATGGAAGAATAATATATTTAAAATATATTTTAAAAACACATTTTTAATTTATTTTTCCCAAATATATTGGAAATATATTTGAAATGTTAAAATTTTGGCCATATTCAATATATTTCTAAAAAATTTTTCCCTAAATATATTGGAAATATATTTTTCTTCCATATGGGGAGATTCCCACCGGAAAGGGAAGTTTTGTTGGCAGAAAGATTGAAGGTGCGCCGGTAGGGAAACATTCAGTGCCTCAGACTTTGAGTAGTTTATCTTAAAGTTCGAAAGTGCTTGGAACATATCCAGGTCCTTCAGGAAGTTTGGCAAAGTGGTTACTGGTTGCGTGAGAAAAAGTAAAATATCATAGGCATAGGCCGCTAGTTTATAGGACTTGGCTCCTACCGTCACCCCACAAATGTCCGGGTTTGAGTTGAGCTTGCGAAGTAAGGGTTCCAGGGTAAGAATAAAAATGAGGGGGGACAAGGTGCAACCCTGACGTGTGCCATTTGACACGGAGAAGGCATCTGTCAGGTGGTCGCACCCTTGCTGTGGGGCCTCACGACCAGGGACAAACCCCACCTGGTCTAGGGAGATGTCGGGGACAAGATGTAGGAGACGGTTTGCTAGAATTTTAACGTAAATCTTTATGTCCACATTAAGTAAGGAAATGGGCCTATAATTGGTCACTAAAGATGGATCTTTGCCGGGCTTGGGTATCACAACGATGTGGGCCTCCAGGAGGTCAGGGCCTAGGGCAGGAGAGTCTAGGAAGGCATTAAAGAAATGTGTCAGCGGGGACAATAGGAGCTCCGGAAAGGACTTGTAATATCCCACCGTGAACCCATCGGGGGCTGGGCACTTGCCCGGTTTGAGTTGTTTGAGGGCCAACGAGATATCCTCCGCAGTTATCGGGGCATCCAAGGATTCAAGATCCTCAGCTGAAAGCGGGGAAGGGGAGTATTGTTGCAGAAAGGACTTAATGTGATTGGCGCGGTCTGCGGACGAGTGTCGGGAAGAATTTTGGGGCAAGTTATACAGGGAATGATAGTAAGAAAGGAATTGGTCAGCTATGTCGGTAGTGGAGGACACCCTACGTCCCCTGGAGTCAGTGATAGAGTGGATCGTTCTAGCGGCTCTCCGAGATTGGAGCGCCCTCGCCAGCATGCTGCCCGATTTGTTACCATATTCGTAAAATTTGCGCTGCATCAGGGCGAATTTACGTTTTGTGGATCTACCCAATTCGTCCAGAAGGTCCTGCCTAGCCTGTGTAAGGGCCGTCAGGGTTTGTTCCGCAAGAGATTGCTTATGAGAACGTTTGAGGGTTTGAATACGAACAGTGAGAGAGGCGCCCGCCTCTCTTTATGTCTCTTTGCTGACAGGGCAATGAACTTCCCCCTGACTACACACTTGTGCGCTGCCCATAAAGTGATCGGGGACACCTCCAGGGAGTCATTTTCCGCAAAGTACTGACGCAGAGTGGTGGCAATTTCGGTGTTACAGTTTGGGTCTGACAAGAGTGAGTTGTCCAGGCGCCAGGTGCGGGAGCCTGACTCCAGATGGAGTGTGATGGTAAGAGGATGGTGATCCGAAAGGACCATGGGGTCTATGGATGCGCGCAACAGGGACGGAAGAGCGTGTTGGGAAATAAAGACGTAGTCGATCCTGGAGTACTTATTATGAGGGTGGGAGAAAAACGTATAATCCTTTACGTCAGGGTTCAGCGTACGCCACGCGTCGTTCAACAGGAGGTCCTGCAGTAGGGTCTTGATAGCTCATAGAGCTGAATACGGCAGTGTCGAGGAGCCCGACGAGACATTGAGCAAAGGGGAAAGGGCGACGATAAAGTCGCACCCCACCACCAGCGTCCCAGCCTGAAATTCCGTTAAGAGGGTAAATGTGCGTCGAAAAAAGGGGACTAACTGTTTATTCGGGGCATAAATATTCGCGAAGGTGAACATTTGACCTTTAATAGTGCATTTAACGAAAAGGAACCTGCCATCTACATCCACTTTAGTGTCAATCGGAAGCATCGGGCATGACTTAGAGAATAGAATAGAGGTGCCTTTTGACTTGGAATCTGCTGCAGCGGCATGGAAGACCATTGGGAAATAGTTGTTTTGTAGTTTGGGTATCGCGTCCGCCCTGAAGTGGGTTTCTTGCAGAAACACCACGTCCGCCATGGAAAGACGCAGCGTGAGAAGCAAGTTGGAGCGACGTTCGGGTATGTTAAGACCCCGAACGTTCAGAGAGAGGAGCTTTAGTGCATCCTTGGGTGATGCAGGAGCATGGCATTAGGACGGGTGGGCTGAGACGGGGGAGCCATCCAGGGAGGAGAGAGTGCAGGGGATAAAGAGAAAGGGAAGAGAGAGAGAAAGAAAAAAAAAAGGGGGGGAGGCAGGAAGGGAGGAGACACACAGAGAAAGGTAGGGAAGGAGAAGAGAAAGTGTTGGGGGGGGGAGAAAAAGAACTAGGTTAGCTTGGGGGTGAAGCCCAGTGTCTGGGGAACCTGCCTGTGAAGGATGCCCTTCTATGTCTGTTCGCATGTTTCCTCTCCCTACTTAAAAGACCATATTGAGTATTCGTTCATTTGTCTGTGACAAATTCCCCTCTTTCGAGTTTGCCGCGAATACCTGGAGAGGACTACTTGTCAGCCTCTTACCATGTGATTATGGTCCCATGTTGAAACACTTGTTTTTCCCCTACTGTTGAATCTGTACGTATGTGATCTGCCATTCAGTAATAATGTGCGCTCAGATCTAGCTCTCTGGGGATATGTTGAATTTACCGGTGTTATGTAATAAGCGGCATAGTTATATAGTTTCATGTATTTTGCTGTCCTTGGGAGATGAGTGGATCACTTCTCAATTGTCTCCAGGACAAAAGACTTTGTAGAACCAGTTTTCGGCAGACAAGTCAGGCCAAAGAGACTTGTACAGCCAGGCCAAAGAGAATTGTACTAACTTTGGAACCCCTGGCCTGATTCGTGCCATTTTTTAATATGTTGTTCCCCTGAATGGATTGATTGTGAACATGTATTTGTATAAAGATTGGATGTATAGTTTTAAAGTTACAGCATGTGGGTAAAACTGCATTTTTCCTGCCTCTGATAATTGTGTTAACCATTGTTTACCATAATTACCTCACAGACAGAGGGAGGGGGGGGTTTATGTGGATTGTAACCTTTGTGTTATTGGTTAATGTGTATTTGTTGTGGGTGTCTCCCTTGCATGGGGGCAGGGGATACAAGAAATTGTAGTTTTAAATGTCTGTGGTAGCTTCCAGGAAAGCGTTCCAGCTTTCAGCTTTGGCTCATGTGTGGAATTATTCAGCGATACCAGCGATTTCTTATTTGGCGAATTGGGGATTCTTCAACTATTGGGGATTAAGGAATTACAAGGCGGTGAGATACAGTGATACCCTCACACTGCCCACCAGAGAACAGCGGGATCATGAAACCAAAGGTGTAGTGTACCATGCAAAAGAACAAGTTGCCCAAATGGGAAATATAGCAATGAGGGACACAATGGAGTAGACCTAACCGGGACCTGGAACCAGGGGGCAAACCCAGGGACGAGGATTCCAGCCCATGGACCAGTATGGGGTTAACATTGTCAATAACCATAAGGTAAGAGGGCAATAAGCAGGTAGGCAGGGTAAGTATACCTGACAGTCAGGGTTCCACAGTTGATAACACAGAACCTCAGTACACAAAAGAACATCCTATCCAGGGAACTTAGATAACAGGGATATAGAACCTAGGACGGAGGAGAATGAGGGTAAAGTAGCAATAGAAAACCTCTCCGTGAAGACCACATATAGAAGGGAATAATGTGTATTAACAAATATGCACCAAGATCCCTGGTGACACTATGCCTATACATTTTATTTTTTTTTGTATTTATCATTTTATTTTGAGTTTTCAGAAAAATCATTACAGCATATATAACACCATATTAGGTCAATGGGTTACAAAGACATTATCCACATCAATTTTCTCATCTCCGAGGTCTAATAGAATCCTCTAGAGATTTCCAACTCATTAATATCTAGTCATTCATCAAATATTCAGCTAAGGCAAGATATAGTTAAGACAGCAAGTCTCTTTCTCTATTCCTACTCGTTCAATCCTTGCCTCCCTTTACTACATTATGCTTTAATTTAAATGACCCTTAGCCTCTGATCTTGTCTTTGTTTCCCCTTCTTCTTTCTATCTGTTCATTCCCTTCCTTATCTCTCTTCTTTTCTGTATTACCCCCCCCCCTCTCCCCTCATTCATACCCACTATCAAACACCACACACACCCCAAAACAAAACAAAGAAGAAAAAAAAAAAGGGGGGAACATTCAAAGTAGTTCTCTTCCCCTCCCTCGCATCTCCTCCCCCCCTCGAACGGGGTAGGGGACGCCTTCCCTCTCACGTAACTTCCGCGTTCTGAGATGATGGTACCCATAGTTGTTTGCCCACATCCGAAGATATAAATAAGTTCCATGTTCTCCTTGTCTTTTTATATTGTTCCTGTTTATGTTGTGAAGAGAGCACAAGATCCTCCATTTTATTAATGTGTTCTAATTTTCTTACCCACTCAAACACCGAAGGAGCTTGTCTTTTTCTCCAGTGTTGGGGAATGCATGCTCTTGCAGCACTCATCATGTGTGGCAGTACTGATCTTGCATATTTCCTCTCTGACTGCCCTGATATCTGTAAGAGGCAAAAAGCAGCTTCTCCCTCGATTTTAAAGTCTGTTACTTTTTGGTCTATATCACCTATCTCTGACCAAAATTTCTTTATCTCTGGGCAGTACCAAAAGATGTGATATATTGTGCCTTCCCCTTCTCCACATCTCCAGCACCTATCCGATTCTTGAGTGTACCACCTATGCAGCTTATCTGGTGTGTTATACCACCTAGTCAGGATTTTATAGTTTATTTCCTGAATTTTAGTGCATTTAGTTGGTCTAAATATGTTTCTGTGTGTCCGTTATGTATATATTTAGATCCACTTTCCATTTTTCCAACCATTTCAAATTCAGTTGGTCCAATGGAATGTTCAACATTTTATATAGAATAGATAATGGGCGATCTATACCTCCTGTTTTCTCACATAGTTTTTCGAAGTGTGTCAGTGGTTTCTTAAATTTTTCCGGCTCCGGCAGCGACTCTAAAAAGTGTCGCAATTGAAGTGCCTCCCATAAGAGTAGCCTATATGGTCCCTCCTCATCTGTTAGTCTACCGATTGGATACCACATCTGCTGGCTCGCAAAAGTTTTGATGCCATCTTGTCCTGTTTCCCACAGTTTTTTAAAGTGCTGTCTCTCTAAGCCTGGGGTGAATTTGGGGTTTCCCAAGATCGGATATAGTGGGGATTCTATTGAAGTTAAATTTTGTCTCAGGATCTGTTGGAACCCTATTCTTATTGTATTTCCCAACAAGGGGTGTGTCTTCAAGGATTTGGGGAGTGTCTTATAGCACCAAATTAATCTCTTTAGTGAGACCGTCGTTTGTGCTTGTTCCATTTGGACCCATCTTTTCGTTTCCCGATGGTGCCACCAGTCCAATATTCTATTTAAATGGATGGCGTGGTAGTATCTGCGCAGGTCAGGTATAGCTAATCCACCTATATTTTTGGGAAGTGTTAGGGTATTACGCGCTATACGTGGTTTTTTACCCGCCCAGATGTATCCACCAAACACACCCTGTACAGTTTTGAAAAAACTATTAGGAATTTTGACTGGGAGCGCTCTCATAATATATAAATATTTTGGCAGGATATTCATTTTAATTAAATTTCCTCTTCCAAACCATGACTGAAGGCCTCCCCTCCATTGTTCCAAAGTTTTCTTTGTCTCTCCAATCAGGGGGGTGAAGTTTAGTTCATAGATCTGGGCTAGATTTGCGGATATATAAGTCCCTAGATATTTCACTGCTTTGTCTAACCATGAAAATCCAAAATTGCTCTTTATTCTATCCTTATTTGCTTTTGATATTCCCACTCCCATTGCTTTAGATTTCCTATAGTTTATTTTGAAATTTGATAATTCTCCGTACTGTTTGATTTCCTCTAAGAGTACTGGTAGCGATATTTCTGGTTCTGTCAATGTGAACAATAAATCATCTGCGTATGCTGCAGTCTTATATTGTTTCTTACCTACCGTGACTCCTTTTATATCCTGATTCAATCGGACTTTATTCAAGAAGGGCTCTGTCAGCACGAATAGCAGGGGATAATGGACACCCCTGTCTAGTGCCATTTTTTATACTCAAAGGTTCCAACAACACCCCATTTGCCTTTACTCTTGCGGTCGGGTTGGAGTATACCCTAGATATTCTTTCCCGCATTATTTCGCCTACTCCTATATACTTGAGCACCGACTGCATAAGGGTCCACTCAACTCTGTCAAAGGCCTTTTCTGCGTCGGTGCTCAGTATGATGCAGGGTATTTCTGCTTTGGTGACTATATGAATTAAGTTAAGAACTCTTGTTGTGCTGTCTTTTGCTTCCCTCGCCGCCATAAAGCCAACTTGGTCTAAGTGTATTATTTTGGGGAGTACCTTTGCCATCCTTGCCGCTAAGATTTTTGTGAAAATTTTTAAGTCCGTATTCAAGAGCGAAATGGGCCTGTAACTTCCGCAGTTCCAAGGGGCCTTACCCTCTTTCAATATTAACGTTAGATAAGCCGTTAATGTATCCCTAGTTAACATCCCCTCTGGGCCTCTCTCATTAAACAGTCTCTCCATGTATGGCCCCAGAATGGGGGCCAATACATGGAAATACTGTGATGTCAAGCCATCTGGGCCTGGCGCTTTGCCACTTTTCATACTTTTTATAGTCTGTTCTATTTCCTTCTGTGAGATATGCCTTTCCAGGTCATCTTTGTCTTCCTCAGAGAGCTTCGGTATTCCTGATTGTACCATATAGTCGTCCATTTCCTTTTGCGATTTTCCTATTTCCGGCAAGTTATATAGCAATGAGTAGAAATTCCTAAATTCTTCTGTTATTTGATCCGGCAATATTTTTTTAACTCCTTCTGGAGAGACAATTTGTGGGATATAGGATCTTACTTTTTGATTGTGAACAGATCTTGCTAGAACTTTTCCGCATTTTTTCCCTGACTCATACGTGGTTTTCTTTGATACTTGTATTGCGGCTTTAGCTTTATAATGCATTAAATCGCGTATTTGCTTTCTTACCAGAGTCAATTCCCCTTCTGCTATATTTTCCTTTCTTTTTTTGTGTTCTGTTTCCAATATTTTAAGCTTATCTAGTAATGCTAGCAATTGTTTATTCCTTTCCCTTTTTATTCTTGCACCATGCTTAATTAAAATTCCCCTTATCACTGATTTATGTGCCTCCCATAGCGTGCCTATCGCACAGCCCGGTAGATCGTTACGATCAAAGTACTCCTTAAGTTCTTTTTGTACCTCTGACCTTACTTCCTCTATCTGTAACAGACTTTCATTTAATTTCCAGAATCTTTGTTTAGTTGATTTAACTGTGGAGATATTATAAATCATGGACACCATTGCATGGTCTGACCATGAAATGTTATCGATGTCGGTGTGTTTTACCGCCAGGAGATGGGCATGTGGCACTAGGAAAAAATCTATTCTCGAATAGGTCCCGTGCGGGTGCGAAAAAAAAGTAAACTCTCTTTCAGTTGGATGCTGGAGGCGCCATACATCTATCAGTTGTTCCTTATGTATATTCTTCCTCATCCGCCGACACATCACTACAGAGGAAGTAGGTTTAGATCTGGAGGCATCAGCCAAGGGAGACAGCGGTGTATTGAAATCTCCTCCCAATATCAATTGGCCTTGAGTAAATTCTCTAAGTGCCTTCAATTTTTTGGCAACAAATCTATCCTGTTGCTTGTTGGGAGAGTATAGGTTTGCCAATGTCATCTGCATTTCTCCTATTTTCCTTTTTAGGAAGAGATATCTACTGCTGCCATCACATAGCTTCTCCTCCAGCTGCCATGGTGTCTTACTATCAATTAATATTGATATCCCTCTTGATTTTGACTGTGTGTACGTTGAATGATATATATATGGAAATGCATTATTTTTTAGATATGGTAAATTCTCCGATCTAAAGTGTGTCTCTTGTATAAACGCTATATTCACCTTCACTCTTTTGAGTTCTGATATTAATATTCGCCTTTTTTCGGGTGTATTTAAGCCCTTTGCATTAATTGAAACGATCTTTATATTCTCCATTTACAGCTATCAAAGTACGCTATGTAAGTGGAGGCTTTAGGAGCGGGGGAGGAGAGGAGAGAAAGAAAGAAAAAGAAGAAGGAAAAAAAAAAAAGGAAAAAACAGGAAAATCCCACAGCACACTTTCAGTAATCACTCACTCAATCTTTTGTCCAAGCACCTCACACTATTTCATTCACTCCTGTGCCCTTCCCTGTGGATCTTGCCCTGCCGGGTAGAACTAATAGCTCTTCCCGGTCGGATCCCCAGGTCGGATTTTTAAATCCTTCCAACACACAGCATTTTACTGCCACCTGTGTGTTCTAAACTTTTTACAGGCAAATACCTGAGGCACTCCCCTCTGTCCTCACTTCTCCCTCCCTATTCTTATTTATATACTTGTTGCTTTATTTCCTTATCTCCATTACCCATCCCTTTCTTTCCTCTCTTCCGGTTCTCTCAACCTTCTCTATCTCCTCTACATATCTAACCCCTGGCTTTCTATAACCCTGAGTTACTCCACTCCTGTATCTCTATGAGTATCTTAGAGCCTTGATGTCTAACCATACCTTCCCCTAAAATAAAAAAAAATAAATAAAAACAGACACCCCCCAAAACACCTCAATAACGTGTAAGTCTCCCATTCCCCTCAAAGCTCAATAAACTCTACTTAATAGGGGCTATTGTACCCCAGATTAACCCCGTGTCAAAAAAAATAAAAAATAAAAATTTTATATATATAGTGAGGCCGGCAATTACGACCAACCTTGTGTGTCCTAATATGGGGTATTATACCCTTAAATTTCATCGTGAGAAAAAAAAAAAAAAGAAAATTAGGGGAAGAAAAAAGGGGATAAAATATTAAAAACTGGGGGAGTAGGGGGGCAGTGAAGAGTATAGCATACCCCATATGCGGTTTTCACATTTAACCTTACTAACCCACTCTTGCTTTCTCATTGTGTTACTGGGTCTCTCTGTCCCCCCTTTTCTACTAAGTTTCAGGGGTCTATTAATATGGGGAGGGGGTTTGGGGGCTCAGGTCTCCAATGCTTCCTTCCATCCCTATTGGCATGTTCTATGTTCGGTTCTATGCTTCACTAAAAAAAAAAAAAAAAACGTAAATACAGTATTGCTATCAACATTCAAGTGTCTTGACTTAATCGGGTGAGTATTACTCCTAAACTTCCCCGTGCCACAAAAAACAAAAAAAAAAAAAGGCAGAGAAATTACAATAACACTTCTATTTAAACACCGGTGACTTAATTTAGTAGGGGAGATTATGCCCCTAAATTTCACTATGCTCTTAGTGGAAAAAAAAAAAAAAATATAACAACCACACTTCTATTAAAACTCCGATAACTTAATTCAGTAGGGGAGATTATTCCCCTAAATTTCACTGTGCTCTTAGTGCAAAAAAAAAAACCCATCCCTCACAAGGTGTACAGAAAGGAGCTTAGATGGAGAGACCTTTTCCCTTCATCCCCAGCCCCTCCCACATACCAACAGGATTGCGTCCTTCTTCATCCTTATTAACCTCTGGGTTCCCCCAGAGAACCTGATCACCCCCATCCCCAATATAATGTCCCTAAACTCTAATCCCTACCCTCCCTCCTCCCCTCCTTCTCCCGAGGATGTGTTAGGTCTCTGAGCGGGTTTCCGTTAATTTTCCCCAACCAATTTGGGATCTCTATCGCCGGGACCCCCAGGAAGTCAAAGAAAGCCATCCTATCTTGAAAATTACGCAGCGTGAAGAAGCGGCCATCTCTGTTAAATGTTACTGTAAATGGGAAACCCCATTTACATCCCTTTCGCTTAGCCAATTCCAGAATGGGTTTCAGCATGGCTCTTCTCTTTAGAGTCCCTTTAGAAATATCTGAAAAGACCTGTATGGTCATTCCTTCCATTTTCCACTCTCTGGTGTCCCGGGCCGATCTCAATATCAGTTCTTTTTGGGCATAGTAATGCAGTTTGCATATTACGTCTCTTGGTCTTTCCTGATCTCTCTTCATTGGGCCGGGAGCCCTATGTATTCTGTCAAACTCTATTTTACCCGGATAACTTGCCCCCATAATATCCTTAAATAGGTTGTTTACTGAATCTTCCAACTGTGTATTTTTTAGTGATTCTGTTAGGCCTCGGATTCTTAAATTATTGCGACGGCTTCGGTTTTCCATATCTTCAATCTGTAACTGTAGCCTAGCCTCTTTTTCCCCCTGTTGTTCTGCGTTCCTCTCCGAAACTGTTAGCCTTTCCTTTATTGCAATAATTTCTGCATCCTCTTTTCTTTGATTAGTGGACAGTACTTGAATCTCATTTTTAATAAGCTGAATTTCCTTTTTATGGGTCTCCTCTACCCGATTCACTAGCTGTTCCATGTCCTTTTTGGTTGGGAGCGAGCTAATCATGGCTCTAAATTCTGCCATTTGCGCTGCCCATTGAGCATTCGGGGAGGGTACAGTCTGCTCTTTCTGGAATTTAGAGTTAGATCCCGAGACTCTGTCCTCTAGGGGTGACGTAGCCCTAGAGTCTGTGATATCACTAGAATCCCAGTCTGTCTGTGTGTCCACTGGCTCCGCCATAATGCTTGCTGTTGCAGTTGTTAGGCTAGTAGAGAGGAATTTCCTTATCTCTCCCTCTGGTTTCCCTTGGGTCTTCCCGGTATTCTTTTTAACCTTCCGTTTTTTTGTGAGGGTCATACTAACTCCTTATCCTGTGAGAGTCAATGATATGGTATGGAGCTAGCTGGGCCCCCCGGTCTCCTTCAATATTCTGGGGTGTTCTATCCAGCCGTATATACCTCCAGACTCCAAACTTTATGACCCCAACTCCACTTTGTCACTTCTCCACTTCTATGATAGCCTTCCTCCTTTGCTCTCCCAAAATCCTCCGCTGGTAAAGGGAATTGATTTTATTTTCCGTTTCACCAATCACATCCTCTTCTATCCCCTTCCAGCTTTATCCCCAATATGTCCATATGTCTGTGTGACACTGAGTATGTCTCTATCAGTCAGTTATTGCTGATACATATAGACTTAATAGGCAATAGATGGTTTCACTCACGATTTAAGCAGACAGTCTCTTCTCCGGTATTGCTCTTCTGGGGATCATATGCTTCTGTATATGCGTCCTCGCCAGTTCCCTTTTACAGACCGTGCTGTCGGGAGATTTTGGGAGCGAAGGCAAAACAATGCGGCTACCCTCCTCCTTCGCCTTCACCAGCCCGCAGGCAGCCTTCCTCCTGGGTCCCGCTCCGGGCGCCCTTTTTGTGCTCGCCGTTCCTGCTGGTGACCGCTACAAAAGTTTCTTTCCAGGTTCCCGCTATACTCAGTAGCCGTCCCGGCCGTCGGGAAAGCAGCCCTGCGTGCACCAGTAAGGGTCGCCACAGTCTCTGAGTCTCCCGGGTGCCGGCTCTCTCGGCTCACACTACCCCGAACTTCAGGGGGACGCCCGCTGGCGATACTCGTCCTGTGGCCCCGGTCTCGATCAATCCACTGGCGGGAAGTCTGGGGGGGAAGCAGGTATCTTTCCGGACCTGTGAATTGTTGTCCTGCCCAGTCACTCAAATCAGCTGGCGGGGATAGTAAGTAGTGGGTCCGCGGCGTTCACATCTCAGCGCCGCCTTAGCGCGCTGTTCTCCCGCTCGGTTCTCGGATGGGATCCTTGATAGGGAGAGAGTCTCCTGCGAGGCTCACAGAGCACAGCCTCACATGACCGTTTCCGGGCACGCCCCGACAGAAAAGGAACAGGTATGCCTATACATTTTAAAACACAGGATCAGAAGAAGAAAAGGGTGGTTTAAAGTATGTAGCATTGCAACAATATAACAACTTATGGGCGCTCCCATGATGAGGCGAGGTGACCCCCCCCTCCAGCCCCAAACTGGTAGAGGGGGAGGAGGATACAACCCCGCCATTGCCCAGCCCAGCTCAGGAACTGCGAGTACCCCTGCCACACAGCTTATACCAAATTGCAGGTGTCACCACGACATGCAAGAGCACGGCCCTCACGGGGTGTCCGGCCATTAAGGAGAGATAGGTGATGATACGGGCATGCACCCAGAATGCCTAACTAATAAAGACACATGGGGGGGCGGGTTATCCCTCCTCCCCCTCTGTGTAGCAAGGTGAAAAGCGCGCACCTCCCGAGCCAGGAAGATGTAACCATTAAAGAAAAGATAGGCATAATTAGTGGTGCGTAGCTATCAGAATGGGGTCAGCCAGCCCGCACCATGGCGGACCGGTTGGGCCACCTAACCATAGGCGTGGGCTGACGTCATCCGAGAAGGTGACAGCACTGAGGAACTGCAGCCTTGGTAACCACGACTATCCTAGGGAAGGCCTTCCCACACGGGAGGGGTCGGTGCAGTCGCCCCCCACTACCTCCAATTGAGAAGGGGAGGAGATAGGACCGAGACCCCCGGGTGGGCCGTCCTCCCCCCGTGGCATGGACTTATAAACGAAACACAGCAGCATGGTGTAAAACAGAACAAAAACTATACCATCACTTGCAAACATTAGGCAAAAATAGTCCGTGTAGGGGGGGTGGACCTTGTCTCACCTGGTGGGTGGGGGTGCGGGAAGTAGGGGGAGGGGGGAAGCCAGGGGAGAATGAGGCCAAACCGACAAGGCACCCCCCCCCCCGGCCCTATAGGGACTAAGAAGCCAACTGGAATTAGTGTTGGAAGATCACCTTCTCAGGAGAAGTGCCTATGGATGTTACCTGGTGGCTGGGGTAGAGGCAGCTATCAGCAGAGCGTTCCATGGGCAAAGTGCACTAACGTCAATAAGGAATTCCTGAAGAAAAAAAAATGTAAAGAGGAACAGTGGGATGGTGGTCGTCACACATGTGGCAGGATGTCATCCAACGGAGGAATAAACAGGAACAAGGTGGAAAGGGAAGCGGGACAGAAGGCAGGTAGCAGTTTCAGTCTCCTCTGCGGGCACGCCATTGTTGAACTGGTTTTGAGGGGCTCGCTACCTGCGAGGCATCTTGATGGGCAGAAGCAGAACCATTCCCAGAGGAAGAACGCCGGCGCCATGCATGCGGGGTCCTCCACGGAATTCTGCTTACCAGTTGGGTAGATCTACCAGCGGGAAATCCAGGATGGAGCAGAATTGTGGCAAATCCTCAGGTACCCGCCGAGGCACCCGAGAGGCAGAAGGGGAACCTCCATTTATAAGTAATTCCCCTAGTGCGTATAACTTCCAGCAGGGGTCAAAAATCTCGTCAGTGTTGCAAAGTTATGTTAGATAGGTCCTGGTATATTTGAATGGCTGTTCCCTCATATTCCAGGTGTGCCCTGGTGCGGGCTTTGCGCAGGATTTCTTCTTTAAGTTTATAGTCCACCAAACAGCAAACCACAACACGCGGGGGATCCCCTTCCCTGCCCCTCGGCCTGAGGGCTCTGTGAATGTGCTCCAGGTCGATTGGGGACTGTGGCGGGCGATCTAACATCATGTGAAAGAGGCCTGCAACTGCGGATGATAGCTGGTCTTGTTCCACAGATTCTGGCAACCCACGCACATGGAGATTATGGCGCCTCCCCCTGTTGTCTAGATCTTCTAAATGGCGTTGAAGAACTCTCATCTGCAGGGAATGGGTATCCAGGGTCTGTGTAATGGATCTGAGCACTCTGCCGTGCTGGGAGGTGGTCTGTCCAACATCAGACACCCGGCTGTACAGTGCCTGCATTTCCTCCCGCAGATCCATGATGGCAGCCCCCAGAGTCTCTTTTATATCCGTTGCCACGGCACGTAAGTCCGCCAAACTCAGGGAATGAGGAGCCTGAAGTTGAGGTGTGGGAGTCTCAGAGCCCGATGCGGTGACCGCAGCATAGGTGCTGATGGATGGCTGGGGATTGGGGGAGACAGAGGAAGCGCGGCCTGTGGGTGCCATGTTTGTGCCCTGTGTCCGGAATATCTCCGGGATGTTCTGGCTGATCTGGGATCCGGTGTCCCTCGGGGATCGGGATCTAGTGGCAGAGGATGCCCTGGATGTGGAGCCCATGCTTACCGGGCTGTAAAATCCGAGCAGCGGCTCCGGCGTATGAAGATGCAGGTCCGATCGGCGGGAGCTCCCGGTCTAAGCAGCCATAATGCAGTGCGGCCAAACCACGCCCCCTCCCAGGTGTTTTATTTACCTTTATTTTGTCTAAATGTCTTTGGAGCATATTATGGTATGTAAAGGAATTTTTCATTTTTAACTTTATTTTAGGCATCATAAAAAGTGCAGGAAAATGTTACACTTTTTTTTTTTTTTTTACTTTGGAACATCTTCTCCAGGGCAGTGTCCAGTCCACTGCATCCTATGTTTGACAATCCCTTGTCTATTAACCTGGAAAACTGATTTTTAACATTCAGCTTCCATTGACACCAACAGAGTACCCAAAAACCGAAGCTGCCTTGAACCAAGCACAGGTATGTTTGGCTCATCCCTACTTTTTTAGCATTGATGGTGGAATCCATTGATTTTGTCTTATTCATTCCCTGGGTTGAAACAAGACAATCTAGCCATGTATGGCTAGTTTCAAAGAAAAATAATCAAAAGGTGACAAACAATAGACAAAAGACACTCCCTAGCAGAATCTCAATGCACACTCTGGAGGTGATTGGTGCCTCTTTAATAAAACCAAACTGGCCCTCTTGCATCTGCTAACCTCAGGAGATGCCGTTATAAAAAATTTAAAAAGAATCAAACAACTAAAAACAAAATTAAATTAAAAACTAAAACTTTCAGATTAAAAAAACATTAATATCATAGGGGCCATAACATAAATGTCATCCTAAAAACAGAGATAGCAATGACCTCTTTGTACCTCTGTAAGTTACAATACATTTATTTAAGCATGATACATTTGCTTAATCCCAACCTGCAACTACTCGTTACTGACCTTGGCAATTCCTTGACTACACTTCTGCTTGATCCCTACCTGCTATATCAGCTATTGGAACCTGACCTGCTCACCTCCTGGTGAGGCGATCCCGAGGACCGCAACCTGGTGCTAACACGCAGCAGAATCCATCTTCACCATCAGGAGCTCTGGAGAACACCGGTTAGTACTTAGATTTTGCACCTTGAGGTGAGCCTGCGTCATCTGCCTGGGTGACCTGCCTGTGAGAAGCTTCCAATGCTACTGCTAGTCTTCGATCCTGACCCCTGATTGTGATAGGAACATACCACTAATTATACAGAGTTATACAAACAAGAAAAGTGCAGCGCTAAGAGATAAAAAATGTATGATAAACTAAATCTAAAAGTCCAATTAAAGTGTATAGAGACACCAATCCTTAGGAGTAGTCACAGCAGGGAGGGAACCACCGGTGATGACAAATGTAAATATTCAAGAAAGTACAAGGGTGACTCAGAATGGTAACTTCACACCCAAAGTGAATATTAGAATCTGCTTACCAGATTTTAAGACCATTAAATTATAGGTGGCCAAATGGAGAGTATACCAAGTCTCTCAAGGAATGTAAGGGTAGAGCCTGTTCAGTAGGCACAATCGAATCCCAAAAAATATAAGACAAAGAACACTTCCATAGTGCATTAAAAGAATACCACTTTAATAGGTAAATGCACATTGCACTTACAAGATCCAAGATGTAAACAGCATGTGTATAGTGGCATTCCTGTGGGCTTCACCTCGTGTATTTGGCTCTGATTGAAAACCAGCCAATCAGGTGGAAAAAACGTGATAACGTCACCGCCGTGCATCCCCTACACTTTTAGTCGCAGATAACGTCTTCTGGGGTTGGTCCAAGCGGCACGACATCATGTATACCAGCATTTGTAGGCCCTGACGCCATCTTAGTTACTGGCTAATGCCCACTCTTAGCACAAATCAATGAGGAAAAACCATAAAGCCGAAAACAAGAGCGAATCCACATCTCTGGCAAGATGGGGCGTGTCCAAGATGGCCACCAGAGCGGACGCTAATTGAAAGAGCTCCGTGTGGATCGCTGCTGCTTACCTGGTCCCTGCACCTACCGACCTTCCTAAGCTGCTCTCCTGACCCGTGCTGTGGCGGTGGAGGTGATGCGCCGCAGCTCCCGCTCCTCTCACCACCCGAAGTCCGGTAAATCCTCCTCTGCTGCTGTCCCGAAGGCCCTTCCCACCAGGCGCTCCAACATGGCGTCCCAGACGGATGGTGCGGACCCGACCCAGCGCGATTCGGAGCAATTCACTGCCTTGATGCTGGCTATTACTACTTGCCAAGCCACCCTAACGGGTAAGATAGACTCTATCCAGTCCGACATCGGTCTCCTGCGGAGGGACATGGATAAATTCCGCACCCGCGTGTCGGAGGTTGAGCGCTGGGTGGGGGAGGCTGAGGACACTATCCATGAGCACACAGGTGTTCTCCACCCCCTGAAAGTCAAGGTGAAGTCTCTCGAGTCCAGGGCAGAGGATGCGGAGAATCGGAATAGGAGAAATAATCTCCGGGTGGTCGGCCTGCCTGAGGGGGCTGAGGGTCCCGACCCTGCGTCTTTCACTGAGCGCCTGCTGCGCTCCCTCCTTCCCCAGGCACAGTTCTCCCCATTTTTTGTGATGGAGAGGGCACACAGAATGCCTGCAGCCCGCGGGCCCCCGGGGTCCCCGCCACGCACATTTATCTTCCGCCTTCTCAACTTTCGCGACAGGGATCTGGTCCTGCGGGAGGCTCGGAAGTTGGAGTCCCCACACTTTGAGGCAGCTAAGCTAATGATCTTCCCTGACTACTCTGTGGACACGCAAAGGCTCCGCCGCTCCTTTGACCATGTCAAGCTGGACCTTCGTAACAGGAAAATGAAATACAGTATGCTCTTTCCCGCTCGGCTGCGGGTGCAAGATGGGGAGTCGGTCCGGTTCTTTACTTCGCCAGATGAGGCCTCACGCTGGATTGAAACCCTCCCTAGGACCTGAATCGTCTATCCTTGCCCGCCTACCTTCTAAGTATTTGGATGACCTGCGGTAGTCTGGTTGAGACCTGGAGCTTTATTTTCCTCTCCCCCTTTGTTTTTTTCTCCCGGACTACAACTATCTGCCCTGTTGGCCCTCTCGCTGATGCCTTCCAAGTCTTTTGGTATCCTGCTATGGGGCCTTGGAACTAGTGTTACTGGATTTACTTTTCATGGTTGTTACTCCTTCTGACGTTGTCTGCATTCAAGCTTTGTGCCCCCGGACTCTTCCGGGTGATTCGCTATCCTGCAGGGACCGTGAGTCCATGATTTTTCCATTCTGCATGGCGATCCACGTTGGGGCCTGGACTCTGGAACTTGGCCTTACATCACCCTTCGGGGTGCTACTGTTCATTCCCCCGTATGGCAGTTGCCATCCTGGTTTGGGGCTCTAAAGCGCGCCCATGTTTGGGGGGTTGCGTGAGGTGGGGGGTGGGGGGGGTTTGTTTTGCCTGTTTTTTTTGTTGGGGTTTACTGTAACATATTCTTTTTTTTTGTGGGTTCCTCTTGTACAACGATGGTCTTCTGGGCTGTTCCTGCTGTCTTGGAGCTGCCCTCTACTAATGCTTTTGTCCTATGGTGCTGTGTGCCTTACCCTTCCCTCCTTCTGACTGATCCTGGGGTATGGGTGGAGATCCAGACCCCCTTGTGCTGTCCCTTCCTGCTGTTATGGCCCCCTTAGTCATTGTGTCCTGGAATGTCCGGGGCCTTAACTCCAAATTTAAACGTTCACTTATGTTTGACTACCTGAAGAAATACCGCCCACATATCTGTATTCTCCAGGAAACCCACCTGGTGGGCAGCAGACTCCTTGCGCTTAAGAAACCGTGGGTGGGCTCCCACTACCACTCTACGTACTCTTCCTACTCGAGGGTTGTCAGTATTCTTATCCACAAGTCCCTTCATTTTGTGTTGCTGGATCTCCACCTTGACCCGGGGGGTAGATATGTTGTACTTCATGCCATGTGTGATAGACTTGAAATGGTTATTGCGGGGATCTACAATCCCCCCCCCCCGGCAGCTACGTCTCTTCTCCACACGCTGACCCCGATCCTAGCTCAATACCCTTCTGCCCTTGTACTGTTGGCCGGTGACTTTAATATGCCCCCGATCCCCTCGGTGGACAGGATGAGAGGCGACCCAGCCGAGGACTCCCCACTTTCCCGTTGGGCTGAGGTCAATGGCCTCTGGGACGTCTGGCGGTGGAAACACCCCCGTGAACGGCAGTTTACCTGCCACTCTGCCACTTATGCTACACTCTCCCGTATTGACCTCATGCTGGCCAGTAATCCCCTCCTAGCGCTCACCCTTGAGGCCTCCATCCTCCCTAGGGGCATCTCGGACCATGCTCCTGTGCTCCTGAGGCTCGGCACGGACACGTCTCCTGGGCTTTGCCTTTGGCGGCTGTCTCGTTTTTGGGTCACGGATGAGAGGGTGGCTCCGAGGGCGACGTCTGAACTCCTGGACTTCTGGGTTCACAACAAGGGCACCGCAGACTCGGCCATGACCTGGGATGCATTTAAGGCCTGTGCTAGGGGCCAGTACCAACTACTTATAGGGATGGCCCGTAAGGAATCCTTTCTGGAGTTGGAGGACCTGGAGTCCAGGGCCAAGAGACAGAAAGCGGAGTATGTGGCTACTGGTGATAAAGAGGTTTATGGTGCACTGACGATGACCTACAGGGAAATAACCCTCCTCCGGACTGTTTCCTGCAAAAAATTGGTGCTCTCCCAAATGCAGCGTATTTTTGAACAGGGTGAGCGGACGGGCAGACTGTTGGCATGGCTCTCCAGGGAACGCTCGACCACTGCCCACATAGCTCGCATTAGGGGAGATGACGGCTCTATCTGCTCAGACCCTACTCAAATCAACGACAAATTTGCTAGTTTTTATGCCCGACTTTACGCCTCAAGAGTGGACTATACTGATGCTGACTTGGACTCCTTTCTTTCCCTAGTTGACTTCCCTGAGTTGTCTACCGAGGCGGTGAGGCGCTTGGAGGCCCCCTTTACTTTGAAGGAGGTCCGGACTGTGATAGGCTCCCTGCAGACGTGTAAGACTCCCGGCCCTGATGGGCTCCCATCTGAGTTTTTTAAGGCTAATAAAGATGTTCTCCTACCCCACTTCCATGGCCTGGTGAATGAGGTGGCTAAATTGGGCGCCCTTCCCCAGTCCATGGCTCAGGCGGTGATTGTGGTGGTGCCTAAGCCCGGCAAAGATCCTGAATTGTGTGGGTCTTATAGACCAATCTCCCTGCTTAACGTTTATGCCAAGATCTTTGCTAAACTCCTGGCTAAACGCCTGAACTCTGTGATTTTGTCCCTCGTCCACGGAGATCAAACAGGCTTCATGCTGGGTAAGGGCACTGACATCAATCTCCGCCGCCTCTTTACCAATTTGGCATATATAGGAGACTCTGAGTCACTGGGTCTTGTGGCTTCATTAGATGCAGAGAAGGCCTTTGATTCTGTGGAGTGGGGCTTTCTCTGGCAGGTGCTTAGGCGTTTCGGGGTGGGTACCGGGTTTATTTCCTGGATTCAGCTCCTATACAACAAACCTATGGCCCGGGTGCGGACGAATGGTATTCTTTCGCCCCCCTTTGAGCTGGGTAGGGGAACCCGACAGGGGTGCCCGCTCCCCCCCTCCCTGTTTGCTTTGGCATTGGAACCCCTGGCTATTCTGATAAGGTCCCTCCCTGATGTTGCGGGGATCCCGGTGGGCCCCTTGATGGAAAAGATCTCCCTCTACGCGGACGACACTTTACTCTACCTCCCTGATGCGGGGGACTCTCTTGCTGCGGCCCTTGAGATTATAGATTATAGGTTTGGTAGATTCTCGGGAGTCCGGATTAATTGGAACAAATCCCTGCTTTTCTCGCTGTCGCCAACGCCGCCGCCCACGCCGCCGCCCTCTCCACCCTCCCTTCCATTGTCCTGGGTTCCGAAATTTCGATACCTGGGGATTGAGGTGCAGAGAGACCTCTCCTCCTTCTTGTCGGACAATCTGTACCCTGTGCTCCAACAACTTATACTTCGGTGTCAGGCCTGGAAGATGCTCCCGCTCTCCCCTGTAGGTAGAATTAATCTTATTAAGATGACCTTTCTCCCTAAGTTCCTGTATATTTTCCGGAATACCCCGGTCCCCATTCCCTTGTCCTTCTTTCGTAAATTGGATACGGTCCTTTCAGCTTTTATTTGGTCTGGTTCTGTTCCCCGGATAGCGAGGAATACGCTACAACTCCCGCTTTCGCAGGGAGGACTGGCGTTGCCCTTGTTTCGTCAGTACTACTGGGCGGCGGTCTTGGTGATGGTGCGATGGTGGTTTTCCCAATCTCGTTCCAATCCGTCGGTTAATCTCGAGGCGGCCATCCTGGGATCGTACGCGGCGCTCAGTAACCTGGTCTACAGAGGCCCTAAGGCACACCCCAACGTGACTGTCCCAATGCGTACCACGGTTTTGGTCTGGAGGCAGGTGTCGGAGGCGGTATCGGATGCTGGAGATGTCTCCCCCCATGCCCCTCTCTGGGGGAACCCTCGTCTCCCTCATTTCTACTCCATTCCTGATCCGGCTCTTTGGGCCGGATACGGAATCAAGAAATTGGAACATATTATGCCAGGGGGTAACCTGCGTTCATTCGATGACCTTAAGTCTACCTTTGCACTCCCCTCATCTATGTTTTTCCGCTTTCTTCAGCTTAGACATGCGTACTCCAGCCAATTTCCCACTCCGCCCCAGGTAGCTCCACACACGGTGGAACGATTTCTCATTACCAAGAATGCGGATAGATTGCTTTCCTCCATCTACCTTAGGATCTCGACCCATGACCCTGTGGCCCTGACCCGACTCTTTGACGCCTGGCGGGGGGACATTCCTTCCTTGACGATGGATGACTGGGAGGAGGGCCTGGGGAATTACATTCCGCTGGTCATCTCTGCAAGGGACCGCTACACACAACTCCGCTTCCTTCATAGAGTTTACTATACCCCGCAAAAGTTGGCCCGGATTTACCCCGATAGGTCTGACCGTTGCCCCAAATGCCAAAACGCACTGGGCTCCTTTATACATGTGGTTTGGTCTTGCCCTTTGATCCAGGACTTCTGGAGGGTGGTTGCGGGGGAGTTGTCTACAATAACGACCCTGGATGTCCCACTAGACCCCAAACTTTTCCTCTTGGGTGTGGCTGATGGCCTCCCTGCGGGGAAACACACTAAACTTCTGATTTTTTACGCTTCTTTCTACGCCAGGAAAACTTTGCTTGCCAACTGGAGGAAGTCTGATCCTCCTACCGTGTCCCAATGGCGGAAGGTGGTAGACGCGGTTCTTCCCCTATATAGACTAACCTATATGTCCAGAAAGTGCCCCGCTAAGTTTGATAAAATATGGGGACCCTGGCTGGGTCGCTAGGCCTCTTCCCTACTACTTGCTGGTGGCGAGGCTTCGGCTTCCTCGCCTTCACCCCACTCTTTCTCTGGCCCCCCTCTCCCCCTCTCTCCTCTTCTCCTGTTTCTCACCCTTTCTCCCTTTTCACGGATCTCTCTGGAATGTCCTTTTCAGGTTTTCTGAGTGTCCCCCCCTTTGCTGGTTCCTCCCCCTTTCCCCCCCCCTCCACTTTCTTACTGCTACCTCAATCTCAGCGCTGTGGCATGTGTAGTATGCACTATTGTTGTCTGTATAATCTGCTATGATTCAATCGATTGCTTAAATATCTCGGTTCTAGTTCTTTTTGATACTGTAATCCCCAAGTTTGTGTTCTGTTTATGATTGGATGTACCTTGTTCTGTATGTCCTTTGTTTTGCACATAAATAAAAACTTTTCTGTTAAAAAAAAAAGATAGTGGCAAGATATCAGTATAGCAAATAATGAAAAATCTAAGAATTATGCTAAAAATATACGTAAAATGTAAAAACTCCAAGGGGAAGCCAGAAAACACAAGTACACCGCTAAAAGGCCCAATTTAAAAACAAAATCAAGCAAACACAAAAATTAAGAAAGACACAAAAACAAATACCAAAAAGAAACTTAAATCATATTAATTATGAGCATTATTAATAAAACTATTTATGTCCCAGTCCACATTTAGGTCAAAAGGGACATAAGATTTAATATCAAAACTCCATCGAGTTTCCAGCTGGGAACCAGATTGGTGCCTCTTTAATGGGGCACCACTCATGTCTAAGGCAAAAAATTGGGTACCAACAAATTTTTTATCATGGTGTCTAGCATAATGTTTAGACAAGTTGTATCCCCTGAACCATCTTTTTATATTACCAACATTTTCAGAGAAATGTACATGCAATTCTCGTTTGGTGCTACCAATATATTTTGTTTGGAGCAAGGACACTATATCATATGAACGACAAACTTGGAGGTGCATGTAATAAATATGTTGATATCATATTTTTTATTAATAACATGTCGGCTGAAAAGTAGTGCATCTCCTACCCTTAAAAAAATAAATTTGGCAAATGCCAAATTCAACTAGGACCTATGATGACAACTTAACAAGGGAATATATGCATTATGGTCTGTGGGGATCCTAAGGAAAGGTGCACTCTGATGTAAGGGAGAACTCTGGGGTCCCTTATTTAAGGACAGAAGACTCTGGGGACCCTGATTTAAGAAGGGGTGCTCTGGGGGACCCTGATGTAAGGGGGGCTATGTGGACCCTAATGGAAGGGGAGACTTTGGGGACCCTAATTAAAGTGGGATTTCAGATGAAAGGGTGAACTCTGGGGACCCTAATGTAAGGGGGAACTCTGGGGACCCTGATTTAAGGAAAGGGGACTCTTGGGACCCTGTTGTAAGGGGGGGTGACTCTAGGGACACTGATGAAAGAACTTTGGGGACTTTGGGGACTCTAATAAAAGGGGTAAACTTTGATGTAAGGGGATCCAGCCCAGGTACAAAGCTGTGTAATTTCTGATGGTTGCCTTGTTCCACACACACACTGCGCCAACAATCTACATGCCACTGCCGGATTGGATGATGCTATCTGGAGACTAAGCTGTCTCCTACAAACTTCAGTCAATCTGTGAAGAAGAGGTATCCAGCCAATGAGGTGCCACACAAGTCGTGCTGCACACAACATCACTTCCTCCCAGCTCCCCAGTCAGTCTCCACACAGAGCTAAGGTTGGCAAGGAGGTGAAAAAGCATTCCTGTGCGTTTTTTTTTTTTTTTTTTTTGCGGGGGGGGGGGGGGGCGCACGTAGCTGGTCTTGCCTAGGGTGCAAAATAGTCTAGCACCGGCCTTGTTAGTAATATATAAAGTATTGAATGGCCAATGTCTGGACAATAGTCCATTTTTATATCCAGGCATTCCTGAAAACAGAAAACAATCTGCATTTTAAAAACATCATTTTTTTCATATATCTGCTAGCTTTTTTAATTCTTCGTAGCTTTAAGATACCTCATGTGCTAACCTACTTGGCCTAAACAATATTTTTTTCCTGTTCATCAATCCTAAACCATATCACCGCTAGCAAGAAACCTGTATCCTCCTTCATCCTGTGTATGTCAGCCAGGTGCTCCAGCCCAGAGGTCTATTCACTCTCCAGCACAATTTACAATCCAATGAAACAGCAGCACACTGAAGACATCTTACCCCAACATTGTTTAATCAATTGACAGCACTCTCTGAAAACTCTGACTGGAACCCACACCCCTGCCATGTTTCACCCAACACAGGAACAGGGGCGGACTGACAACTCATGGGGCCCCCCGGGCATTAAGAAGATTATAGGGCCCCCAGGCTTAGAGATGGCCGCCATGTGGCAGCCATCTTCCCGACACAACATTAATGCAGGCAGGCCCACGCAGAGAGGCACAGAACTTGGCGACACACAAAGTGGCAGGAGACTTGAAGCTGGTGACCCAGTAAAGGCACCAGGAGCCTCTCATCGGCAGTGCCACCTTAACAGCATCTAACGAGCAGGGCTCTCTGATTCTTCCTGTATTGAATTGTATTGTAACTGTACTGTCTGCCCTCATGTTGCAATGCACTGCGCAAACTGTTGGCGCTATATAAATCCTGTTTAATACTAATAATAATAATCATCGGCCCCTGGGCAAAATAATGCACTGGGCCCCTATCAGGGAGATGGTGACCTGCCGTGCGCATAGTGAACCACAGTGCACCACAGTGAACAATGGGAATGGCCTATAGGAGGATTGAACAGAATCTGCATCTGATGTATACTATGCAAACATTTATCACAGTCCTTGTACCCTAAGCTTACACAAGAACTTAATTAAAACCAGCAACTGTTGAGAAAATGAACACCTTGGTCAGGTCTATGTACATTATACAGTGGGTATAGAAAAGAATCACCCCCCTTTAAAATAATCAAATTTTGTTGCTTTGCAGCCTGAAATGAAGACCGACATCATTTTTGTTTTTTCCAGCTGTATTTATCTAGTGCAACTTATAACATTGTCAGAATATTTATACTGCTCTGAATGTAACAGTGTCTATTTATGTCAAAAGATCTGTAAGGTAGGAGAATCTCCACTTATTTCCACAAATCAATATGTAGCGAATTCTTTTTATCGATTAATTTCTTTTTAAAAGCATATACCAATCTTAGTGAAAACAGTCTACAGTAGGGAATATATAAGAATATTTATTCACAAGACATGTATTCACAATAAATGATCAGACTTGAGATGACACAAAAAGATAACTTTACATAAAATACAAACTTAAACGATGAATGCAATGTGATGTGTAGCTTAATAATGAAGGTAAAAATAAAGCAAGATTACGTTTTTCCCAGATGTAGTAGCATAAACCATAGATAAGTTACATAGTTACATAGTTAGTGAGGTTGAAAAAAGACATCAGTCCATCCAGTTCAACCTATGATGTGTGTGTGTTTGCTTTTAACCGTACATTGTGTACCCCTGTATGTTGTGGTCTCCAAGGTGCCCATCTAATAGTTTTTTGAAACTATCAATGCTCCCAGCTGATACGACTGCTTGTGGAAGAGAATTCCACATCCTTACCGCTCTTACAGTGAAGAACCCCTTACGCATTTTAAGGTTAAACCGCCTTTCCTCTAGTTTTAGTGAGTGGCCACGTGTCTTATTGTATCTCCTCTCTCTGAATAGTTTGTTCCTTATGCTAGGGTCGCCAGTACAGTATTTGTACATTGATATCATATCCCCCCTCAATCGTCTCTTCTCCAGAGAGAATAAGTTCAGTGCTTGTAGTCTTTCCTCATAGCTTATGTCCTCCATTCCCCTAATTATTTTTGTTGCCCTTCTCTGGACTCTTTCCAATTCCAGCACATCCTTCCTGAGGACCGGTGCCCAGAACTGGACAGCATACTCCAAATGTGGCCGGACCAGAGTCTTGTAGAGCGGGAGAATAATCTCTTTATTTCTGGAGTGAATCCCCTTTTTTATACATCCCAGTATTCTGTTGGCTTTGCTTGCAGGGGCTTGTCATTGCATGCCACTGCCAAGCCTGTTGTCTACCAGTACCCCCAGGTCCCTTTCCATCCTAGACTTACCCAGAGGTTCCCCCCCCCCCCCTAGTGAGTAGCTTGCTTTCTGGTTTCTGGCCCCCAAGTGCATTACTTTACATTTTTCAACATTAAACCTCATCTGCCATGCAGTTGCCCACCCTGTTATTTTGTTCAGGTCCGCTTGTAAGGTTTCCACATCCTGCATAGAAGATATTGGCATGCTTAGTTTAGTATCATCCGCAAATACTGAGATTGTACTAGATATCCCCTCCTCTAGATCATTTATGAATAAATTAAACAGGATTGGTCCCAGGACAGAACCCTGGGGGACCCCACTTTCCACACCCGCCCAATCCGAGTACTCCCCATTAATCACCACCCTCTGGACTCTCCCCTGGAGCCAGTTCTCTATCCAGGTACTCACCCTATGGTCCATACCTACCTTCCTTAGTTTGTACAGTAAGCGTTTGTGGGGAACGGTGTCAAAGGCCTTTGCAAAGTCCAGATACACCACATCCACCGGCTTACCTTTATCTAGGTGGCAGCTCACTTCATCGTAGAAGGTTAATAGATTGGTTTGGCAAGAACGATTTTTCATGAATCCATGCTGATTACTACTAATAATACAGTTTTCATTACTAAAGTCTTGTATGTGGTCCCTTAACATCCCCTCCAAAATCTTGCAGACTACAGATGTTAGGCTGACCGGCCTATAGTTACCCGGGATACATCTCGGCCCCTTTTTAAATATTGGTACCACGTTGGCTTTTTTCCAATCAGCTGGCACCATACTCGTCTGTAAACTGTCTGTCTGCCATATTTCCTTTGTCATCTTTTATGGGGCCAATGTGTTCTGGCCTCACTTTCTTACTGTTTATATACTTAAAAAACTTCTTGGGGTTCTTTTTACTCTCCTCCGCTATATGCCTCTCGTGTTCTATTTTAGCCGCCCTGATTTCATCTTTACATTTCTTATTACACTCTTTGTAATGCTTAAATGCTGTCAATGACCCCTCAGTCTTGTATTTTTTTGAAGGCCTTTTCTTTAGCACTAATATACCTTTTTATGTTGGAGTTTAGCCACCCAGGGTTTAGCTTTGCTCTTTTAAATTTGTTTCCCTTTGGAATGCACTGGCCAATCCCCTTGTTAAGTATGCTCTTGAAGCACTCCCATTTTTCCTCCATGTGCTTTGTTCCCAGGGTTCTATCCCAATTGATATTTTCTAGCAGTGAGCGCAGTTTTGGGAAATTGGCTCTTTTGAAATTCAGCGTCTTAATATTACCCTTGTGCTTCCTATTACAGTAATTAATACTGAAACTTATTGACCTATGGTCACTGTTTCCTAAGTTCTCCTGTATTTTTATATCCGTGAGCAGGTCTGCATTGTTAGCAATCAGTAGGTCAAGTACCGCATTGTTTCTTGTCGGTGCATTCACCATCTGACCCATGAAATTGTCCTGCAGAACATTTAGGAACTGCTGAGCCTTGGCTGAGTGTGCGGTTCCTTCTGCCCAGTCTATATCAGGATAATTAAAGTCCCCCATTATAATGACATTTCCCATCCTTGCTGCCAATCCTATCTGTAAAATAAGGTCCACCTCCCCCTCCTCCCTCTGGTGGGGGGGCCTATAGCATACGCCCAATATTACCTTCCCCACCGTGCCTTCCCTTTGAAGCTCTACCCATAGGGATTCTGCCTCGTCCTTAGCTCCATTATTAATATCATCCCTCATATTTACCTGTATACTGTTCTTAATATACAGACATACCCCTCCCCCTTTTTTACCTTCTCTATCTCTGCGATAAAGGGAATACCCCTGAATGGTCGCCATCCAGTCATGAGAGCTGTCAAACCAAGTCTCAGTTATCCCCACAAAATCTAAGTCCTCCTCAAACATCAGCAGCTCCAGCTCTCCCATCTTGTTGGCCAGGCTTCTGGCATTGGTATACAAACCTCGTAATTTTGACCGATTACAAATATCCTCATTTGATGTTTTTAGGCTGCTCTTGTGATTTTTCCCCATACCCACCCTGGGTATAGGAGCTCCACACACCCTACCGCTAATGCCCCCATTTCTGCCCTCTGAATCTTGCTTTCCACTGGCTAATTCTACATCTGTACCCTCCCCCCCATTCCCTAGTTTAAAAGCCTAAGTGTTCTATATGACCCGACCACAATTGTCTGTGAATTGCACAGCCGATAGTCACTCCACTGCAGGTGAAGCGAGGATAGGCTATGCAAAATGTGAGACTTATACGCCAATATGCGCTAAATCTGATATTAATATAAATGTATAAAAAGCAAAAATCAGCTCTTAGAGAAAAATCTACATATGGTTAATACGGCTGGGACTGTAATCTCGTTACCCTTTAGCATGAAATGTAAAACATGTAAGGAAGGAAATAAATGATAGTAAATAATATCAAATAACATCAAGGTATATTTACCATATTTAAAATGGCTGCTAGATTAAATGGTCTTTACCAGAGTCCTTAAGATGGCTGCCTTCCCAAAATGGTGGCCAAATAGGGAGGAGTTTCGTTTGGCGTCCTTTCAAGTTTCAGATACATGATGGAGCAAGATGGAGTCTGTATAGATGAGTATATGCATGGCTGTAGTAGCGTGTGTGTTGTATGTGTAATGTATGTTGTGTAATGTCATGTGTGTTTCTCTCATCTGGGTTTCCCTTTTTATATTGAATTGAACAAAAGGGCTGTAAAATTACCATAAGTCGAACCCAGAAGGATGAACTTTATCCCCATTGGATGGGACATCTTATTCATTAACTGGTAATGTCATTGGTCAACACCTCTAACCAGTATATTAAAATTAAATGATGATTTCTTTATATTTAAGAGTAATCATCATAAAAACTTGTCCATACTCTCATAATACACATATCCATCTAATAATATCCATCATGTATCTAAGAAAGGATTAAATCTGGTAACACCATAATATATTATTAATATATATATCTATATATATTGGAAATGACTGTCTAAACCAAAGACTTCACTTAGCATCAGTCACCAAAGATGGCAGTATTGTGTTGCTTTTTAGATTTAGTATATAGCAATATAACAAATAAACTTTGAACCTTATACTGACAAAGAGCCTATAATCCCAGACCTTCTAGACTAGACACCTGGCAAGGTCAGAAAATGTTTTATGATACTTTACCACTTACTAGAGCTTATTTACCGAAGCCTTACTAAACATGAGATCATGAGTCATCAATATCAGTTAAAGCTAGAATTTAGCAAGAATGAAACAATTATAATATAGGAGGTTGTCCTACATATTTATGTATGTTATTTATATATATATATATATATATATATATATATATATATATATTATATATATATATATATATATATATATATATATATATACTTCATTGTTAATATTCCTTTACACATAGGATTATAATGTATCTGTAAATCGTATTTTTAAATGGGTTTAAACACAGAATACTTGACCAGTGTTTTATGATCACCACACAAACAAGATTATCTTGGTATAGCGTCAGCTAGACTTTATCTAAAGAAAGTTAACAGGCTATCTATTTATTTAACAGCATGTCTGTGTAAACCTTTTAAACATCTCCTGAATAGACACGTTTTGCCTAAAAGGAGGGTTGACCTTTCAGTAACCTAACAATATGGATGTCACTGCTCAAAATTTCTATATAAAACAGAATATGACATATTTCCATATTTCTTTTATTTAATCTCCCCCAATAATTCTGACAACATCCAAGTGAAAGACATAAGACCAACATGTCATGATTCTGTTTTTTTATTTTTTTTTCTTAGTTGGATAAAGGATCACGCTTCTTATGTCGGTATTTTGTTGAATCGCCTTTTGCTTAAATTCCAGCACTTTGACTGTTGGGATTTGTCTCTACTAACTTTACACATCTAGACTTTGCAATATTTGCCCACTCTTCTTTGCAGAACTGCTCAGGTTCAGTTATTTTTGATGGCGACTGTTTGAGAACTGCTGTTTTTAACCACTTGACCACCAGAGGATTTTGCTGTCTTCCGTCCAGGCCACTTTTTGCGATTCGGCGCTGTGCGACTTTAACTGACAATTGCGCGGTCGTGCGATGCCGTACCCAAACGAAATTTACGTCCTTTTTTTCCCACAAACAGAGCTTTCTTTTGGTGCTATTTGATCACCTGTGTGATTTTTACTTTTTGCGCTATAAACAAAAAAAGAGCGTTTATTTTGAAAAAATAACAATATTTTTAACATTTTTTTATATGAAATTCCCCCCCAAAAAAATGTAAAAATCAATTTTTTAAAAAATTTTTGGCCAATTTGTTTTCTGCTACCTATGTTTGGTAAAAAAAATCGCAATAAGCATATTTTGATTGGTTTGCGCAAAAGTTATTGCGTTTACTAACTAAGGGAAAGATTTCTGTCATGTTTGGTGTTTTTTTTTTAACGCGTAATGGCGGCGATCTGTGATTTTTTTTGCGGGACTGCGACATTGCGGCGGACAGATCGGACCCTTGACTGACATTTTTGACACTTTTGGGGGTACCAGTGACATTACTGCAGTAATCAGTGCTATATATATGCACTGTTACTGTAAAAATGACACTGGCAGTGAAGGGGTTAATTTTATTGGAGAGGGAGGGGTTAATGTATGCCTGGTGCTTACTGACGTGTGTGGGGGGGAGGTGACTGAGTGATAGAAGGACAGATCGGATGTCCAGCTATGCTGAACACTCCGATCTGTCAGTCCCTGTCACTATGGAGATCTGCCCGCTCTGTTTACACAGGCGGGCGGATCTCCTCACTAGATTCCCCGACGATCGGGGCAGAGCAGCGGCGATCGCCACTGCTCCTCCCCTGGCCTGACTCCCGCTGTGAATGAAAACAGCGGGAGCGCGCCGCCTACAGGGGGAGGAGTCCACGACGTAGGTCTACGTCGCTGGACGGGAACGAGCCACTTTGCCGCAGTACGCTCCATGTGAGCGGTCGGCAAGTGGTTAAGTAATTCCACAGATTTTCAATGGGGTTTGAGTCTGGGCTCTGACTAGGCCATGCAATAACATTTACCTTATTCTCCTTCAACCACCGTGTGCTCATTGTTGCTGTGTGCTTTGACTCATTGCCATGTTGGAAGGTAAACCTTCTTCCCATTGACCACTTTCTGGAACAGGGCAGCAGATTTTCCTCAAGAATTTGATGGTATTTTGCCCCATTCATTTTTCTTTCTATCCTGACAAGCGCTCCAGTCCCTGCTGCTAAAAAAAACACCCCCATAACAGGATATTACAACCTCCATACTTTACTGTAGGAATGGTGTTATTTGGATGGTGAGCTGTATTGGATCTCCATCAGACATATCATTTTGTGTTGAGGCTAAATAATTAAATTTTAATCTCATCTGACCACCTTTAATGCACCTTGAAGATTCTGGGGCCACATGGAAAAAGGTGTTATGGTCAGATGAAAATAAAATTGAATAATTTGGCCTCAAAACAAAATGATATGTCTGGCGGAAATCCAATACATCTCACCATCCAAATAACACAATTCCTACAGTAATGCATGGAGGTGGTAATATCCTGTTATTAGGGGGTGTGGTAATATCCTGGTATGGGGGGTGTTTCTCTGTAGCAGGGACTGGAGCACTTGTCAGGATAGAAGATAAATGGATGGGGCAAAATACTATCAAATTCTGAGTAAAATCTGCTGCCCTCTGCCAGAAAGTTGTCAATGGGAAGAAGGTGTACCTTCCAACATGAAAATCACCCAAAGCACACAGCAACAATAAGCACACAGTGGTTGGAGGAGAAAAAGGGGAATGTGCTTGCTTGGCCTAGTCAGAGCCCAGACTTAAAGTGGGAGTAAGCTGCCGTCTCTGACTTTTACCTATAGGTAGTGTAAATATCTCCTAAACATGCACCATTTAGAAGATATTTACTGTACATGCTGCCAGTGACATCACTGGCCCATGCGCTCTGAAAGAATGGCCATCTGGGCCACTCTTTTAGAGTGGTTTACCATAAACGGCAGCTCCTGCTGTGTGACTGGCCTGGAGTCCACAAACCCAGAAGGAATGTGGGGGTTTATGGGAGGTGTTGGTATGGGGCGCTACCACCTTGCACAGCGAATTACTTCGTTGTATATGATCCAAAAAATGAAAGTGCACAGTGCTTATTGGTGAAATATTAAATGTGCAATATAGTGCAGATTTAAAATTAAATTAAATTAAAATTATAAAATTATAAACGGTAGTAATCGTGTATCAATTTTATAATTTTAATTTAATTTAATTTTAAATCTGCACTATATTGCACATTTAATATTTCACCAATAAGCACTGTGCACTTTCATTTTTTGGATCATATACAACGAAGTAATTCGCTGTGCAAGGTGGTAGCGCCCCATACCAACACCTCCCATAAACCCCCACATTTCTTTACCCTTGTGGTAAGTTGGAGGCAGCATAACCATCTGATCCCCACACTCTGCATTTAAAACTGTTGATTCAGTGCTTGTGTTGCTATCCATAGCGCGGGTGCACCCCAAACCTCTTTTTTAAACCCAGAAGGAAGACCAGGTGAAGATGAGAGCACCTGCAGCAGTGACAGTGCAGTGTTGGAATGCTTTGTTTTCAGGTAAGTTTAACAATGTGCTAGTACGCAATGCTAGCACATTATGATATTACCTTGCAGGTTAGACAAAAAGAAAAACATCCAGCGGTTTACTACCGCTTTAAACCCCATTGATAATCTATGGAATGAATTAAAGACTGCAGTCCACAAACGGTCACTTAAACTGAACCTAAGCAGTTTTGCAAAGAAGAAGAGTGTGCAAATATTGCAAAGTCCAGATGTGCAAAGGACATATCCCAACAGACTAAAGGCTGGAATTAAAGCAAAATTTGCTTCAACAAAATACTGACACAAGGGGGTGATCCTTTTTCCAACTTTCCAAAGTGATTTTGTTCAGAGTGCCACCTTAGATCAATGTCCCCTTACACACACCTTTTCACCTTGGTCCTTGGTGTGGCAGGCGGCTGGTGGGAAAAGGCATTTTAAAAAAAATCCACGTGTTGCTGGCTCTGAACTGTGCATGTGCAGTTGTGGAGCCAGTTGAATGGTGAACTACTGTGGTCACTCTCATTTCGTGCATGTGAATAAACGCTGTGTCTGATTTGTGCCATGATTATACATATATTCACATACACACGCACACAGTATTATACGCACACACACTTACACAGTATACATACACACAGACACACAAGCACCTGATCTACCACACTCCTGCTGCCCCCATCTCCTTGCATACTGTGACTTGTAGTGCTTCAGCATCTCAGAGACACATTAGGTGGTAATGCAGGAGAGGAGGAGACTGTGCCTGTGTACTGGTGGGCAGGTTATGAGTAGGGAGGTATAGAAGAGATTTGGGGAGAATTTTAGAACACGTCCTTCTTCCAGAAGCAGTGCACTGTTTATTGAATAGCGGAAAAAAACAACAACAGTATCGCACGGGTGTATCTCACAGAGTCAAATATGCAAACTATGCCGCAATTTAATTTTTTTTACCCCAAAAGGGTGTTTATTAAATAGCGGAATAGAAAAACAGTATACAAATACAACGGGTGTATCTCACAGTCAAATATGCAAAGTATGCCGCAATTTAATTTTTTTCACCCCAAAAGGGTGTATATTGAATAGTGGAATAGAAAATTTTTTATAAAACGGTGTATCTCACACGTACAAACACAGACTAGGCCCCGATTACAAATTTTTGTACCCTAAAGGGAGGATGAGGAAGAGGAGTAGGAGGAGTTCAGAACAGGAGGCAAACTGAAGCGCCCTGCAATCCTTGGCGGTGGAAGGAGATGCGCCAAACAAATTTAAAAGGTGTATCTCACACGTACCGATACAGACTATGCCGCAATTTAATTTTTTTCACCCCAAAAGGGTGTATATTGAATAGCGGAATAGAAAAAAGTATATAAAAAGGTGTATCTCACATGTACCTATACAGACTATGCCGCAATTTAATTTTTTTCACCCCAAAAGGGTGTATATTGAATAGCGGAATAGAAAAAATTATATAAAACGGTGTATCTCACACGTACCGATACAGACTATGCCGCAATTTAATTTTTTCACCCCAAAAGGGTGTATATTGAATAGCGGAAAAGAAAAATTTTTATAAAACGGTGTATCTCACACGTACAAACACAGACTAGGCCGGATTACAATTTTTTGTACCCTAAAGGCAGGATGAGGATGAGGAAGAGGAGTAGGAGGAGTTTGGAACAGGAGGCAAACTGAAGCACCCTGCAATCCTCGGCGGTGGAAGATGCGCCAAACAAATTTAAAAGGTGTATCTCACACGTACCGATACAGACTATGCCGCAATTTAATTTTTTTCACCCCAAAAGGGTGTATATTGAATAGCAGAATAGAAAAAAATTTATAAAACGGTGTATCTCACACGTACAAACACAGACTAGCCCCCGATTACAATTTTTGTACCCTAAAGGCAGGATGAGGATGAGGAAGAGGAGTAGGAGGAGTTCGGAACAGGAGGCAAACTGAAGCGCCCTGCAATCCTCGGCGGTGGAAGATGCGCCCAAAAAATTTGAAAGGTGTATCTCACACGTACCGATACAGACTATGCCGCAATTTAATTTGTTTTACCCCAAAAGGGTGTATATTGAATAGCGGAATAGAAAAAAGTATATAAAAAGGTCTATCTCACACGTACCGATACAGACTATGTCGCAATTTAATTTTTTTTACCCCAAAAGGGTGTATATTGAATAGCGGAATAGAAAAAATTATATAAAATTGGTGATTTTTCAATAGTACATGTGAACACAGCAGTGTCTTATGTTTTATGTCATGGTCAGCAGCAGGCTATCGAGGGAAAAAAAATTCCCCTTTAACTTTGTAATTTTTAAATAGCAGATTAGAACAGCAATCTGTAGTAAAATATAGCTGAACGCTGCACACAACAGACTGATAAAAATATATTTTTTTCTCCCTCCTCCTCCTCCTCAGTGGGCTCAAGTGAGGGCAAAAAGATCATTCACTGCACCACCCCCCACACAGCAAAATCGCTGTAGATCGCTAACGGACAATTGTTCTGTCCTGTGCCTCCTAATAATCTCTCCCTGCCTAATCTCTCCAGCCTGTCCCTAAAATGCTAAAATATCTTTCCCTGCCTACACTCCGACCTGTCCCTGCATTCTTTTCGGGCACAATGTTGTTTTACCCTGTCTGTCCCTAATCAGCAGCAGCCAGCACCGTTATGTGTGCTCTCTCCCTACACTACAGCAGACTGACGCACTGCGCGCTCTGTGTCGAGCTTATAAAGACCTGGGTCACATGCTTCACCTGGCCAATCACAGCCATGCCATTAGCAGGCATGGATGTGATGGCTTCTTTGGCACACCAGTTAAACGCTTGTTGATTGGCTGTTGAAAGCCCGCCATTAAAAGCGCGCCATTACATATAAAACAGGAAATAAAATTACCTAACACGGATTTTAAACCCGAACATACAGTAAAGTTTTCGGGTCCGTGTCCGGGTAACAAAAATCCAATTGTCCGGTACGGACCCGAATAATACAGTCCGTATTCGCTCAACACTATCAATAATTAAAAGTGCTAGTGCATGAACAAATGTGAAAATAAATGTGCCAAACTAAAGTACAAATGCCGTACTCAATGGTAGCTGTGTTAATATGTGTTATATAACTCTAGCCAATATATATATATTATACCCAGATAAATCTTCAATTTTAAATTATGCTAGTGCAATGAGTATTTTGTATATAGGAAATTATATCAATTATTGGAAACCACAATTAATCAAAAATAATATATCAAAAAGTATATAAATTATAATGGTGACAAACCAATCAATATTGTGAGAAATAAGTCCATCAAACAAATCTATAAAAATCCTCCAGTGATAAAGTGCAGAGTGCTGCTTGATCACAAACAAAGTGTTCACGGTGTTCACACGTGAAGGCCCTCTGACCCATAGTGCTATAATAGTTTGTTTAGATCAAACTCACCAGAAACTCTGCTGGTAAAATTATAAACCAGCAAGCAAGCATAAACCCCAATGGCAATCAGTCATAGTTACATAGTTACATAGTAGGTGAGGTTGAATAAAGACAACAGTCCATCCACTTCAACCTGTGTAGGTGTGTGGCTGCAATCATCTCACATACCCCTGTATGTTCTGATCCTTGAGATAAGTCAGACAACTTTTCTCCTTATAATAACACCAGGATGGTTTAGGGCTCAGGATGGTCCATATGGAGAAACATAAAAAGGAATTCCGACCATAGTGTAAAATAAGTTTATTTAAACATAAGATTAAACACACTCACATGGGCCGGTGTCTACCAGACCCAAAAAATCTGTGTATATAAAATCCTCCACTGCCCCGGTCGCCGTAACAGTGTACTCGGAGTCTAGATGCAGTGTAGCAATGCGATGCGGTAATGTCTCAGCGTCCTACGCCACAGGCGACCGGGGCAGTGGAGGATTTTATATACGCAGATTTTGTGTCTGGTAGAGTGTGTTTAATTTTATGTTTAAATAAACGAGTGTTACACAATTTTACACTATGGTCGGCATTCCTTTTTTATGTTTCTCCATACAGACCATCCTGAGCCCTGATCCATCCTGGTGTGATTATAAGGAGAAAAGTTGCCTAGCTGATTGCCGTTGGGGTTTATACTTGCTTGCTGGTTTATAATTTTACCAGCAGAGCTTCTGGTGAGTTTGATCTAAACAAACTATTATAGCACTATGGGTGAGAGGGCCTTCACGTGTGAACACCGTGAACACTTCGTTTGTGATCAAGCAGCACTTTATCACTGGAGGATTTTTATGGATTTGTTTGATGGACTTATTTCTCACAATATTGATTGATATATTATTTTTGATTAATTGTGGTTTCCAATAATTGATATAATTTGCACATTTATTATATTTAATTACACAGGCACTTTTCCTATATATAAAATACTCATTGCACTAGCATAATTTAAAATTGAAGATTTATCTGGGTATAATATATATATATTGGCTAGAGTTATATAACACATATTAACACAGCTACCATTGAGAGAGATATACGGCATTTGCACTTTAGTTTGGCACATTTATTTGCACTTTTGTACAAGCACTTTTAATTATTGATCAATTACATTTATTTCAAATTTTTAACATATAAAATCAGCTACAATTATTAGGAGTTCAGTACTCATACCGCATCAATTAGATAGAGCATGGATTAATCTACGGAAATTGCGCTAATTTTATTTGTTTACAAAGTAAAATGATTTTCGTGACTGCATTTCGGCCTTGAGAACAGGAATTAGAAAGCATTCTAAGAATGCTGTAACATCCAGTTGCCAGATTATTGTTATTATTATTATTATTCATCTTAGATCATAATGATACAAAAACAGTGAAGTAATAAATAAAAAGTCAGCAACTGCATTAAGAAACATCTCAAGAAAACCTTGCCCATTACATTTCACAACAAAGAATATACTTGTTAAATGCATAAAATAAGCTAGTTTTAGTATTCTTATATAAAATTTTACAAACCTGTATTATCTTGTTTTCATTTGTAGGTATAACCTGTTATCATGTAAAAAAAATAATAAATGGTTCAATAAAAATATTGACCATATTGACATGTCACAGCATCACAACAGTTAGATAAACAATTAACTACCCAGAATGTAGAGTCAAGGATAAATACATATCTCTGATGCAAAAATGAATTTAAATAAGGCAGTTACTGCTAGGGTAGGCACTTTTAATGAGACAAACCGATGAAAGGTAACACCATAATAACTGATGTAATAGACAGGGTGGGAGAAATAATCCATATTTCCTGAACTTGATAAAATAAGCAATTACTCTTTTTATCTGAAATGAACTGTCAGTTGGAAGTTGTATATGCCACAAGAGCATCTAACAAGGGCGTGTTGCTATAAGCATCAAAGGTTTGGAACTTATTAACTTTCCAAAATATGCATGCATAATAAAACTCCCCACCAAATGTAAAAGAAATGTCATTGGAAAAAAATAAAATGGTGATAAATGATGTCCAAATGATTGATTTAAGAAAAGTCTCCATCACACATAGCAACACGTGTCTGTCTTTTTCATTACGCCCTTGGAGATTTTAATACTAAACGTATGTGCATATTTTTCATGGCCACTGATATTAGAATTGCAACCTGCCCCCATGCAGAACATGAAACACTTCGAACTGCATAATGCTGACTAAATTAGAAATCCTCCAGTGGCCTCAGGTTGCAAGGGCCATAATAATGAGTGCACTTAAGTGCTTTGTGTAGCTTCTTTACCATTTAAATTTAATGCTCATTTTTGTTTGATGGTTTGTCTCATTCAATCATGAAAGCAATGTGCTTTTAAAAAAAAAAATTCATGTATCATTTTGTTGGAGTAGGAAATATTAGGTGTGAACCATTTTCTATGACTATGACAGTCTTTGCATTGGCATATTTGTTAAGGCAAATATATAAAAAGCGAAAACATACCTATCTATTATCAGGGTGATGATCCTTAGTATTAAAATAAAAGATGCTAAATGGAATGTGTTTATCTACTTTCACAATGGTTTACTTAAAATAAAAAGTTAAATAAAATCAGAACTAAAGTCTACAAAAAAAAAAAAAATGTTCAGTTTTAGATTTTTGGCAGAAAAGACATGCAAAGTCTTTTCTGTTAAAAAAAACATTGTTCCCCTGGCTCCTAGAAATTATTTTCTTATGTGTACGCTAACCGGGGTACATGTGCAGTGTGTCATACCCTTCAGGTCCATTCCTGGGATCCCTGCTCTCATGAAGGCCAATAGTAGTCTCAGATGCTACCTACCTCCAACCAGATGGGAAAGTACCAAATAGAACTTTTACTGCATGCTAAACTTTGAATGGTGTAACACATACTTGAATGAGGCAAAATGTTTAGATTAACTATTTACATTTTGGGTGACTAATTGGAGTGTAGTATACATAATTTGCTTTGATACCTTAAAAATTGTGTCTAGGTTTGTGTGTATATACTAAATTGTAGTTAGCAGACATTTTTCTGGTATTAAGAGCCTTACATCTATGGGCTATATACAGAATCGTATGAATTCTCTCCACAATATATTTTTAGCAAATGTAGAAAGTAGAAATGTATTTGGACTGTCTCTTATATATTTTATAAGATTTATAGGTTTATTCATATATTAATATTTTATGCGCTGCACTATTTTCATTTATTAGCTTTGCTAAATTTATTAGCTAATTTACTTAGGATTGTTTGTGCTGCTTATTTTTAGTTTATATTAACAAATTACAACCAGACTTGATCATTCATTTTTCATTATTCTAGAATAACCACAATGGAACTGATTTATCTAACAGGTTATAAGAATACAGCATCAAGAGTACATTTGTTTAGTGATTTTACTAGCCACATAAATGTTATAATCCCTTTGGTGCTTAGTGGAGATATCTATGTATGTATATGTACGCCAGATTGGGGAGATATGCTTTCTAAAGTCTGGTACACACTGAGTTTTTTTTGTTGTTTAACCCACTGGGCTGAATGAAAAGGAAACTGAAGAGCCTTGAAGGAGCTAGCTGTACAAACTATGTGACCTTAGTACAGCAATTTGCGTATGCGGATTGGATGCTGGTTTTCCAGCATGCCCAATCAACAGAAGCCATTCATTCGACTGGCTTCTGTCAGACAGGCTGAATGTATACGTGGGCCAAATGTCTGCCAGTTTCTATTAAACTGGCAGTTATTCAGCCCATGTGTGGCAGGCTCTATGTGATAACATCATCTGCCAGCCTGTGGTGCTCCAAACTAAATTTCACTTTTTTATCACCACTTTTATGCTTATTTTGAAGAAAAAAAGAAATTCACAGCTTGATTGTTAAATTTTAATTTATACATAAACATTTAAAAATGTATAAACTTCATTTACTTTACATTTACCATGTATAGCCCACCTACCCCTTCCCAGGCAAACCCCCTGCTGCTACTACTGGGACTAACAGCTGAACATTACAGCAGCCACTGCCTTTAAAAACTAAGCAACACAGTGTTTGTAAAAGTGATTCAGAAATACAGAGTAACATTTTAGTTACATTGTACAACATAGCTAATCAGTTTATGCTGAGGAGTTACCTCGAATGTAAAAGAAAAGTTTTTCTAAACAATTGTTTGATTCTGGTGCAGTTCTTGTTGGTTTTCAGTTTTCTGACATAGATGAATCCCTGCTGCAGCCTCTTTCCTTGTGACCTTTTTCATAGTTAAAAGAGGGACATACTAAAACATTTAATGTGAAAATGGCTTAATGTAGCCTAATGTGTAATAAAGCACCTAAACCTTAATCAATTGCCCTAAAACTTTGCACAGACTAAGTCTTTAACTTTCCTAATCTATCCTAGAAGTTTCATGTATTTTGGTCTTCCAGGAGGCAAACTAGGGACATTGCTTGTTTTTTGGGGAGCTTAATGTGGATGTTAACCAATTTCCCCCAAACTTCACATAGAAGACTCTATTGATGCCAAGATAGTCTGACAATTTTATCTCATTTGGCAATTCAAACAAAAATGTATTCACATTAAGCTATTTTTTTACAATATTAAAATGTCTAATGTAAATAGCTTAATGTAAAAAGAGCTTAATGTACCAAAATTTGCCTAAACCTCAATCAATTGTCTTGTGACAATGCACAGCCTAGGTTCTACATTTCCCAAACTTATCCTGGAGGTTTCATGGATTTTGGTCTCCCACAAGGAAAACTAGGGACATTAAGCTCTATTTTTTGGGGAGCTCAATGTAGCTTAACGTACAAAAAAAGAGTTTGGCTGTTAACCAATTTCCCCCAAGCTTCACACAAAAGAAGTGTCTATCTATGTCAACATATTCTGAAAACTTCAGATCATTTAGTAAATCATCATTTGGTATTCACATTAAGCTATATTTTACATACCTAAAACATTTAATGTCAACAGTTTAATGTAAAAAGAGCTTAACATACCATAAAGTACCTAAACCTCAATCAATTGTCTTGAAACTTTGCACAGGCTAAGTTCTACACTTCCCAAACCAATCCTTAAGGTTTTCATGGATTTTGCTGTCCCACAAGGAAAACTGGGCACATTAAGCTCTTTTTTTGGGGAGCTTAATGTAGATTAATGTACAAAAAAGAGCTTAAATATGAACCAATATCCCCCACTCTTCGCACAATAGAAGTGTCTATCTATTCCAACATATTTTGAAAATTTCAGATCATTTGGTAAATCACACCAATTGTCTTAAAATTGTCTTAAAACTTTGCACAGCCTAAGTTCTACACTTCCCAAACCTATCCTGGAGGTTATGTGGATTTTGGTCTTCCACAAGGCAAACTGGGGACATTAAGCTCTTTTTTGGGGGAGCTTAACCACTTTAAGACCAGGCCTATTTTTGACACTTGGTGTTTACAAGCTAAAATCATTTTTATTTGCTAGAAAACGACTTAGACCTCCCAAACATTATATATTTTTTTAGCAGAGACCCTAGAGAATATTGTTGCAATATTTTTTATCACACCGTATTTGCGCAGCGGTCTTCCAAACACAATTTGTTTGAAAAAAATTAATTTTATTCAATTAAAAAACTAAAAAACAATCCCATAGGCGACAATTTAAAAATGTCTACAGGTTACCGAAAGATCTCCGAAAGGATCAGTACGCCCACTATTATGAAACCTCTCATTCTGCTGACTACGCCAAAAAAGAGTGTTCAACTGGGAGGCAAGATCGGTCTGTGTGGGGTCTGAGAGTGAGGCATTGAAAGAAAAATCTACCAGTCTCCTGAGGCGGATAGATTACCACAAGAGTTGTGGCGGAATTCCATCTTATCTGAGACCTGGGTACAGCATACCACTTACCAAGGCTAGACCCCAAGGGGTCATCTGGTAAGTGTGTTGGACATCTGGTGGTGGATTTTCTTCTTTCCTTTTACTACCTCGCCATGAGAAGGCACCTTTTTGCACAGCACTGAGCACTTTATAAGTCACGGGACTATTTTCTGTTATTTGATACTGCATTTGCAATTTTGCACATATGGACTGTTTTCAACACAAGTATTAGTTGTGAACAAGGGGAAGTGGTCCCTCCTTTTGAATATAGAAGCACCTCAAGTTACTATATTGTATTTTGTTGTTAATATTGCATCTGCGTTTTTGCACATAAGTGTTTATCACCAATTTTATTATAGAGTTTATGCACTGTCCCTTTTATATTGCGATATGTGTACTGTGCACTGTCACTTTTTACTTTTTTTATTTTACACTCTATTACAGTAAGAATATTCATTTGGGTAGATTTTAAACAATCTATTAATTTGTGAGCGCTGTCCCCCTCCCTTTTTTTCAATATTTTTTATCACACCGTATTTGCGCAGCGGTCTTCCAAACGCAATTTGTTTGAAAAAAATTCACTTTTTTCAATTAAAAAACTAAAAAACTGTAAAGTTAGTCCAATTTTCTTCTTTAATGGGAAAGATAATGTTTCGCTGAGTAAATAGATACCCAACATGTCATGCTTCAAAATTGCGCACACACGCGGAATGGCGACAAACTTTGGTACTTAAAAATCCCATAGGCGACAATTTAAAAATGTCTACAGGTTACCAGCTTAGAGTTACAGAGGAGGTCTAGGGCTCAAATTATTGCTCTCGCTCTAATGATCGCAGCAATACCTCACATGTGTGGTTTGAACACCGTTTACATATGTGGGCGGGACTTCCGTATGCTTTTGCTTCTGCGCGCGAGCTAATGGGGACAGGGCACTTTAATTTTTTTTTTTGTCCTATTTTACATAGTTACATAGTAGGTGAGGTTGAATAAAGACAATAGTCCATCCAGTTCAACCTGTGTAGGTGTGTGTGGCTGTAATCATCTCACATAGCCCTGAATGTTCTGATCCTTGAGATGTACGTCTAAGAGTCTTTTGAAAGCCACCATACTACCAGCAGAAACCACCTCTTGTGGTAGAGAATTCCACAATCTTGTAGCCCTAACAGTAAATAACCCCCCACGTTGCCTGAGGTTAAAACACTTCTCCTCTAATCGCATTGTATGCCCTCGAGTCCTCATGCAATCCCTTCGACTGAACAGCTTTTTTTCTAGGCTGAGATCCCCATTGAGATATTTAAAAATTGCTACCATGTCCCCCCTCAGGCGTCTTCTCCAGGGAGAATAAATCAAGCGATTGCAGACGCTCTTCATAATTAAGGTCCTCCAATCCCCTAATTAGTTTAGTTGCCCTTCTCTGGACTCTCTCCAGCTTCAACACATCCCTCCTGAGGACTGGCGACCAGAACTGGACAGAATACTCCAGATGCGGTCGGACCAGAGTTTTATAAAGTGGAAGGATTATAGTCTTATCTCTGGAATACATCCCTTTCTTTATGCATGCTAATATTCTGCTGACTTTGGCAGCTGCCACTTGATATTCCATGCTATTGCCTAATTTATCATCAACCAAGACTCCCAGATCTTTCTCAATTTTTGATTCCCCCAAGGGTTCCCCTCCTAATGTGTATTGTGCTTTTATGTTTCTAGTCCCCAAGTGCAAAACCTTACACTACTCCACATTAAAACTCATTTGCCAAGTCGTTGCCCACTCCGTTATTTTGTCCACGTCATTCTGTAGGATATCTGCTTCATGCTGTGCAGTTATTGCCCTGGCCAATTTTGTGTCATCTGCAAAAACTGATATTGAACTGCTGATCCCCTCCTCAATGCTGTTTATGAATAAATTGAACAAGGTTGGTCCCAGGACTGAGCCTTGGGGGACCCCGCTTACTACCTCAGACCAGGCTGAGTATGCGCTGTTTATTACCACCCTTTGGACACGCCCTTTTAGCCAGTTCCGTATCCAAGAGCAAACCCTGCTGTCGATACATGCAGACCTTATTTTATAAATTAAGCGATTATGGGAAACTGTATCAAACGCCTTAGCGAAATCTAAGTACACCACATCCACTGGTCTGCCCCTATCTAGCTCACAGCTCACCTCCTCGTAGAATGTTAAGAGATTGGTTTGACAAGAACACCAATTTGTAAACCCGTGCTGGTTACTGCTGATGATGCTGTTGTCTTTAGCAAACTCTACGATATAGTCCCTTATCATCCCCTCCAGAAGTTTACATACTATTGATGTCAAACTGACAGGCCTATAATTTCCCGGTATATGCCTCTGACCCTTTTTGAATATCGGAATCACGTTAGCTTTCCTCCACTCCCCTGGTACATCTCCTGTCCTAATACTGTCAGCAAAGATCAGGAACAGTGGTCTAGATATAACCTTACTGAGTTCCTTGAGTACTCTCGGATGTATGCCATCCGGGCCTGGTGATTTGCTTGTGTTAAGTTTATCCAGCCTTGCCCTAATTTCACCCTCTGTTAGCCATAGTGGCAAGTCCTGTGTATTACTACTAACCATACAGTCATGGTCAGTGTACCCCTCCGTTTCCTGTGTAAAGACTGACGAGAAAAAAGCATTCAGCACGGTTGCTTTTTCAGTGTCCTCTGTAACCATCCTCCCATCATCGTTAATTATGTGTGCAATATGCTCTGCCCTAGTTTTTTTGCTGTGGATATATTTAAAGAATTTCTTTGGGTCTTTTTTACTATCCTCCGCTATTTGTCTCTCAAAGTTTATTTTAGCCATCTTGATTTCGTGCTTACTTTTCTTTACTTTTCTTTGCCTCCTTGTATTGGTCGAAAGCCGATACTGTGCCCTCTGATTTATATTTCCTGAAGGCCAATTTTTTTCCCCTAATAAGTTTTTTAACGCTATGGTTTAGCCAGCCAGGTTTGGCTTTGTCTCTTCTAAATTTATTTCCCATAGGAATGCACTGCAAGATGCATTTGCTTAATATGTTCCTAAAGCATTCCCATTTTTCCTCTGTGGTCAGTGATCCCAGGGTTTGGTCCCAGTTTACCCTTTCCATCAATGAGTACAATTTTGGAAAGTTTGCCCTTCTGAAGTTTAGGGTTCTTATGTTCCCCACTTGCCTTGTTATATTGTTATTTACACTAAATGTGACTAAATTAGGTCTGGGTCATTAGTGATCAATAGATCCAGGACTGCGTTTTCCCTAGTCGGAGAGTCCACCAACTGTGACATGTAATTATCCTGTAAGGTTTCCGTGAATAGACGAGCCTTTTGTGAGTGTTTAGTCCCCTCTAAGCAGTCAATGTCGGGATAACTGAAGTCCCCCAATATGATGACTGATCCTAGTTTTGCCACTTTACCCAATAGTGCTAAAAATTCCAGCTCTACCTCCTCCCCTTGTTTAGGTGGCCTATAGCAAACCCCCACAATTACTTTTCCCTTTTCTCCTTCCCTATGGAGTTCTACCCACACGGATTCTAACTCCATACTCATCCCTTCCGTAATGTCACTCCTCTCTATCACCCTTACATTGTTCTTGACGTAGAGACATACCCCTCCCCCTCTTTTTCCTACCCTGTCCTTCCGGTACACCGAATACCCTTGGATATTGGCCAGCCAGTCATGCGAGGGGTCGAACCAAGTCTCTGTTATTCCCACAAGGTCTATGTCCTCCTCATGTACTAACATTTCCAACTCATCCATTTTATTAGCTATGCTCCTGGTATTAGCATATACCCCTCTTAGTTTTACGGAAGTTAAACGTAATTGGTGGTTATGTTTATTCATATTTGGTCTGAGGTTTTCCCGCACAGACCTACCAATTGACGTTATGGCCCTACTGTCGCTGCTGACTCTAATACTACCTTCTGTCCTTTGCTCCCTCCTGACTGACTCTACTTCTGAGCACTTCCCCCGTCTCCTAGTTTAAAAGTCCCTCCAACTTGGTGGCCATCTTTCTCCCCAAAAGAGCTGTACCGTCCCCATTAAGGTGCAGCCCATCCTTACTAAAGAGCCGGTAGCCGACTGAGAAGTCAGCCCAGTTCTTCAGGAACCCAAACCCCTCCTTCCTACACCAATTCCTCAGCCACTTGTTAACTTCCCTAATTTCCTTCTGCCTCTCTTGTGTGGCTCGAGGTACAGGCAGTATTTCAGAGAAAACCACCTTGGAGTTCCTATTCCTCAATCTATTACCTAAGTCCCTGAAATCATTCTTTAGGATCCTCCACCTTCCTTTTACTTTGTCATTAGTGCCCACATGCAACATGACCGCTGGGTCATCCCCATCCCCGCACAATAATCTGTCTGCCAGATCTGCGATGTGCCGAACTCGGACGCCCGGTAAACAACATTCTGTTCGGCTAGCGAGATCTTTTTGACAGATTGCCCTCTCTGTCCTCTTGATAATTGAGTCCCCAACTACCACAACCTGTCTAACCTTTCCTAAATCACGGCCCCCCTTCTTCCTGGAGCCGCCACTCCCCTGGCAGCTGGGGGAGGGCGCCTGCTCCAGCTCTGCCACCCCTGAGTAGATATCCCCCTCAACCTGCAACTCGACAAATTTGTTAGGGTGTACCAACTCAGGACTGGCCTCTCTGACGCTCTTCCCACTAACCTTCCTAACGGTCACCCAGCTGCGTACCACTGCTGCTTGCGTCTCCTCCACTCGTTCCTCCTCTATGCTGGCCCCTGCCAGCGCATGATGGGTAATGTCCAAGCTCCTTTCCAGGTTGTTGATGCAACGCAGTCTTGCCACTGTGTTCTCTAGATCCAGGATCTGGTCTTCCAGAGCAACAAGTCGCTCACATCTTGCACAGCGGTAATCGCCCTCGATTGGTTCATCAAGGAACTCATACATTGCGCAAGAAGTGCACTGAGTGGCATCCGCAATCCTGTCGGACATTATTACCCACTACTCTATGGGGATAATGTTAACGACCTGCTATTCCTTACCTACACTACCTCTAACTCCCCTGGTACTAAACCTGGGGTACTCACCAGTTGCTAAAATAGTTACCAGTCACAAAGATACTCACCAGTAGCAGAGATACTCACCAGTCACAAGATACTCACCAGTTGCAAAGATCCCCACCAGTCCCAAAGATCCTCACCAGTCGCAAAGATACTCACCAGTCGCAAAGATACTCACCAGTCGCAGGATCCTCACCAGTCGCAAAGATCCTCACCAGTTGCAAGATACTCACCAGTCGCAGGATCCTCACCAGTCGCAAAGATCCTCACCAGTCGCAAGATACTCACCAGTCGCAAAGATACTCACCAGTCGCAAAGATCCTCACCAGTTGCAAAGATACTCACCAGTTGCAAAGCTACTCACCCACCAGTCGCAAAGATACTCACCAGTCGCAGATACTCACCAGTCGCAAGATACTCACCAGTCGCAAAGATACTCACCATCGGTCAGTCGCAGAGCACTGTCGGTCAGTCGCAGATCACTGTCGGTCAGTCGCAGAGCACTGTCAGTCAGTCGCAGAGCACTGTCGGTCAGTCGCAGAGCACTGTCGGTCGGTCGCAGAGCACTGTTGGTCAGTCGCAGAGCACAGTCGGTCAGTCGTAGAGCAGTCTATCAGTCGCAGAGCAGTCTGTCCGTTGTAGAGCAGTCGCAGAGTAGTTTTAGAGTGAGCAGAGCAGATAGATCAGCTCAGTGCAGATCGTTCCACAGCTACCCCTCTCAGTCTATAGTAGCCCCTTAGTAACCTGTATTGCTTGTAGTTTTTGTACTTGTATGTAGTTTATACTTGTAGTCCCCCACCAGCCCACCCCCCTACCAGCTGATCAGTTGCTTCCTACTTACGTCCCCGGTCTCGGTCAGGTCCTGTCAGGTCCTTGTCTCTGCCGCCGCTGCTCTGTCCCCGCTCTGTCTCCCTGGTCACTCGTTCACTCCCCGGTCACCCTCCGAGGCTCTCCGGTCACCCTCCGAGGCTCCTGCACTCGGCCCCCGGCTTCCTAGTGCGGCTTCCCCCGCTTCCCCCGCACGTCCTCCTCCGCTCCTCCTCCACACACACAGACAGCTCCCCTCGCTGTGTGTGTGCTGTGCACGGATCACTCGCAGCTTCCGGCTTCCGGATCCACTCCACTCGCAGGCTTGCGGAAGGCTCTGGAATGGGAGGTTTTTATTTTATTTATTATTTTTTATTTTTACACTGTTTTCTTAAAAAAAAGTGATAATTTATATTCCTATTACAAGGAATGTAAATATCCCTTGTAATATAAATAGGCATAACAGGTCCTCTTTATTGTGAGATCTGGGGTCAAAAGACCTCAGACCTCACAACTACACTAAAAAAGGAAAAAAAAAACGTTGAAAAAAAATTGGCTCTTTAAACCGGTTGCTAGGCAATGACGTTTACCGTCGCACCGGTCCTCCAAGACCATAGAGTCGAGTGAGAGCCATCTTGCCCTCACTCGACTTCCTGTCTCAGAGGATCCAGGACCGGATTGTTTTCCCCGCTGCCGGCAGGTCCGGTAAGCGGGGAAAACGGCCGGTGACGCGGCGGGAGGGGGGCACCTCTTCCACCGCATCGTAAGGGTGATCCCATGGCAAATCCGCCGCTGGGACCACCCTTACCTGAAAGCTGACCGCCCGCCGTTTAAAAAAAATACTGGGTTTTGGCAGCTATCTGCTGCCATAACCACGGTATTTAGCATCAAACGAATGATGTATATAGTCATTGGGCGGTCGGTAAGTGGTTAATGTGGCTTAATGTAGAAAAAAAAGCTTAGATGTTAACCAATTTCCCCCAAACTTAAATCAATAGAAAAATTCTATCTATGTCAACATATTCTGAAAATTTGAGAGCATTTGGTAAATCACACCAAAAGTTATTCACATTAAGCTATATTTTACATTCCTAAAACATTTAATGTCAACAGCCTTATGTAAAAAGAGCTTAACGAACCATAATGTACTAAATTTCAAATGTCTTGAAACTTTACACAGCCTAAGTTCTACACTTACCAAATCCTTGAGGTTTTGTGGATTTTGGTCTCCCACAAGGAAAGCTAGGGACAAGCTCTTTTTTTTGGGGAGCTAAATATGGCCTAATGTACAGAAAAGGGCTTAGATGTGAACCATTTTCCCCCCAAACTTCGCATAACAAAAAACTCTATCTATGCCAACATATTCTGAACATTTCAGATCATTTGGTAAATCACACCAAACATTTTTCACATTAAGCTATATTTTACAACCATAAAAACATGTGGCTTAATGTAAAAAGAGCTTAACGTACCCTATTGTGCCTAAACCTCAACCAAATGTCTTGAAACTTTGCACAGCCTAAGTTCTACACTTCCACACAGTTCTACACAGTGGATATTGGTCTCCCACAAGGCAAACTGGGAACATTAAGCTTTTTTTTGTGGGAGCTTAATGTGGCTTAACGTACAAAAATGTTTTTGATGTTTTGATGTTAACTAATTTCCCCTAAGCTTCCATAGTCTATCTATGTCAACATATTCTGAAAATTTCAGATCATTTGGTAAATCACACCAAACATTATTCACATTAAGCTATATTTTACATTTCTAAAACATTTAATGTCAACAGCTTAATGCAAAAAGAGCTTAACGTAACATATTGTACCTAAACCTCAATCAATTGTCTTGAAACTTTGCACAGCATAAGTTCAACACTTTCCAAACCTATCCAGGAGGTTATGTGACTTTTGGTCTCCCACAAGACAAACTGGGGAAATTACCGTATATACTCGAGTATAGGCCGAGTTTTTCAGCATGTTTTTTCATGCTGAAAAAGCCCCTCTCGGCTTAAACTCGAGTCACTGGCTCACTTACTTTTTTAAAATGGCCCTGCCCGACACTGACATGTCACTGCGCATGCGCCGCATGCCCGGGAATAGCCGAACGTGTACGAGCTTTCCCGAGCATCGGCGGTGCATGCGCGATGACGTGTTGGCTCCGGGTGGCGCCATTTTTAAATCGAAGGCGCCTCACCGACAGGTAAGTGAGACTCTTCCGCAGCCCCTGCATTTCCTCAAGGAAAGGGTCCAAAGAATTCAGAAGAGAGCTCTTCTGTTCTATCAGGCTGTGGGCCCAGGCCTGCGGCTCTTCAGTCAACAGGGAGATGAAAAATCCCACCTTAACTACTTCAGACGAAAAAGTCCTGGGCTGAAGGACTAAGTACAAGGAGCAGGCATTTTTAAAAGGCCCGGAATTTTTTGCGATCGCCTGAAAAAACGCTCCATGTGGGGACCCTGGGCTTAGGGGTAGCCATGATCTCAGTGGGGCTTGATGCAGCTTGAGAAGAAGAAGCTCCACTGGTGGGCACAGGGGCTGCGGCTATTGATGCGGGTGACCCTGAAAGTTGCTGGAGATGACCGTCAATCTGGGCATAGACTTCCTGCAGTTTCTGGACCACATCAGTGAGGGTTGTGACCTGCTGGCACAGGATCTCAAGAGGAGAACGCGCTCTGTCGGCCTCTGACATGGCTGATTTGCAGAATAGGTACTCACCGAGGCCAAGATGCTGAGAGCGGTTCGCTATTGTGACTAAGTGCACTCCGCCCCTCTGGAGGTGATACAGAGGGTGGATGGCACAAAGAGGCACAAGCTACCAGCAGGCAGGGTAGAGCTTGCGTGGAAGTCCTGTAGAACTGGAGCAGAGACTGATCAGGATCCAGCAGAGGAAGTAGGTAGAAAATCCGGAGCAGGCTGAGGGTCAAACACAGGTTAGCAGACAATCCAGGTCACAGGCTGAAGGTCAAGGCACTGGAGACAGGAGGCAAGACTGGGTCACAAGCAGAAGGTCAAGGCACAAGAGACTGAAGGTGAACCCGGTTCGCAGGCAGAGGGTCAAACACAGGAGGCAAGATCAAAGTCTGTAAAACAAGCCAAGGTCGGGTCCGGGAGAAGAGCAGAGTAGGTCAGGGTTGATCCGGGTCACAGCAGGTAAATGATCAAAGAGGAAACAGGAACTCAGGTACAGGAAGCTGAAAGACAAACCAGCAATTCCTCTGAGCACTTGCTCAGCTTTTATAGGCAGCCAGGAAGTCATGTGGTGCGTGTCATGTGACGGCCAGTCTGCAGCTGAAGGTTTCTCTGACACTTATGCTCATGCTCGTGCACATTGCACACGTGCTAATATTTATAAGCGAAAGACCAATGTCACTTCTGCATTACCAGTTCTTCGCACATATTTGTGCACGTGCGCGATCACGAACGTATGCGCGCACACCCGTACTCCCGCACATACCAATTAGCACTTGGTCTCCAGTGGCCTATTTAAACTGCTCTATTACTGTGAGCAGTTCCTGAATGGTCTTCAGCTTGTTCCTGAGACCTGATCTGTTTTTTCTGCTTACCTGTGTATGACCCGGCTTACCTTTGGACTTTGCCTCTGCTTTTGCTCCAGCTCTGCTAACTACTACTCCAACCATGGCTTGCTTACCGGATCTGATCTGCCTGCTGACCTTGTACTGCCTTGCCCAGCTGTTAATGACCTTGGCCTATCCTCTGTACTTGGTTGCCTGCTGATTCGTTTACTCACTGCCCAGTTGCCGCTGACTGCTACTTGTCTCCTGGTTCTACTCCCATCCCACGCTCTAGTGCCAAGCTGCTACTGCATCCAGTTCCAAGGACTGCAACCACCAGCTCTACCCACCTACAGAGTGGACATCACCAGCTATCTGCTACAGCACTCGTGCCACTCCTTGCCTTTACGCTCTCTGTTCCCACCTTCAGGAGTGTTAGGTGGGAGGTGCAAGAGAGGCCTCCACAACATTCCAGTCTTCACCAGGTACTTGATAAATAAGCTTTTAAAATGAGGTGTTTTTCAACAAAATATCATCCACATATGTTTAATTTCCCCTTTCGGTGGCATCAGGCATAGCCTTATATAAGAACAAAGCAAATTCACGACCTGCATTTATATAACCAAATGGCATTCTAGTCCAGGTAAACTGTTCCTTACCAAATGTGAATGCCAGTTTATATTGCTCTTAAGGACTTACTTTGATTGTCCAATATCCTTGGGCAAAATCCAGTGTGGTAAAGATCCTGGCTCCTTGCATTTGTGCCAAGCATTGCTCGATATATGGCATGGGCCAGCTGGACATATATATACATTTATTGAGCTGTCTGAGATCAGCACATAAATGCCATTGACCATTCCGTTTAAGGATATCAAGAATAGGATTATTATAAGAACTGTGCTCCTTGAGATTCCTTATTGTTTCTGCTAGCGAATCGTAATATGCTAGTGGAAGACAATATTACTTGACATAAACAGGAGGTGCCTCTGGATCAGTCTGAATCTTAGCAATGTGTATGTCTGTTAGACCACAATCATAGGAATCTTTAGCAAAGATATCCTGGCACTCCAGGAGAACTGCTTTTAACTTTTGACGCTCTAAATCATTATTTTTATTGATAAAATCAACAAATGGATTCAACCTCTTAAGGAGATCTATGCCGATAATCAAACGATCATAGGGCAAATCAACTATTAGTGTGGGATAGCAAATTATTTTATTTCCCAAGTTGAAGTTCAACCAAGCTTTTCCTCTGACCTTTAAAACAGTGCCTAAAACATTTATAAGGTTAGCTGTAAAACTTTTCAGCTTATATTTCTCAGAAGATAAATCCTGGATTTGTTGAAAATATTTCTGAGATAAAATGGTTGCGTGGCTACCATTGTCCAATAAAGCCATTATTTGTGGTAAATAATTATGTAATTTAACCTCCATGAAATACCTGTGATCTATCTCCTGTAAGGTGTATAGATATTTTGGATGACAAGTAAAATGGCTTTCAGGTTGCATTTTACCCATCAAACCCCCCTTCCTTTTTTCACACTGGAAGGAGTGCCTGTCAGGCTTTTCACAGCTAAGGACTCTGTGGGCTGTAAGATAAAATCACAAACACGCCGCCCCTCCTCCTTGCCATCTGGCATTGGAAGGCTTTTTACTTTTGGCACTCTGAGTCATTAGAGCATCCTTCAGCTAAGGAGATTTCCTGCTGGACCATTTCCAGAAATCCTGGAAAAGCTTCAGGTTGACCTATTTCATAGGCTTCTTCAAACCTGTCAGTGAGGTCATGACTTGACTTACCAGTCTTTCCGACAGACCCACTATATTCCTTGGCTTCCTGCTCATTAGGTGGATGATCAAAGGTAAGGGAAGATTCCTCCACTTGGCAGTTACCTTCTTCAGGATAGATAGGATAAATTGAGTTAATAGTGAACAATCCTTAAGGAGAAGCATAAAATGTCTGTTTGACCATTTGCTCTTTGGTAAGATATTGTTCAGGAATTAGGCCAATGATTACATTTTGAAACCCAAAAGTATAATAATCTGAATCTAAGGCCAGACCAATTACAGTGTCTTTAGACAAAGTGATTACATTTGGAGTACAATTATTACAATTATTTGGGTTTTGGATTGATGGATATATACCGTGGGGATATGACTTACCGAAATCCCCAGTTGTTGCATCCTATTTGAGAGGCATATTAATGCATCAAGGTTCTTTCATTTTTGGCCTTTTGGTAATTGGATAGGTAATAGAAAATTATTGGAACCTGGAGGAATGACAACATTTTGCGGTACTAATACATTTACTGCATATGGCAATAACTGGGATGATTTCACGGCTTCATATTCACTCATGGTAAAGTACATGGATTCCCATTTAATCTAGTCCACAATATGGAATTCACTAAATATACTTGTATAGCAAACCGATGTAATATATCGTTGCCAATGTACATATGACACCGTGGCTCATTGAGTACCAGGAATAAATGAGTGGCTGTTTTACCCCCAATAGAAATAGATAACATGCATTTTGCAATGATATTATGACTATTAGAATTATCATCCAATTCATGGACCCAGTTATCTTGAGGTTTTGGATACCAAATTACTTTAGGATTGGCCACTTGTTTTAGTAGATCCTCACTAATGCAACTATGCTGCAGTTTAGCGCTTTTAGTTCTTCCCAGGTCATTAACCTGTAGGGGAAAGAACACATCATCATTCACCTTTTCAATTCCTGCTCGGAATTGGGTATGATTACTGAACCCAGTAGAGTCAGTATTTTCTGGATGGGGGTAAATGGTTAGAACATCACTTTCCAAGCAAACATCTCTAACTCTCTCAGGGGAAACACATATGGTGTTATCCCCCTGTCCACCTACGTTTAAGGTGGGTGTTGCTTGTAAGAATGAGATATCTGGAACTTTGGAATTCCGAAAATGGATCTCAATAGAGTGCGGTCTTTCCTCAATCACATGGCAGTTACGCTGACTGTGATAGGATTGGGAATGCTGATAGTTAATGGGCATTTTCCCTTGGGACCAGATAACATTATTGATAAAATCCACAGTGCAAATCAATCTCTTAAGGAGATATATGCCAATAATCAAGCGATCATAGGGCAAAACAACTATTAGTGTGGGATGGCAAATTATTTTATTTCCAAAGTTGAAGTTCAACCAAGCTTTTCCTCTGACCTTTAACCACTTGCCGACTGCCACACGCCTATTTACTGTGGCAGTCTGGCTCTCCTGGGCAAACCGACGTAGGGCTACGTCGCTCGCCCAGGAGCCTCTAGGGGGCGAGCGTGCGCCACCAGAGGCGCGCTCCCGCCTTACCCCCCTCGTTTCCACACATCCCTGCTGCGAGCGACCGGTGGCTCCGATGTCTGCCGGTCACTCGCGTTTTCCAGCTGGAGAAGGAGAAAGGCAGGCGGCTAATGTAAACAAAGCTGCCTGTCATTCTCCCTGATGTAACTTCAGAGACTACACGATCCTGCTATTTAGGATCGTATGTCTCTGTTGTTACATCACAAGCCACACCCCTTTACAGTTAGAATCATGCCCCTTTACAGTTAGAATCACACCCCTAGGGACACACTTAACCCCTTGATCACTAATAAAGTTAACCCCTTCCCTGCCAGTGTCATTTTTACAGTAACAGTGCATATGTATAGCACTGATTACTGTAGTAATGTCACTGGTACCATCAAAAGTGTCAAAAATGTTAGTCAGGGGTCCGATCTGTCCACGGCAATTTTGCAGTCCCGCAAAAAAAAAAATCGCCGCCATTACTAGTTAAAAAAAACAATAAAAATTACATAAATCTTTCCCTTAGTTAGTAAACGCAATAACTTTTGTGCAAAACAATCAAAATACGCTTATTGCGAGTTTTTTTACCAAAAATATGTAGCAGAAAACAAATTAGCCTAAAATGTTAAAAAATTTAGATTTTTACATTTTTGGGGGGGGGGGGGATTTCATATAAAAAAAATTTGAAAAATATTGTTTTTTTTTCCAAATTTACGCTCTTTTTTTTGTTTATAGCGCAAAAAATAAAAATCGCAAAGGTGATCAAATACCACCAAAAGAAAGCTCTGTTTGTGGGAAAAAAAGAACATCAATTTCATTTAGGTACAGCGTCGCACGGCCGCGCAATTGTCCGTTAAAGTCACGCAGTGCCGAATCGCAAAATAAGCCCTGGTCTTTGAGCAGGAAACTCCTCCGGGGCTTAAGTGGTTAAGACGGTGCCTGAAACATTTATAAGGTTATTTCTAAAACCTTTCAGCTTATATTTCTCAGAGGATAAATCCTGGATTTGTTGAAAATATTTCTGAGATAAAATGGTTGGGTGACTACCCGTGTCTAATAAAGCCATTATTTGTGGTAAATAATTATGTAATTTAACATCCATGAAATACCTGTGATCTATCTCCTGTAAGGAGCATAGATATTTTGGATGACAAGTAAAAGGGCTTTCAGGTTGCATTTTACCCATCGACCCCCCCCCCTTCCTTTTTTCACACTGGAATGAGTGCCTGTCAGGCTTTTCACAGCTAAGGACTCTGTGGGCTGTAAGATAAAATCACAAACATGTCTTCCCTCCTCCTTGCCATCTGGCATTGAAAGGGTTAAATTCTTTTTTGAGGCATACAGACACTTGGGTTCATTTCCTTACTTTTATTTATTGGTACATTACAGCCATTTGCATGATTAGACACCTTAGCCTGTCCCCTCCCCCCCCCCCACACACACACACACACTTGTTATTGAAGGGGGCTTTCCACAGGAGTAGCATCTCCTAAAAAAGGATTCTTGGGTTTAGCAGTGAGGAACTTGGATAATTTTTCCATCTGTTCTGACAACACCCCAAACTGACTCTGCATCTGGTCCATTCCATCATGTAAATTTCTATTTTTCCAATGAACCCTTGTGGTTGGATTTTGGGAATTTGAAGTCTGAGACTTACCAGAACCTATTGATTCAGAACCATTTTGAACCTTTTCGGGGCCATACTGATAATTCCTATAATTACCTCTCGGGTATTTCCTAAACGGAGGGAAATGCCTTTTGACCAACTGATGCTTTTTATCTGGGTTACCATAAACTACCGGAACCTTTTTATCATCTGGATTGGGTTTAGCCTTATTAAATTTGGGAGTACTGGAGTTCTTAACCACTTCAACGTAACTCCTTTTGGGGGCTTCAATGTGTCCCTGATCTCTCTTATCGTGAATCTCAGTTATTTCATCAATTGGCTTTTTAAACCTCTTATCCTGAGTCTCCTCGCTATTCTGTAAAACAGCATAAAGGGTTGTACTTTCTGTCAGTAGCCAATCCAGAGTTTTTCGGGGATGGTAATCTCAGGCAAGAATCATTTTTATTTTATTTGGCAAAGCATCATAAACAGTTGGATTAATTCATGACTCTCAATCTATTGAGCTAGCTAGAACCACCTCTGGGGGGAGTCTATTCCACATTTTCACAGCTCTTACGGTGAAGAAACCTTTCCGTATTTGGAGACTAAATCTGCTTTCCTCTAGACATAAAAAGTGCCCCCTAGGTCCTCTGTGTTGACCTTAAAGTGAATAACTCAACACCAAGTTCACTATATGGACCCCTTATGTATTTCACATTCTGTTTCTAGAGCACATTTTTTTCTGTCACATTCTAACAATTCATGAGATATTTGATCCAGATTCTTCTTAAGAGAATCAATCATTTCTCTATTCTAGTTATCTTTATCACGATAATCTGATATCTGAGCTGACAACTGTTTCAATTCATCAACAAACCTTTCAGATTTAATTTCAATCTCGCAAACTGCTTGCTGCGTTTTTTTTAACATGATCAGCCTTTCGCTTGATTTCATGTTTTGTTTTATTTTATTGTTCTGCTAATTCAATAATTGTATAAAAAAAATTCTGGCCATGACTTAAGTATCAGTAGATCTTTATCTTTCTTTGTTTTAGTCTGCAATATGACAAAGATAACCAGCAACCCAGGACTCATCAGACCAAATTTCATTCATTTCTGTTTCAACAAGCAATTTTTAAATGAGCCTTTTTAAAAAAAAATTAAACATGATTCCTTGTTCATTGTTGAAATTGAGACAAGAAGGACATCAATCTCATTATAACCCAGCCTGGCACCATGGCTAGTCCTTATTTTGGCGTGTTGTCAGGGCCCCTTTTATTTATTGGCCTGAGAAGGGATTTGCTAAGACTCTAAAATTTTCTCTAAGAATCTTCACCCAAGGATAATGAACTTACATTCACCTTATAACAGAGATGGCTGCCAGGATGCCCATATAACAATGTGTAAAATAATATGTATTAGCCTCATATGATTCCTTTTAGCCCCAATAGATCTGACAATATACCAGCTAAGATATACCCCTGCTGCCATAATGTGACCACCAATAATATATGCCTGCCATGGGGGTCTGTATGGACCGCCTAGACAACACATGAAAGTGATTAGTGTACTAACACTGAGACACCTCTAGCATAGGTTGAATAAGAGGCATGGAAAGCTTTTTTTAACCAAGGCTTCTCCAGAGACTGCACTTTGCTGTCCACCAGATGCGTCTTCTGTAAAATCAAGATGGAAGGATTATATGATTTAATGTATTGGAAAAGGAGTGCCCTCTTGAACTTAGAATTGAGGCCTCTCACATTCCATGAGATCACTGAGAAGGAATCTAGTTTATGTGATGCCATGGTCCCGATAACATAAAATTCCAAAAGAGGTTTTGGGTGGATTGGTGGACAGCGTCCGGTGGGCAGCAACAGGGCATGAGCCAATGCACATATACATAAAACTAAACCAAGAAAAATAAAAAACAAAACAGAAACATGACCCAATTAAACAACCCAAGCACAAAGTGCTTATCCTACCATTTCCCAATGCCCTCCAAAAACACATGGGGAGGACCAGGAAGCAGTCTGTACCCAGAACAAAACAAGAATTATGAGCTAAACCTGTAAGACAGGTCTCTACTGTCAAAGTTAACTGTCCAAACAGTCCCCACGCAGCTGTTACTGCATAGGCAGGTCTTCAGTGCACCCAGACTGCAGGCAAGGGGAAGAAGGATACCTGAGAAGTGCGACTGTTGGTATGTAGTTGAAGTCCTTGCAAGGAAACTCTGCAGTACGGGGGGGAGCAGTGTCCCTTCAAAAAGGGGGTCAGTCATGGCTGTAATGTGTAGTTAGCACAGAGGGCTGGAGAAACACTATAAATGTCACGTACCTGGTCAGTGAGCCTGACATGTAGAGTAGGGCCTCTTGTACAGCACCAGCTCAGGGGTTACTGATATGGAGACAGCAGCCACAAGAGCATGGAGGCATAGGAGCCCCTGCAAGCAGTCCAGGAATCCATGTGGCAGCAATCAGCAGGAGGATGTGCAGCAGACAGGCTGGTGGATGGTACGCTGGCACAGTGCTTGGCAGACTGAAGAAGCAGCTGAAGCAGACTGGAAGTGCAGGTGTCAGGACCCAGACTTGAACACTTGGGACACCCACTGTGCCTGGCAATGACTTACTGAGCCACCTGGAATGCTGGACAGCTCCCTGGACAAATCCATGAATGATCCTGCCATGAATCTTGATTGCCTTTGATCCTTGAACCCTTTTCTCCTCCAATGAACTTCCTGATTTAAGCCATGTCTCTGCACTTCCTTGTCACCAGAATATTGTGCCTTTACCAGCCAATATCTCGATTGTCTCTCCTGCTGCCATCCCTATCTTCGCTACCGTTCGTTATCGACACTTGGCTTGTTCCTCGACTACGCTTCTGCCTAATCCCGACCTGCAACTACTCATTACCGACCTTTGGCTACTCCTAGACTACACTTCTGCTTGATCCTAACCTGCTATATCTGCTACTGGACCCTGGCTTGCTCACCTCCTGGTACTAACACGCAGCAAAATCCATCTCCACCATCAGGAGCGCTGGTAAACACTGGTTAGTAGTTAGATTCCGCACCTCAGGTGAGCCTGCGTCATCTGCCAGAGTGACCTCGTCTGTGTTCCTATCCAGCTGGTTCCTGTGTAAGCTGCTATAGCTATTGGTTTTTGAGCTCGACTCAAGATTGTGAAAGCAGGTGCAGAGTCAGACAGGCTGGGTTGGTAATGTTCAGGTAGATTGAGCAGAACAGCAGGCAGAAGAAGAATCCAAAATCAAGCCGAGGTCGGGGTATTAAGCAGACAAACGTAAGTCAGGAGTAAGCCGGATCAGAATCAGAGGTCAGCACAGGAAACAGGAATAACACAAGAAGCCGCAGACCAGACAGCAACAAGTCCATACTGCAGCCAGTTTAAAAAGCCTGCCTGGTGCCAGCATTAGTAACAGGCCATCGCGAGTGCGCGCATATGTGCGAGTGCGCATGCATGCATATGTGCGAGTGCGCATGCGTGTTCCCTTTTGCACATTCCCTGGTATACAACCATGTACCTTTGCCTGGTTTAACGGTTGCTGGCTTGCGCATGCGCGTATATATGCACTGCGAACCTCCACCTGTACGGGCATGTCCTCCCTGACAATAACTTTGTGTGACTAAACAGTCTGACTCCAGTTATTGGGCATCTAAGGATCCAAACTGAGCACGGAGTTTGGCATAGGAATATAGTAAGTCCGGACGGTCCTGAGTTCTCAGTCTCGCACGAAGTCAAGAAGCTGGTAACCAGGGGGGCAAAATTATAGAGAAAGAGAAAAAGAAAAAGGGGGGCAATAAAACAGGAAAAACTCAAAATGAAACAGGTCTATCCCCAGATACTTGCTGTGTCCCAGGGGATAGGGACTCCTCCCGTCCAGGAGAACTTCAATTATAGGGGTTCAGTGGCCATCCAGCAAAGAGGCTGCGGGTTCCGCAGTATCGAAGAACTTGGCATGATCACCATCCACCCCACAGAGCTTACTGGGGTACAGGAGGCTATATTTAAGACCTTGCAGATATCCATGAAAGAGCGATGTCTCTGTTGAACCTCTGGTGAATAATTGGGAAAAAGAAGGATCTTGGTGTTATCATATCTTGCTTTGCCCGAGCCGCCGCCAGGATTATATCCTGATCCTGGTAGTTAAGTAGTTTGAGGAGGAATGGCCTTGTAGGTGCCCCTGGGATTGGAGCGGTCGGAGGGATCCTATGGGCCCTTTCCACTACAAAGGTGGATGGCATTGCAGGTAGATCCAGTAGTGTGGTTAGAAAGGATTTTGCAAACTCTGCAGGCCTGATGCCTTCGGCCCGCTCAGGTAGGCCCAGTATGCAGATGTTGTTGCGCCTAAGCTGGTTCTCAGTGTCTATAGCCTTTTTCTGGAGCACTTTAAAATGAACCTGCAGAGCATGCAGCTCTCTGGAATCAGATCTAGAGGTGTCTTCCAGCTGTGATATGCAGCCCTCCACCTCTGACACCCGCGATCTAAATGTATCCAGATCGTGCCTTATAAGGCTGATGCCAAATAGTAAATCTTGTAAGGGTGTCCTTGCAAGCCTTAATGGCTTCTAGGATGTCTGAGGGAGAGGGACCTGTCACCTCCTGCAGCCCCGAGGCTGTCTGCGTACTGAGCTGACATGGTGGCTGTGGGATGCCGCATGTCCAAGAAGGTCGCCGACGAACAGGAGAGATGAGGGGTGCTCGCAAGGGTTTTTGAGGAGCAATAGAGAGTGGAGTTCATTGCTAAAGCTCAGTTAGCTCCATTATTGTCAGATAGAAAGGCTCTGTCAGGGTCCAGGGACATTAAAATTCTCTGTTAGGGACCTTCAAAGGCTCTGTCAGCGACATTGAAATTCTCTGTTAGGGACATTGAAATTCTATGTTAGGGGCATTGAAATTCTCTGCTAGGGACATTAAAAGGCTCTGTAATGGATATTGAAATTCTCTGTTAGGGACATTGAAAGGCACTGTTAGGGACATTGAAAGGCTCTGTCAGGGACATTGAAATTCTCTGTTAGGGACATTGAAAGGCTCTGTCAGGGACATTGAAGTTCTCTGTTAGGGACATTGAAATTCTCTGTTAGGGGCATTGAAAGGTTCTGCCAGGGCCAATTAAAATTCTCTGTTAGGAACATTGAAATCCTCTGTTAGGGACATTGAAAAGCTCTGTTAGGGACATTGAAATTCTTTGTAAGGGATATTGAAATTCTCTGTTAGGGACATTGAAAGGCTCTGTTAGGGACATTGAAAGGCTCTGTTAGGGACATTGAAAGGATCTGTCAGTGACATTGAAATTCTCTGTAAGGGATATTGAAATTCTCTGTTAGGGACATTGAAAGGCTATTTTAGGGATATTAAAAGGCTCTGTCAGGGACATTGAAATTCTCTGTAAGGGACATTGAAATTTTCTGTCAGGGACATTGAAAGGCTCTGTCAGTGACATTGAAGTTTTTGTGAGAGGGACATTGGCAGGCTCTGTCAGGTACATTGAAATTCTCTGTTAGGACATTGAAAGGCTCTGTCAGTGACATTGAAATTCTCTGTTAGGGACATTGAAAGGCTCTGTCAGGGACATTGAAAGACACTTTGGGGGGCATTGAAAGTCTCTGTCCAGGACATCTAAAAGCTCTGCCAGAGACATTGAAATTTTCTATTAGGGGCATTGAAAGGCTTGTCAGAATGTTTATACTGCTCTGATATAACAGTGTCTATTTTATGCAAATAAATAAATATCTGTAAGTCAGGAGATTCTCAACTTAATTCCATAAATCAACAAAATGCAAGATCATTTTAAGTGACACTAAACTAAAGATAAGGTTCATACAATTCTGTGCAAATATATATATATTTATTAAATACTTCAGTGCAAAATAAAATGTCAAAAATATAATTGGTGATAAACACAACGTTTAGAATAAAATGCAATAAAATGTATCACAAAGGTAATATGAGAATAAAATAAAATAATATTCTCTGAGAATAATAAGATGATCATAACCAAAGACTTTTAAAAAGATGATTAACAGTCTACCATGAAGACATAAAAGATGGCAACCAATATGACAGATTTGACATGTGACTTCTCTCATCCAACAGATATTCATAATTCCAATATTTTAAATAAAGTTACATGAATATAAATTGTTATACCATGTACTGAGACTTATTGAAAGTCCAAAGATTTTTGGTAAAGTAAAGTTCTATTTAGTCAATCTACTACAAAGAATATCATCATAATTGAACCATTTTGCTTAAAGCCAAGATCAGCTTCAAATCCCAAGATAAGAAGAATTAAACCAATCATACTGCAGTTAGACTGATTCAAATTCAAATCTTGATGCTAACAAATTAGGTGTGAGAATTGATCAGTTAGGATTATATGTATAACGCAATACAGAAGTTATACTTTACCAAACTCTGGAGAGTCTGTTGAATGAGATATCACGCAGTCCTGGCTTTCAGGATCAAATGTCACCCATCAGTGTCAGAGCTTCCATCAAAGCATCTATCCCTCTCACGATATCTTCAATCCTCCCCCCTCTCTAGCTGACTACAATTTTAAGCCCCCTGAAGTGTGGACGGGGATCTCATTATCATATAATCTCTACGTCACCCAAAGCATTTAATTTCTAATTATTAATACCTAAATCTAAAATTAAACAATCACCAGAAAATTAAGCAATCACCAGAGGGCAGTGTTGTATTACTATTAGATTCGGTATATAGAATATAATTGCATTATTTTCCCACAGATAACCCTTTGACCTTAGGCTGGGTAAAAACCTTAAATTACCAAAACCTTGTCAAACACTTCAGACTCTTTGGCGAGAATGGAAAATCTATGGTGGTCATAAAACTTTTCAAGACCTTCCATAAACATTTCTAAAATGAAGTAATTAGCGTCACCTAAGTAAGATTATTACTTAGCAAGAATATAAAACCAAAATATGGTATACAAAGCATTCCTAAATATATATGTATATATGTTACACACACGTATAATTATTGTTAATATTTTCTCACACATGATTATAATGTATCTTTAACCACTTGCCGGCCGCCGCACGACTATTTACTGCGGCGGTCAGCCCCGGCCAGGCAAAGTGACGTAATACTACGTCGCTACTTCCCGCCGGTCCGGTGCGCACTCCCGCGCGCCCCCGCCGCTGCCGATGGCTTGATTGGGTTCATAACCGATCAGTCATCAGGTCCAGGCCAATGATTTTTGGCCTGGACCTGTAGATCGGTTCTACCCAATCAGAATCCATGCTGAGCCTGTGAAATGTAAACACAGGCTTAGAAAAGATGTGCCCTCCTCTCCCATGATCCTTTTTAGATTCATCTCGAGAGGAGAGCACATCTAACTGTAAGTACTGCACCAAGCACACTCACATACACTTAGATTGGCACATTTAACCCATGATCGCCCCCCCCCCCCAGTTAACCCCTACACCCCCTGTCACAACATACACTGTATACAGCATATAGCATTTTCCTATATACCTGTATAAGTGTGATTTGTGACCAGGTGTAGCGCTTGCGGCCCCCCCTTTTTCACTAAAAATACCCGCCACCCCCCCAATAAAGATTTAACCCCCTGATCCCCCCCTGATCACCCCCAGTTAACCCCTTTCCCCCATGTCACTTTGCAAACTAATACAAACATAATATACTGTATTTCTGTATTTTATATTAGTGCGATTGTGACTTGACTTATGTAATGTTCCGGTACCTTTGGTACCCTAAATTACTCTTTTCACAAGTGTATGCGCCCCACAATTCTCTTTTGGAAAGGTGCGCATACACCTTTAAGACTGAAGCTGTCATCACTCAGCGCCGGACTAGATGGCTATTTAAATCGCCGGTTCTCACTCACATGTGTTTGTTCAAACACCCTAACCTGGATGCTAACTTGGCTTGAAGCTTTCGTGCTTGCAAGCATACCTCGCTGACGGAACCTCGCTGCGCTGATCCCTGCATCCCGCTTCCGGATCATCCGCTCCTCCTGAACCAACCTTCGGCTGTATTGCTATTAGTGCTAAGTACCCCGCAGGGGAACCCTCTATAAACTTATACTAAGCTTACACTATCTAGCTCTGCATAGTAAAGACTATTTATCACATCTGCATATCTAGATTGCTAGCTCTTAAGACTACTGCTACTTATTCCTGCACTGGGTTGATCTCTCTTGTATGTCCACCTGCTACTCTGTCATCTGCTACCATACATGATTGCTAAACCTACCCGCATCCATCTGCTACTGTCTTACCTTCAAGTGTCTGTCACCTACCACCTCCACTCAACCTGTCTCTTAAATCTTCATCACTGTGTTACTACATACATAAAGTCACTCTAGGAACCAGCTTGTTGAGTGTGTGTATTTACTAGCTGAATTAAGACCTTCCACACATGATGAGTCATTGAGGTTGGGAATGGTATCTCAGCATCTCTCTTACATGACTACTGAAGTGGAATATTTCTGCAGCTGAAAATCCACACCATACATGAAACGCAGGAGCGTTACAACTTAGCGCTAGCGAGTTCGTTTCTATCCCAAGTAGGTTTAGGGTCCCTGTCACCCCCCCCAATAAAGATTTAACCCCCTGATCACCCCTACACCCCCTGTCACAACACACACTGTATACAGTATATAGCATTTTCCTATATACCCGTATAAGTGTGATTTGTGACCAGGTGTAGCGCTTGCGGCCCTCCCTTTTTCACTAAAAATACCCGCCACCCCCCCAATAAAGATTTAACCCCCTGATCCCCTCCTGATCACCCAAAGTTAACCCCTTCCCCCCTGTCACATTGCACACTAATACAAACGTAATATACTGTTTTTCTGTATTTTGTATTAGTGTGTTTGTGACCTGAATTAGCGCTAGCAAGTTAGTTTCTGTCCCAAGGAGGTTTAAGATCCCCGCCACCCCCCCCCCCCAATAAAGATTTAACCCCCTGATCCCCCCCGATCACCCCTACACCCCCTGTCACAACACACACTGTATATTACCTGTGTGATACATTTTATTGCATTTTATTCTAAACTTTGTAACACCAATTATATTTTGACATTTTATTTTGCACTGAAGTATTTAATAAATATATATATTTTTGCACAGAATTGTGTGTTATCTTCAGTTTAGCGTCACTTAAAACGATCTTGTATTTTTGTTGATTTATGGAAATAAGTTGAGAATCTCCTTACTTACAGATCTTTGCTTATTTGCATAAATAGACACTGTTTATCAGAGCAGTATAAACATTCTGGCAGAAGCTCAATAGGCAAGGTCTTCTTGCCTGTAGATCTGATCACACTATCATAAGGAGGTAATGGAGGTTGTAAAGGCGATAGGGCAAGAAAACAGGGTTGCATGAGAGCAACTTCCCTTGCCGTCCTATTAGCTAGGACATTGCCCCTGGAGACAAAATCCTTTTTGTATGTGTGTGCCCTACAAAGAATCACAGCTACCTCCGAAGGTAAGAGGATAGCTTCCATAAGTTGTTTCACTAAGTCTGAATGTGTAATAGTTTTTCCATCAGCAGAGATAAAGCCTCTCTGCATCCAGACACACAACTCTATGTGCTTGGAGTCAGTGTAAATGTTTACTGCTTTACCTTAAAACAACTGTCATGCCCTTGTTAAAGCAAATAATTCTGCTGCCTGGGCTGATGTATAGGGAATTGGTTTTGCTTCTAGGATCAGATCTGGTAGTGTGACTATTGCATACCCTGCATAATTTGAGTTATCATTAGGACGTGTGCAGGAACCATCAACAAAATGGAAGGGGCATTCTCCAGGGGGGTAGATTGTAAATCAAGTCTAGGCTTTGCAGTGTATTGAATTTGGGCAATGCTATCACGAGGTTCAATAACTTCATCAGTTGCATACATGGTTACATAGTTGTTGAGGTTGAATAAAGACAATAGTCCATCCAGTTCAACCTGTGTAGGTGTGTGCAACTCTAATCATCTCTCATACCCCTGAATGTTCTGATCCTTGAGATATACGTCCAAGAGTCTTTTAAAAGTAGCCATACTTCCCGCAGAAACCACCTCTTGTGGTAGAGAATTCCACAATCGTGTAGCCCTAACAGTAAAGAACCCCCTGCATTGCCTGAGGTTAAAATGCTTCTCCTCTAATCACATTGCATGCCCTCGAGTCCTCATACAATCCTTTCGACTGAATAGCTTTGAGGTATTTATAAATTGCTATCATGTCCCCTCTCAGGCGTCTTTTCTCCAGGGAGAATAAATCAAGCGATTGCAGACGCTGTTCATAATTAAGGTCCTCCAATCCCCTAATTAGTTTAGTTGCCCTTCTCTGGACTCCCTCCAGCTCCAATACATCCCTCCTGAGGAATGGCAACCAGAACTGGACAGAATACTCCAGATGTGGTCGGACCAGAGTTTTATAAAGTGGTAGAATTATAGTTTTATCTCTGGAATACATCCCTTTCTTTATGCATGCAATATTCTGCCTGCTTTGGCAGCTGCCGCTTGACATTGCATGTTATTGCCTAGTCTATCCACTACTAAGACTCCCAGATCTTTCTCCATTTTTGATTCCCCCAAAGGTCCCCCCCTAAAGTGTAGTGTGCTTTTATGTTTCTAGTCCCCAAGTGCAAAGCCTTTCACTTCTCCACATTAAACCTCATTTGCCATGTCGTTGCCCACTCTGTTATTTTGTTCAGGTCACTCTGTAGGATATCTGCTTCATGCTGTGCAGTTATTGCCCTGCCCAATTTTGTGTCATCTGCAAAAACTGATATAGAGCTACTGATCCCGTCCTCAATGCTGTTTATGAATGAATTGAACAAGGTTGGTCCCAGGACTGAGCCTTGAGGGACCACACTTACCACCCCAGACCAGTCTGAGTATGGGCTATTTATTACCACCCTTTAGACATGCCCTTTTAACCAGTTCCGTATCCAAGAGCAAACCTTGCGGTCGATGCCTGCAGACCTTATTTTATAAATTAAGCGCTTGTGGGGAACTGTATCAAAACGCCTTAGCGAAATCCAGATACACCACATCCACAGGTCTCCCCCTATCTAGCTCACAGCTCACCTCCTCGTAGAATGTTAAGAGATTGGTTTGACAAGAATTCCCATTTGTAAAACTGTGCTGATTACTGCTAATGATGTTGTTGTCTTTAGCAAACTCTACGATATAGTCCCTTATCATCCCCTCCAGATGTTGACCTACTATCGATGTCAGACTGACAGTCCTATAATTTCTCGGGACATGCCTCTGGCCTATTTTGAATATCGGTATCACGTTAACTTTCCTTCAATCCCCTGGTACATTTCCTGTCATAATACTGTCAGCAAAGATCAGGAACAGTGGTCTAGATATAACCTTTTCCTAATTTCACCCTCTGTTAGCCATAGCGGCAAGTCCTGTGTATTACTACTAACCATACAGTCATGGTCAGTGTACCCTTCCTTTTCCTGTGTAAAGACTGAGGAGAAAAAAGCATTTAGCACGGTTGCTTTTTCAGTGTCCTCTGTAACCATCCTCCCCTCATCATTAATTATGTGTGCAATATGCTCTGCCCTAGTTTTTTTGCTGTTGATATATTTAAAGAATTTTTTGAGGTTCTTTTTACTATCCTCCGGTATTTGTCTCTCAAAGTTGATTTTAGCCATTTTGATTTCGTATTTACTTTTCTTATTTGCCTCCTTGTATTGCTCGAAAGCCGATACTGTGCCCTCTGATTTATATTTCTTGAAGGCCATTTTTTTACCCCTAATACGTTTTTTAACATTACGGTTTAGCCAGCCAGGTTTGGCTTTGTCTCTTCTAAATGTATTTCCTATAGGAATGCACCGCGAGATGCATTTGTTTAATATGTTCCTAAAGCATTCCCATTTTCCCTCCGTGGTCAGTGTTACTAGGGTTTGGTCCCAGTTTATTTTCTCCATCATTGAGCACAATTTATGAAAGTTTGCCCTTCTGAAGTTTAGGGCTCTTATGTTCCCCTCTTGCCTAGTTATATTGTTATTTACGCTAAATGTGATCATCTTGTGATTGCTAGAGCCCAGGTTGTCCTGGACTCCAACCCCCGAGATTAGGTCTGGGTCATTAGTGATCAATAGATCCAGCACTGCATTTTCTCTAGTAGGAGAATCCACCAACTGAGACATGTAGTTGTCCTGTAAGGATTCCATGAAGAGACGGGTCTTCTGTGAGTGCGTAGTCCCCTCTTCCCAGTCAATGTTGGGATAATTGAAGTCCCCTAATATGATGACTGATCCCAGCTTTGCCACTTTACCCAACAGTGATATAAATTCCAGCTCTACCTCCTCCCTTTGGTTGGGTGGCCTATAGCAAATTACTTTTCCCTTTATTTCTTCCCTATGGAGTTCTACCCACACGGATTCTAACTCCATACTCATCCCTTCCATTATATCACTCCTCTCTATCACCCTTACATTATTCTTGACATAGAGACATACCCCTCCCCCTCTTTTTCTTACCCTGTCCTTCCGGTACACCGAATACCCTTGAATATGGGCCAGCCAGTCATGTGAGGGGTCGAACCAAGTTTCCGTTATTCCCACAAGGTCTATGTCCTCCTCATGTACTAACATTTCCAACTCATCCATTTTATTAGCTAGGCTCCTGGCATTTGCATATACCCCTCTTAGTTTTGTGGAAGTTGATAGTGAATGGTGATTATTTTTATTCCTGTTTGGTCTGAGGTTTTCGCGCACAGACCCCCCAATTGATGTGATGGAACTACTGCCGCTGCTGTCTCTAATACTGCCTTCTGTCTTTTGCTCCCTCCTGACTAACTACTTCTGACCCCCCTTCTCCTAGTTTAAAATCCCTTCCAACTTGGTGGCCATCTTTCTCCCCAAAAGAGCTGTACCATCCCCATTAAGGTGCAGCCCATCCTTACTAAAGAGCCGGTAGCCGACTGAGAAGTGAGCCCAGTTCTCCAGGAACCCAAACTCTTCCTTCCTACACCAGTTCCTCAGCCACTTGTTAAGTTCCCTAATCTCCTTCTGCCTCTCCTGTGTGGCTCAAGGTACTAACAGTATTTCAGCGAAAACCACCTTGGAGGTCATATTCCTCAATCTATTCCCTAAGTCCCTGAAATCGTTCTTTAGGATCCTCCACCTTCCTCTTACTTGGTCATTAGTGCCCACATGTACCATGACCGCTGTGTCATCCCTAGCCCTGCCCAATAATCGGTCTACTTGATCCGCAATGTGCTGAACTCGAGCGCCCGGTAAACAACATACTGTCCGGATACCGCGATCGTGTCGACAGATTGCCCTCTCTGTCCTCCTGATAATTGAGTCCCCCACTACCACAACCTGTCTAACCTTTTCTGAATCTTGGCCCCCCTTCTTCCTGGAGCTGCCACTCCCCTGGCAGCTGGTGGAGGGCGCCTGCTCCAGCACTGCCACCCCTGAGCTGATATCCCCATCAACATGCAACTTGGCAAATTTGTTAGGGTGTATCAACTCTGGACTGGCCTCCCTGGCACTCTTCCCTCTACCCTTCCTAACAGTCACCCAACTGCCTACCTCTGATGCCTGCTTCTCCTCTACTCCTCCCTCTTCTAAGCCGGCCCCTGCCAGCGCCTGATGGGTAATGTCCAAGCCCCTTTCCAGGTTGTTGATGCTACGCAGGGTTGCCACTTTTTTCTCTAGATCCAGAATCTGGGCTTCCAGAGAAACAAGTCGCACACATCTTACACAGCAGTATTCGCCCTTGATTGGTTCATCGAGGAATGCATACATGCAGCAAGAAGTGCACTGATTGGCATCCCCAATCCTGTCGGACATTATTACCCTCTACTCTATGGGGATAATTAGTAACGGCCTGCTATTCCTTACCTACTCTACCTCTATCTCCCCTGGTACTAATCCTTAAGGTACTCACCAGTTGCTAAGATACTCACCAGTCGCTAAGATACTTACCAGTCCTCCCAGGTACTCAGTCGCAGAGCACGGTCAGTCAGTCTCAGAGCACAGTCAGTCGCAGAGCACAGTCAGTCACGGTCAGTCGCAGAGCACGGTCAGTCGCAGAGCACGGTCAGTCGCAGAGCACAGTCAGTCACAGTCAGTCGCAGAGCACTATCAGTCGCAGAGCTTCACCCAGCTTCATCAGTTTCACCCTTCAATCCCAATAGAGCATTAAGGATAGGTACAGGTGCCCATCCAGCCCATCCCAGCGCGGATGGGATGGATGACGATCCGGTGCAGGAACCCACCCTGAAGGACGTTCTGCAGGCCCTCAAGGTAAATCATTCCGATCTTATGGGGAAGGTGGCAGAGCTCAAGCTGGACATTACTATCATGCGCCAGGACATGAGCAAAGTCCGGGACCGGGTTACTGAAACAGAACGTCGCATTAGTGACTTGGAGGACACTGTACACCCCCTGGTCCCTGATTTGAGACAGTGCGGGAAGAGGCTTAAAAGTGTGGAGGACAAGATGGACGATTTGGAAAACCGTCTACGCCGTAATAACGTACGGCTGGTGGGGCTGCCAGAGCGGGTTGAGGGGTCTGACCCTGTGTCCTTCCTGGAAAGCTGGTTCCAGGAGGAATTTGGCCAAAATTCCCTGTCCACATGCTTTGTGATTGAGCGGGCTCACAGGGTACCAGGTAGGCCTCTCCCTGTGGGCAGCCCCCCCCGCACAGTGATAATTCGCTTCCTGAACTACAGGGACAGGGACTCTATCCTTCGTTCTGCCAGAATTAAAGGGAACCTGAAGATTAACAATGCGGTGGTCTCTCTTTACCCGGATTACTCTCCTGTGGTCCGCACTCTGCGGGCTAAGTATCAACAAGCCAAGCAGATGCTCCGGAAAAGGGCTATGCAATACTCCATGATGTTTCCTGCTACCCTTCGAGTCACCTATCAAGATAAAGCACATTTTTTCCAGTCTCCTGCTGCTGTTGTTTCCTGGTTGGAGTCCCTGCCTCGCCAAGACCGGGGGTCTGGACACCGAGCCCCTGATACCTGATCTGTCTTCTCGGATGCTGTTTTGGTTCAGTTTGGTGATGGCCGTCTCCCGCCCAGGACCACTTGGACTCTTTTTCTGGGAGTGTTAGGATGCCTTACAGCCCTTCTGGTGAGGGGAGCTCCCCCTCCTAGAGCTAGGGGCTGCCTTGTTTTGATTCCCCCTTGTTCTACATCTTTTTTCCCCTTGACTTGTTGAACACTACAGTTGTGTACTTTCCTTTGGTTACATGCTGGGGACACTGCCCAGGTTGGTCTTAGCCGACTGACCCTGGCTGGCCACGTTCTCTCGCTTCCAGTACAAGTTTTTGGGATAAAGCCCGCGCCTAGTTTGTTTTTTTTGTTCTTTTTCTTTTGGGCGTCCGGGCAGGGGATTCTGAGGGGTTATTTTGTTTTTTTCCCCCTCCCCCCTCCTTTTTTCTCCCTGATTGTTTGTGTGCTGGGGGGCTGGGGCTGTTCTTTTTGTGAGCCCTGTCCCCCCTCTTGTCTTATGTCTTTTCTGTTTGGTTGGGTGTGTGTTTGTGTGTATGAGGTGTATGTGTGTGACTGTTTTTCTGTGGCCTTCCTCTGCCTCCGGGATCACGCTGCAGTATCTGGGGATATGGTTTTTTGGGTTTTACAGCCCTACATTGCTTATCTGATAATTTATCTATGTCACGGGTCACGTGTGTCTCCTGGAACGTGAGGGGTCTGAACTCAAAATTTAAGAGGGCCATGTTGTTTGATTTCCTGAAGAGCCATAAGCCGCATGTCCTGTGTTTGCAGGAGACGCACTTGACTGGCTCTCGCATCCGTGCGCTACACAAATATTGGGTCTCTAGTTCCTACCACTCCACTTACTCTAATTACGCTAGGGGGGTCTCCATACTGATCCGTAAGGGGTTGCCCTTTGTGTGTTCCAGGGTGCTCACAGACCCGTTTGGCCGCTACATATTTTTACATTGCCAAATACATGCGGTACAGCTCCTCCTGGTGGTGGTGTACGTGTCTCCTCCTGTTACGGCTGCCTTCCTCTCGGACCTGAGTGTGGGGTTGGCTGAATTTCCCTGTGTTCCTACTCTCCTGTTGGGGGACTTTAATTCGGTTCTGGACCCTATCCTGGACCGCTTGCTGCCCCTCCAACATGAGTCTAGGCTGTTCAGTCAGTGGTGTGCCTCGTGTAACTATGTTGATGTCTGGCGCCTGCGCCACCCGGTGGCGAGGGTTTATTCCTGCCAATCTAGAACGTACAATGCTCTTTCCAGGCTTGACTATGCCCTGACTTCCTCTGACATGACGCCTTTGGTTCACTCTGTGGACTACGTTGCTCAGACGCTTTCGGACCATTCTATACTTACGGTTGAATTGATGTTGGGCCACAGGGTCGCTTTTCGAACGTGGAGGCTCAGCCCTTTATGGGTCTCTGCGCCTGAACTGCGGGACTTGGTCCTCCAGGATATGAATTCCTACTCGGAATTTAATGCTCACTCCTCTACCGTGGGGTCCCGCTGGGATGCCTTTAAGGCCTCTACTCGGGGCGCCTACATCTCCCGCATCGCGGCCCATCGCTGTTCCAGCCGGGCTGCTTTGCGTGAGCTGGAAGACTCCCTGGCTACTGCGCGTGCTCGTTACTCTGCCGACCCTACTCCGGTGCTCCGGGATGCCCTGGTTGGGGCTCATACGGCCCTTAAACTACACTTGATTGACATGACTCGTAAACAGCAACTGTATCTTGCTGCTAGACTGCATGAACATAGTGGGAAGAATGGTAAACTTCTGGCCTTTCTCTCCAGGGCGGATTACGTGGACCGATCGATTGCCCAGATTAGAACGACTGATGGTTCGGTAGTGGCGGACCCACTGCGAATTAATGAGACATTCCGCTCCTTTTACTCCGATTTGTATTCGGAGCGGGGGGCGGTTGACGAGACCGAGCTTGTGGGGTTTTTGGACTCGTTGGTCTTTCCGGTGTTGTCCGATGCCCACAGGCTGATGTTGGACGCTCCTTTGACAACTAAGGAGATCGAGACGGCTATTGGCTCCCTGCCATCTAATAAGACACCAGGACTCGATGGCTTGCCCGCGGAATGGTACCAGGAGTACCCCGGGGATCTTGCCAGTAGATTGCGGGACCTTTATAAGGTGGCCCTGGATGAGGGTGAACTCCCGGCATCTATGCGGGAGGCACTCATCGTGGTACTGCTCAAACCGGACAAAGACGGCTTACTGTGTGACTCATATCGACCTATTTCGCTGCTTAACAGTGATGTGAAGATTCTTGCAAAACTTTTGGCTACCCGCCTCGCTAAAGCTATAACTACCCTTATCCATCCCGATCAGAATGGGTTCATGCCTGGGAAGAGCACGTATGATAATATTCGCAGGCTCCATATACACCAATATACTGCAACTAAGGAGGCGAGGAGTGGCCTGGTGTTGTCTCTCGATATTCGGAAGGCCTTTGATACTGTGAGATGGGACTTCCTTTGGCAGGTTATGTCGAAGATGGGGTTTGGCCTCCAGTTTATCAGATGGGTGCGTCTGCTCTACTCACGGCCGCTAGCCAGAATTTGTACGAATAAGGATGTGTCTGCGACCTTTTCCCTCCACTGTGGTACTAGGCAGGGCTGCCCTCTGTCGCCGCTACTGTTTTCCCTTGCCATTGAGCCGTTGGCTCTGGCGGTGCGACAGACGGTGACGGTGGGTGGTATCCTTTGTGGTGGCCTGGAGGAGAAAATTTCGCTGTACGCGGATGATGCCCTCATATATCTGGATGGCACCGAGTCCTCCTTTGAAGCCTTGCTGGGAGTGGTGGAGGAGTTCGGCGGGGTGTCCGGCCTTAGAGTGGGATGGGATAAATCGGTGGCTTTTCCGCTTGGCCCACCCGCGGATTATAGTTTTTTGCAGCGTTTTGGCGTTTCCCTCTCTACAGCGTTTAAATACTTAGGGATACAGGTACACACGGATCTCCAGGTCTATAGCTCTTTGAATGTACAGCCTATTATCGCCCACATGGAGGTTCGGTTGCGTACCTGGTCTTCGCTGCCACTGAATCTCATTGGCAGGATTAACATTTTTAAGATGATTTACTTACCTAAATTCCTTTATGTTTTTCGGGCTTCCTCAGTTTTTCTACCTAGGTGGTTGTTCAACAAAATTGACTCTGCCCTTACCTCCTTTTTTTGGCAGGGCTCCCGCCCTCGCATGGCCAGGTCCTCTCTCCAGGCCTCCAAATTCCAGGGGGGCCTGGCGTGTCCAGACCTTTATAAGTACTTCATTGCGTCCCAGCTTACGTACTTGTATGATGGCCTCTGTGATTCTCCTGGTAACTCCTCCACCATTCTCGTATTAGCCATGCATGGCTCGCAGGCACAGGCTACGGATGCCCTACACAGATCTGTCCCTAGACGCTGCTCCCGTAACTCTCCTATGGAGGTAGGGTGGTTGGCCTGGCATGCTGGTAATAAGTTGTTAGTGGAGACGCCTGCTGTGTCTCCCAATGCCCCATTATGGGATAATCACAACTTCCCCGAGCTCTATGGTCATCCGGATTCGGGCTGGTGGTCTGGACTTGGGGTGACCCATGTCTCTCACGTCTTTCGGTCGTCTCATTTTGTTTCCTTTGATGACCTGAAGGCCCACCATGGTGTGAGCAACCGTTTTTTCTTTAAATACCTGTTATTACGCCACGCCGCCCGTGCGCAGTTTGCGGGGCTGACCCTGGAGCTCGGGGAATCCCCGATGGAGCTGTTATTGTCTATTGAAGGGATAAATAAAATGGTCACTACGTTTTATATGAGGCTGCAGGCGGCGGGTGCTGACCCGTTTAAAACGGCCATGGGCCGGTGGGTCGCGCTCTTGCCCGACCTGACAGAGGAGACATGGGAGGAGGCCACGGAGGTTTGTTTTCAGGATCTTATTAGTTCAAACAATAGGTTAATACAGTTTAAATGTATCCATCATCTGCATTATACACCCCAGAAGTTGGTCCGTATGGGGGTAGCCCCGGGAGCCGCTTGCCCTAGGTGCGGCTGTCCTGCTGCGGACTTGCTCCACATGTTCTGGTCCTGTCCCCATGTTAAAGGTTACTGGACATCTATTTTTGCCTTTTTTACTAATAAACTGCACCTGTCGGTCCCTCTTACTCCTGAGGTAGGCCTGCTGGGTGTGTTGAATGACATTGTACATCGTGTACGCCCTAGGATCCTGCTCCGCATCTTACTGTTCTATGCCAGGAAACTTGTTTTGTTACATTGGAAGAGGGCTGAACCGCCTACCATACAGGAGTTCTATACTTTGGTGCGCAGTGATGTTCCGCTTTATAAGCTAATTTATAAGAGTAGAGGGTGTCCTAAAAAGTTCACTAATGTCTGGCAGCCCTGGCTTGATGTGGAAGACTCGTATTGGGCAGATGCCCCTTTTCCCTCCAGCTTATCTCTCGACTGAGTCTGAGTAGCCCCGGATGTCATGCGGTTTATATTTGTTTTATTACATGAGTTGTATGTTCTATACCCCCCCCTTATCTTGGGGGGTGGGTACCTGGAGGTAGGGGACGGTGTGTGATTGTGGATGTGTGGGTGTGTATGGTGTGGTTAGTCTTGTTGGTGTGTTCCTTTCTCCTTCCCCCCCCCCCCATCTCTGTGACAACCGGTTGGGAGTGTAGCCTCGCAGTTGCTTGGCCCTCCTGGCTCTTTGTGGTACGCATCCCATTTTTTCCCCTTCCCCCCCTTGATTTGGGCCGTTTGGCCCCTCTCTATTCCCCCCCCCCCCTTCTGTGGTGTTAGGTTAAGATGTCTTCTGATACCCTTGTGTAATTTACATGCTTGCCTTACACTTGTTTTATGGGCAATGTTGCCCTTGTGTTTTCTTTTTGTTACTGTTATGCAAAAATTTAAATAAACACCTTTCAAAAAAAAAAAAAAAGGATAGGTACAGGTCCTGATGTGGGAGAAGCATATTGAAAAGTCAAAGAAGTAGTGGAGAGGAGAAGTATCTCATATCCACTCATCCTCTGAGCTGTCATATGCTGGGAGTTTAGGTTCTCTAACAATTGTAGAACTTGATGTGACGTGTGTAATGTAGTTAGATGTCCTAGTGTAAGCACCGCTGACATCTCTACTCCCATTTCACAAGCTGCTGGAGCCCGTAGACACGCCGGCACGCCCCGGAACTGGAACTACTTTGGAAAAATAGGCTACAGGTCTCAGCTTACCTCCTTGCTCCTGTGCAAGGACAGCAGCCATTGTTTTACAATTGTCCCTTGTATAGAGGTTAAACTCTTTACAATAATCTGGTAGTCCCATACCAGGGGCATTGAGCAAAGATTTTTTAACACAATAAAAGTATCAACCTTAACTTCATCCCAGCAAATCAGGTCAGGTGCATCTGACAAAGTTGTCTGTCTAAGAGAGCTGTTATAGTGAGAGAGCAGTCAGGTATCCATTGCAGTAGTTTACCATACCTAAGAAAGTTAGCCTGCAATTAGGTACAGGTCCTGATGTGGGAGAAGCATATTGAAAAGTCAAAGAAGTAGTGGAGAGGAGAAGTATCTCATATCCACTCATCCTCTGAGCTGTCATATGCTGGGAGTTTAGGTTCTTTAACAATTGTAGAACTTGATGTGACGTGTGTCAATTGTCCCTTGTATAGAGGTTAAACTCTTTACAATAATCTGGTAGTCCCATACCAGGGGCATTGAGCAAAGATGTTTTTAACACAATAAAAGTATCAACCTTAACTTTGTTATAGTGAGAGAGCAGTCAGGTATCCATTGCAGTAGTTTACCATACCTAAGAAAGTTAGCCTGCAATTTTGTTTTAGACACTATGGGCCTAATTCATAGTACGGCGAATTGGCGTTTCGGCGGGATTTTGCGAACCAGCGATTATTTAAGTCTGAAATTGGCATTCAAAGAACGGCGGGCGGAAAATAGCGCCTAGTGTGAGATTCATTAAGATGCAATATGGTCAGAGCGCGACTTAAAACCACGCCAGCTAAAAGCTCGACTAAAGTTTAGCCAAATTTTCCCCTGTACCCCCAAAAATCCCAAATCACTGTGGAAGGTGTGGAAGTCAATTTGGAGATGACTTGCGTTTAAAAAATGTCAAAAACTGACTTAGAAAGAGAGATATCTGCGAAAGTGTAGAAAGGTTAAACAGCTCCTCCAGCCTCGAGCTGCGAACGCGCGAATGTGCGCATGCGCAACGCCAAATAGGCTCCAAAAATTTCGCCAGCGCGATTTTGGGTCAAATTTTTTTTGAATACCGCTTGGAAATCCGCTGTCTCGCCCATAGAAAATGGCAAAAACCGGCGGAATTGGAAAAAC